>NC_139220.1:188821003-189386162 GCF_055691185.1 Crinia signifera
GCATGTTTCCATGCAACAGCCTACTATCTTCCCCCTTCCCGACCCCATTTGTGCGAACACCACAGATTTTGCACAGCGTACCCACAACTCCATTAAATCCTCATTACCATTTAAATATGCAGTCAGTCTGGCTGAAATATGGCTCTGCCTGTTGTTATAATTAGTAATTAGCAACAGTAAGTGTTCCCTGTACTAATGTGCCTGTTGTTTTACATCTAAAGTGGCACTGTAGTGTGTACTCCCATCTGATATGTGCAATATATAGGTGGAAGCAGCCCCTCTCCTTTACCAGTTTTTTTGCATATTGCTGTTGTCCCACTTAATCATGTTACCCCAATGCACATACCTTACCATATACTGCAATGACCTCATCTTTTTTGTAAAGGTGACTCAGGATATGGGTGTCTTCTGTGACTCATGACACCTCTGCATTCCCCGGAAGGCCCTGCACAGCACCGCCATAACGAAGCACACCTTGCCACCCACAATGTTGTGGAACGCACCTTTGGGGTGATGAAAAGTCGTTTTAGGTGTTTGGACAGATCATCAGGTATACTGCTTTACCACCCAGCAAAAGTAGTGATGATTTTCCAGGCTTGCTGCATGTTACACAACATAGCCTTCTCACAACCATCTTATGTGGAGGATGGCAATGCTGCAGTCGTGCAGGAAACAGAAACTACCTCACCTACGGTAGTGAGGGGTAAGTAGAGGGGGGTCATATACAGGGATCATAGCACGGACTCGTGTGGCATTTTCATCAAATGAGAACCGCACCTTCCGGCCACTTTGGGTGCGACTGCGTCCACTTTCTGCCTCCTTCTCCACCTCCTCTGTGGTCATGTCCCCCTCCTCCTCCAGGGCAGTCTCACCATCATCCTCCTCGCCTCCATCTTCCTCCACCTCAGGCCAGTCGACCTCAGAGATGTGGCCCTCCTGCAGCTCCTCCTCGGAAAGTGTGGTAAACAGATCCTGTGTTAGTGGATGAGATGGGGATGCAAGTGGGTCCTCCACCTCCTCCTTCTGTGCCTGTTCCTCCGGGGTCTGGCCTGGCACAGGCCTTGCTGTGGCCGTGGTGCCTGCCACACTGCTGCCTCTCCCTCTCACAGTGCTGCCTCTCAGCAATCCTCTGCTGCCTCTCCCCCTGGCTCATCTGCTAGTGCTGGGTGTGACTGGCCCCCTGCTGCCTCTGCCAATTGCACTTCCAGACATCACTCTGCTCCCTGACATTCCTCCTCTCCTCTACATGCTCCTTACTTCCTTTCAAAGGTCAAAATGGCGCCTGCGCCCCTTTATATAGGGGGTGTGATGCATAATGTAGGGGACTTAGGTGGGCCAATAGGTTAGAGGGTTTTCTAGTATGCGGAGGCAGTGTTGTAATTTGCATTCCTGTTGGGCCTCAACTCGCACATGACCGGCCGGGAGAATCGCACATTTTTGTGTCATAAAATCGTATCGCACCACATCGCATCTCTTCGCTCTTTTTGTGTGCATTTTTGCATCCCATTAAATATCCAGTTTTGAAGGATAAAAATGCGAATTTGAAAAGCGCGATGCGATAAAGTGCGATTTGTAAATGTGCAAAAAAATTGCATTAATTTAAATGTCACCTATCATTTCTATGTACACAATATATGAAGTTTCTCCTTCAAGGATTAAAACAAAAATATGCTTGGGGCTGCTAACTAGGAAAGTAGCCTATTGGAGAAGCAGCTGGTGCTTACGGGAAACTGCAGCTGCTTGAGTTGAAAAGTAAATAAGTCAAATTGTTGATGATAAGGGGTGCGCGTGGTATAAACTAGGGGTGTGCCCCATGCACTTTTTGTATTTTATCTCTGCCCGTGTTTTGGGTCTGGATCTGTTCAAAAACACCACCCTTCCATGTTTACTGTTTTGTGATTCATGTTTTGGATCTATATATATTTTTTTTAAACATAAAAACCACTAAAATCATATAATTTTTTTATTTGTTTTGCTGCTATACTATTATTAACCTCAATAAACTTAATTTCCCTTCATTTCCAGTCTATCCTGAACACTTCACACCTCACAATGTTGTTTTCAGGCCAAAAGGTTGCACCGAGGTAGCTGGATGACTATGCCAAGCTACATAAGTGGGTGGCACAAACACGTGGCCCATCTAGGAGTGGCACTGCAGTGGCAGACAGGATGGCAGTTTTAAAAACTGCCAAAAAATTATGCAAAGTGCACAAAATGCAAAGAAAATAGGTGCAAGATGGAATTGTCATTTGGTCCTCCTGCCAATCCTTATGTTGTATTAACAGGACATGCATAGATTCACAAACCAATCATTTCAGCGACAGGATCTGCCACAACTGTGGCTGAAATAATTGGTTAGTTTGGACCCCCACCAAAAAAAAAGGTGCAAGATGAAAATGTCCTACATAAACAGGACATGCACAGTTTAACAAACCGTTTCAGTGACGGGGTCTGCCATAACTGTGGCTGAAATAATTGGTTTGTTTGAACCCCGCCAAAAAAAGAGTTGCTCTGTATGCTGCATAGGCTCCGGGGTGCTGCTAAATCTGGTGTATAAGCTCAGGGGTGATGCTAACTCGGTCCTATAAGCCATGGGGTGCTTTGTATTGAAGCAAATGAAGGACAAACAATAAAAGATCAGGAAAGTGGGTGGCACAATCACCTGGCACTTCTAGCAGTGGCACTGCAGTGCCAGGCAGGATGTCAGTTTTAAAAACTAGGCCCCGAGCAGCAATGCAGGGGACACAACAAGATAAGCAACGTGTAGACCCGGATCAACATGCATTCAACATCTGCAAAGTGGTACGAAAGGAGGGTTTTCATTTAATCTTGCGTTGAAGACGGAAAAGATAAAGTAACATTTAGGCAGAGGAGATTGCTGGCGTGATGACGTCAGGCGGAAGTGACAGCTTAGTCAACGCGTTTCGTCTCTATGACTAAGCTGTCACTTCCGCCTGACGTCATCACGCCAGCAATCTCCGCTGATCCACCTCGCTCTCCCGGACTGATACGTCCCTGGACACGTGAGACGCTACTATCGGCTCCACAGACTCGCCTGATTCGGCAGGCACGGACGCCAATTGCCTCATCCACGTGGCACCTGACCCACGCTGCCTCCCTAACTTCCAAACAAGCGGGCAGAGACCATTCCCCGCCACCCGGCAAACCATCCGAGCCGGCTACCCATTTGCTGTAGCGGGTTGAGCCGCAGAGACATCAGGCTCCCCGCCTCCTTTCCCATTACCAGGGAGGGTGAAATAACCTACTATTTATAATTTGTCACATGCTACTGTGAAGCCCCATCAGACTGCCTTTTGCGTGTTCTGTATACACGCTAAAAGGGGCTCTTGACTTATAGCTTTCCAGCTACTAACTTTCTGGCTTGAGCATTAACTCTTATAAAGCTACTAACCCTTCACTATCTATGCGGAGCTACAAATTTTGCAAACGTGATTGACAGTACAATTATGCTTCTGATGCTACATTTAGCTTACTAATGTTTGTGTATTATATTTATAGATTTACTGTATTTTTTATTGCTTCTTATATTAATTAATAAATATAATTTGTTAATTTAAGAGGTGTGTCCAGTTTACATATTGTTCACCGGTACCCCCCAGAGCAACACCTACACCATTTAGCGCAAAGTGTTAACTCTTCTATGTAAAGTTTGATTGATGGTAAGTTGGCATTTAGCAGTGAGAAGATGATGTTTTCTGGGTGTGTTTATGAAGATGCAGGCATGCCACAGAGTTTTTTTTTGGGTGGGACACTGACGTCAGCAATGGCCACTTCCAGCCTGATTCTTTAGCAGATTAGTGGAAGCCAAAGACTGTCACAAATTCGCAATTTTTGTCTTTTCTTTCCGTCTGGACGGTGGCTTTCTGCTTGCAGTCTACAGCAAATTCCCTGATTAGCGATCCATACTGAATTAGACCCATAAAATATCAAATAAATAGACATTACATTTTCGTAGACACTGTGAGCCAGATGTATCAAGCTTCACAAAGTGATAAAATGGAGAGCGATAAACAGACAGCCAATCAGCTCCTACCTGTCATATCAAAGGCTGGGTTTGAAAAATGACAGGTAGGAGCTGATTGGCTGGTTGTTTATCACTCTCCAATATATCACTTTTTTGAAGCTTGATACATCTGGCTCATGTATTAATCACAGAATACTACAGCCACAGAATAATTAGATCTTTAGAATAAATAGTTAATAATAAATGAATATATACTGTACGTCACAATCTGCCACTTTAACAGTTCCCCAACAATTTCCATCTCCATTTATTACCTCCCCAACACTTTAGATTTAGGACATCTATTTGTGTGATGCAGTGTTAGAAGTAAAATGTAGTGTGCATTCAGAATATATGTATATTCATCTATACAGAGCTGCTCTCTCCAACATACAAAACACATCTATACTCACACTTACCCATTGCTGAATAAAATGAAATACCTCTGCTTTCCTCAAATAAAAGAAAAATCGTCTATATAAACTATGGAGTTTGTCATTTCACACATACCAATTCAGATATTATGACCTTTATATCCACTTCACGCTTTTTTATCTTATGTAAAGATACATTATGATGGGTTTAACACCAACAAACATTAAATGATGCTGGATTTTACACCGTTATATGGAACATTTATTACTTTTTAACCACTTCACACCTTTTATTGTGTGAAAACATCATGAAGGTTTTAACACCAACAAACAATATATTAAATTAAATCTCATTATACGCAGTACTGTGAAAACATTATTAGCAGCAAATACTGCATTTGTGCCTTTTACAACATTAATATGATCAAAAGTGTTGAATAGTTCCGATTATAGTAAATTATAACTTAATACATTTTGAGATGTGTAAATGACATACTGTACATTTGTTCTATAACCTTCAAAGATATGTTTGCGCCACTGACTCTGCAACATTAATACTGTAATTATAGCACATATTAAACATTTGCGAAGGGTGCGATGTGCCGTTGCGTTTTAGCAATGGCACTTAAACTCGCTGTCCCACTTCATACAAAATTGTTCAAAGCCTTTTGCAAATCTGGGATGCCATAATGTGTAGCCACTGCCATGATGACTTGCCCCCACAAGATCATTGTAAACAACAGAATTGACCACATATAATGGCTTCACTTTAAATAAATCAATACAGGGGACATTGCTATATTGTGCCTTTACCCAGGGTGTAACCTGCACTTTTTGAGCACTATAGCAAAATCTTGAAATCCCCCCTATTCACCCCCATTACAGTGCCTCTGGGTAGGAAGAACAGAGCAAAATAGTGAGGGGAGTGAGAGCCAAAGAGGGTGTTAGAGAAAGAAAGAGAGAAAATGTAAGAGACATAGGGCCTTACTCTAGTTCACTCTTTCTGACAAAATCCTTCTTAGATGGACAAAACCATGTGCACTGCAGGTGGGGCAGATGTAACATGTGCAGAGAGAATTAGATTTGGGTGTTATTTTGTTTCTGTGCAGGGTAAATACTGACTGCTTTTTTTTTACACTGCAATATAGATCTCACTTTGAAGTAAAACCCGACCCAAATCTAATTCTCTCTGAACAAGTAACATCTGCCCCACCTGCAGTGCACATGGTTTTGTCCATCTAAGAAGGATTTTGTCAGAAAGAGTGAACTAGAATAAGGCCCATAGTGAGAGATGGTGTCATGGAGAAAAAGGGTGAGAGACCACGTGTGAAAGGGTGTCAGGGAGAAAAACATGGAGAGAGAGAGAGAGAATGATAAAGTGAGAGAGTGTCAGGAAGAGAAAGGGAGAGAGAGACATGGAGAGAGGGTGTCAGGGAGAGAAAGGGGAAAGAGACAGGAAATGAAAGGGTGTCATGGAGAAAAAGGGGTAGAGACAGAGAGGGTATAAGAGAGAGAAAGTGGGATAGACAGGGAGTGAGACTGTGTGTCAGGGAGAGAAGGGGGAATGGGGAGAGACCTAGTGTGAAAGGGTGTCAGGGAGAAAAAGGGAGAGAGAGGGAGAAATGGAATGATTGAATGACAGGGGGTCAGTGAGAGACATAGAGGGTGAGAAGGAGAGAGACGGGAGTGAGCGGGTGTCATGGAGAGAAAGGGGGAGAGACAGAGAGGATGTCAGGGAGAGAAAGGGTGAGAGACAAGGGAGAGGGAGTGAGAGTGTGTGTCAGGGATAGAAAGGGGGAAAGATGGAGTGAGAAGGAGGGGGTGTCAGGGAAAGAGAGAGGCAGCACCAGGTAAAGACTGTCAGATAGAGAGTGAGCTGAAGGAACGTGCACACCACAATGAGGAGGCCCACAGTCTCCGGCACTATAATGAGTCAGACTGACTCATTCCAGTATGCCAACGCTGTGCTGTGGGCTGTGTAGCAGCACAGAAGGACTGTGTTCATTGATGGTTTATAGTTGATGTACAGATGGAGCTGCTCTCATTCAACAGGGTCTGGTGGTCGGATCGCCAACCGCCAGCCGCTGAAAGGTGACACGTGCGCATGAGACGCTCCCACTTCGTCTTCTAATGGGGCTCCCCGTCAGCCCCCCTCATCCCCTTCTAACCCTGCCCATCTCCCTGAAGCGGAGATGGGCAGAGTTCACATCCCCCACTGCCTGAAAACTGGGAAGCGTGTGCGTGTAAGATGGTCACATGTCCCAGGCAGATGGAGCGCCTCTCCGCTGGCGATCACCAGTGGGGGTATTCTGGTGAGCCCTTGCGCTGGCTGAAAGGCACTCAATTTGTAGGATAGTTTTGTAATCATTGGTGGAGAGCCAGATGGTTTCCCTCCATTGATATCAGGCATAAATAAATAGTTTTTTTTTCCCCCAAGGGGCCAGGACATGGCGCATAGCTATGCCCCTGACACCTGTGAAGCTCCACACCCTTGTTTTGATTGGCCCAAAGACCAATCAGTCAAAGAAAATAGATGACCATCGTTAGGTTAAAAACATCCATTGACCAGTTACACTATTGCCATCAATGGCAATGATTGCCATCCCTACTGTATCTGGCTGGATGAGAGACCTCCCCTTTCTCTCATCTCTCCTCGGATTGGCTCCCTCCTGCCCTCTCCTCACCTAGTCTCTGGCAGAGTTGCCGCCGCTTCCTTCCTGGAGTCTGGCATAGAGATGCCCATCTTTGCCATTGCCATCGATGGTTTTCATCGAAGGCAATAGTGCAACTGGCCATCAATAGTGGCATACTATGCAATGGATGGCCATTGATGTTTTTACCTATCAATGGTCATCCATTATCTTTGACGTATTGGCTTGTACGGATGGGACTTCCATCATGCAGCCTAACACTAACCCACCCCTTCTGCAGCCTACCCCTCCCTTCCTGCAGCCCAATGCTGTGAACCAGGAATGAATATTGTACTACGGATTCTTTGTCGGAGACCAACTGGTATCTTGCCTAGGACCCCATGAGGTCTAAATCCGGATCTCTGGGTCTGCAGCACTCTTTCCCCATGTTGAGTCCTTTTGCGACTGCTCCCTGACACCAGGTCAACGGCCCCCGCTCCTCGGCACTGCATCTCCTGCCACTGACGGGCAGCACAATTTTGAAGAAAAAAAAAGAATAATTTGGGGGCCGAGATATGTTTGCATGACTGACTACAACATTAATACTGTAATTATAGCACACATGTAAGAATATACAGGGCACACTATAGGATGTATGCCCTTGCTTTAGTACAAAGCTATTCATAACTGAGAATTACATTGATTTCACTGGCTATAGGTGTGTTAGAAAGAAGGCAATTCTTATTTTTTTTTTTTTGTTACGCAAAAGCTATGATAAATTCAACACAATTTTTAAGAGCAAATATCTGTGAGCATTAATATGTAAATAAATCAAAACATTTAAGACAAAAACCAACTAGGCAAGTGACTCACCAATTTGTGCTAGATGAGAGATGTGACTGAACATACACTGTCGCTGCTGTATGATGTCTGCTGTGACTGCTGATGATGATTGATGATTAGAAGTAAGACTCTAGTAAGACTTGAGTAGTCAATCACTGTCACTTATTATGCAAAAAGAGTAAATACATACAGTGAGCAGAACTCATCATCTGGCAAGAAGTTTACATAGCTTCAAACCCATACGTAGTACATGAAGTCAAACATATACATTACATTTCTATTCCTGCCGCAGCCAATCCCAAAATGTATATGTTTCTATATACTCATCTAGCCACGGAGATTTAAATTAATCTGTTGTTTTCATGCTTTTAGAACTCAAGAAATCAATGATATTTCAGGAACTAGATTGCTCTTTTTGTTCCAATAAAATCAAGTTTTGTATGCTACTGTAAATATATTTACCCGTTCTCCGCAGTATAAATAATTCAACATCGAAAATAACATTTTCATTTATAATACCATGTGCATGAACATTTATTAGCAGTGTAGAAAGGAGGCCCAAGATAATTTACAGCTGTTGGAAGCACAAAGAAGGATATTAGCTCCCTATGGTGAGCACCAATTTGTCCCATGATAAATAGTATCAGTAGAAATATTATTTCCATCTTCTCCAGTTATACTGAGAGTTGTCCGCAAGGGCTAGGTAGGAAGTAGAGAGATCGTGGGACAGACATGGAATGATAGACACCATTACAGACAAGGTGAATAGTAGATATCGGTTAAGATAGGTGAAGGACAGAGGCTGGCCCAGGCAAAGGACAGAGGCTGGCCCAGGCAAAAAAAAACAAAAAAACTCTACATAACATTGAGCCCGCTCCTGCAGTTCCATTAACCTAGTTTAATGGAGACCCCAAATGTTTTTTTGGAACCAATTTTCAATACAATTTGAAATACCTGCTGCCAACTTTTCTACGGAAAACGCAAATATTACTTATCATTTCCCTGTGGTCTGGTCAGGCCTTGGCTTGTGGGAAAGTACCAATCCTCTGGTGTACAATAATATGAACTTTCTAGAAAGCTTTTTATAATGTTGTGAGTGAGCCTAGAAGAGTGATGTCTCTTCAGGCTGTCTCTGTTATCATTAACACATCCTTTACTGCCCCTAAGTACTCTATATAATACAGATGCAGCCGCTTTCAGCTTTGCTGTATGTATGATGGTGACTACTTTTCTAGTATAATGAGACGCTTGTAAACTAGCTTTTTGAAGCCATTTCTAATCCCTATACAATCAGTTGCCCATTTAGAACACTCACACAATTATAGTGTTCGGAGCTGTATTAATGACATCTGTCAATGCAGTGTTTTAAAACCCACAAAGAGTTCCAGGAACAGTGATGTAGTGGTAGACTAGGTATTAGACTATGGGCCCACTTTGTGCGCCAGTCACCAGTATGATTTTTTTTAGACCCACTGGAATGGTATATAAATGATATACCAGCCAAAATGGTGATCTGCACAGTGGAAGACATAATAATGTACTGTAGTTGCTTTGGTGTTTAGTAGTCTACGGCCCAAATTTATAATGGAGCCCACAACTTTCTTCTGTAAAACCAGTGCTGCAAACAATGAGTGGGAATCAAGGCCGGACTGGCCATCTGGCAAATGGCAGAAGGGCCGATGGCCTTGTGGGTCTATTTGTTGCACTGCGCCGGGCGACTGTGTCATTTGCACATTGACCTAATGACATGACAGTCGCACATCTGATCCGCCCCTCTCCTGTCTGAGCAACCTGTGTGGGGGGAGCTGAGAGGCCGGCCATGATGCAGCAACATCATAACGTCTGAAGTGTGCCTCCCGCTCTGTGTATAGACAGTGCCAGGCCTCGTGCTGCTAACATGCAGGTGCAGATGGCAGAAGCAGAGAATGGAGCCTCTCCTGCCCACCGGCGCCTCCTCTCCTTGCTGCAAAGCAGCTGTACCATACTCCACTGTGTGGGTAGCAGCGCTGGCTCTTACCGCGACCACACTGGGCGGGAGAAGCTGTACAGCAGGGCACAGAGCAGAGCAGTCATCACGCGGATCTGTCCTGGGCTGCCTGCCTGTCTGCGAGAGTACTGATGAGTGTCCTGCGCTCTTGTCCTGAGTCCGACTCCAGCCACTGTGAGTGTCATCCTCTCCTTTGTCATTGGGAAATAGCACTTACTGGCAGGCTGCCAGTAAGTGCTTCTTCCAAATGACTGAGGATAGGATGACACTCACAGTAGAATGACTTCTGCAGAGCATTCCTCCCTGAGACATCTGCTGAGGGAGGAAAACAATATATATGTGTGTGCTCCCACTGATACTCAACACTCACATTTTAATGGCTATTATTAGAAGGTGTGTTCCATAATGTGGAGTGGACATATTGAATTGTGTAATATTCTGTAATGGACATTACGTGTGTTCCATAATGTGTAATGGGTAACGCCTCCATTTTCTGATGCCACGCCTCCTTTCCATGAGGTCACGCCCCCTTTTCACAGCGCAAGGGTCCCGCCTCCTTCTGGGACATTATGGCATTATGCACACACCATAGGGTGGTAAAACTACTCTAAATAGAAATTCAATTAGCTGTTTATATGTATTTACAATCTATATGGATTGATACATTATATTTTCCAACACAATCAATGCCTGAAGTATTCTATGACTGAGTTATGGATGCACATGACATTTTAATCTAGATGTCTTTGTTGTACAGCTCTCTCCTGGCACTCTGTCCCTGGCAGCAGTTTCATTCAGTCCTGACACTTCAATGCTAGGAATGAGAGGACATGTAAAATAGTGGCGTTTGGAGGAAACCAAGAAAGCTGAATGATATTCTGCATCAAACTTGCAAATATACAAATGTATTAAAGAGGAAATACAAATTTCACCCATGAATTATTTCCCAGAGATTTTTCATTTTTACTTTACACATTAGGAATCATACATAATACCTGTGCTTTTAAAGGACAGTCAGATTATTTGATTACTGACAATGTCCCAAATTATGTCCTTTGCATGTTAAAGAAGATTTCCTGTCAAGACAAATATTTCAGTAAAAAGACATTACTATGAAAGGGAAATTTAGTTTCTGGCTTCATATGACAAAATCATTTTTTAACATTTTGCTTTAATCTCTGCATGGTGTCATCCACACCGAAGAGACCACACTGACATTACAAAAGACAGATCACATAGGATTAGTCACACATACAGTAATTCCTGATCTTATATATGTTATCAAACTGTGGGTGAGTGAAATATTTGAACTGAGTTTCAACTACAGAACTTAAAAATAACAGTGTTCAAAGAAAAAGCAACACAGCCCTATGGCAGTTGACAAAGAAAATGTTCAAGGGCAGAAATATAATTAGGATGGATATACAGAGATGTAGTCAGGGACTTGCCAAAGGTCATGTAAGGCAATACAATGTATGGGCCTTAGAATCTAGCTAAGGTTTGGGATACTTGAAGCAAAAGCCTATTGAACCAAAATTCAAGATGAGTGCATAGCAATTAGTGAAAGAAAAATAAGGTGCACCGAGTTTACAATGTTCACAAGTTCTCCTAAGCATGCCTGTTTGGAGGGGAGGCAGTGGCACAATGTATTGTAGGCATTCTGAGGCCAGGGTCTGCGTCTTCTAACATAAATTTCCTGGGCCTTGCAGCCTGACATCACCATGCTCCAGTGACTAATTTTCAAGCAGATTGATTTGAAGCTGCATCTTCAAATGCTGCAGCACATCACAAGCATGCAAGAGGTGTCTCTTTACAAGAGACGCCTCCTGCAACATTTGCATATTTTGGTAGGTCAGCTGCATCCAAAGACGTTGCTGCTGTACTAACTGTGTCCATCTCTGAATCAGGCGCCTTTTTGCTCTTAAACTTGAACACTACAAGATCCATCTAGACCACATTTCTACAATCATTGAGCAGACCTACTTTATGAGGAAGGGATGTATTTTCAGGAAGGTAGATGGACTGGGGTGTTATGCTGTGTACACACCTTTGCAATCACTTGCCTGATCGACGAAGTATTTATGATCAGCTGTGTAGAGTATAACTAGCTGACCATCTGTAACCCTACATATACTGTACTAGATCCTCAATGGGAGATCGGGCATCTAAAGGATTTAATAGTATATAAGATGTATTCCCATTCCAACATTTGCAGGAGCCTTGCAGGAGTGTTTAAAGCCATGTACAGTATTGCATTGCTCCTGCATTCACACATTTACAATCCTTGTGGCAATCATCCAATATTAGGTGTATTCCCAGCTTCATTGATCCCCATTATTATTAAATGGGATCTAGACATTCTTTGTTAAGCTTGCATGGACAAAACCAGTGGATTTCTTATTAGAAGGGTAAAATGTACAACAGTCTTTGATCCAGGACTATGACCCAGTAAACCATGGGGAAAAATATGTAATGTAATATTCTCTTTCTATACCCATACCTTGGGGGTGATTCGGAGATGGAGATGGCTGTGACAGCCTATCTACTAGTTTATGCTAATTTGAGTATCAGACCATTTATGCAAGTGTATGCATCTGCATTCGTATAAGGCACATCATGACTGTTTATCCCAGTCGCAGCTAATATTATTAGTATCAGCACTATCAGCACACCCAACCCACGCTGGATGCCAAAAAATCCATTTGAAACAGTCATCCAACCTGTATCTAGACTCCTCAAAAAGGCTTTGGATTTGGGATACATGCCCTCTATACTCAAGAGTTTTATCTGTACTGTTCATCTGCATGGGTGCTGCCCAGCTCCTGCTGAAAAACATACTTTTCTTGGTAGGCTACAATATGTCCACACAGCTATTTACTTAAAAAAAAACAATCATTTATGAGGAAAAATATGTATTAGCAATCCGAACAAAATGAGTGAGGAAATGTTCCAGTTACCTTCCCTTGGTCCTTCTGTTTTGTGTGGTATCTAGTTAAATTTTTTGTCATAAATAAACTTTTTTAACAGATTTTGAGAGAAAATTGTATCGTCTTTTATTAGCAGGGCAGTCGAGAAGGTGGGGTGGGTACTTTTAACCCGGGCCAGGGGCCCACGCTCCCCTCACCCTCTGCAGAGAGCCGGGCAGTGGGAGTACAGAGGGCAGGCTGCCGCAGCAGCACAGTCTCTCCTCCCTGCTCAGCACATGCTGCTCAATGCCATGTTCTGAGTGGGAGAGAGAGGCAGTTGCAGCAGTGACCTTTTCCTTCTCTCCCTGAGTGTCTCACCCGCTGGATGGTGGGCTGCTGGCACTCAGCCTGACCACCAGCAAAGTATTTTTCTTATAAACAGGGGCTTGGCCACACCCCTGAAGTTGGCCACATCCCCTACTATTGGCCATGCCCATTTTTTACAGGGCCCCGGTGGTACTTTCAGCGGCCCTGCTTTTTAAGGGTATATTTACTGAGGTGCAAGTTTTTAGAAGTAGAGATGTTGTCCATAACAACCAATCCGATACTAGCTATTATTTTCTATATTTTCTGATACTGTATGTAGAATCTGATTGGTTGCTTTGGGCAACATCTCCAGTTCTAAGAATCCACACCTTAGCACATATACCTCCTGAAGTTCAGGAATACCTCAATTTAGAGAATCCTTTGTCTCTGTTTGGCTATTTAATACTATTATCTAGTGAACATTGTTATTGTGGTTTAAAATCAAATACAAATGTAATCTTAATATACGTTTTGATAAAGTTAATAAGTCTAACTAGATTGACACTAGTTAAATACCAGTGCAGAGAGTTTGTATTATACATACAAATTAGAAGATTTAAATTACAGTAACTACAGGAATCCCCAAGGGAAGAAAGAGTTGCTCAAAGAGTTTTCAATGGGTTTAACGAAACATATCAAACTGGAGCTCTATTTGCAGCTTCATGGACATGATAATTATGAGCAAATTCTGCCCCAGGGAGCAGCTCCACCTATTCATCTTGATAGGCAGTGACAAGGACTGGAGATATTATTCCAGGATTTGAGTTAAATTGCCCATTAGATAGTATAACGCTTCATTTCTTGCAAATCGTTCTCCAGAATTTATGAACTCACACACATACAACTTTTTTTGATCAATAGATCAGCAAGAAGAAGGGGCGTGGCTTGGACGCCGACGGGAGCAGACGGGCTACACAGGAGCTCCTGTGCTCGTTACCGGCCGGAACGCAGTGCGGCCCCAGCACAACTCGGGGACTCTCCCCACCTGCACCCCAGCTGCCCCCAAGTGCTCCGGACGCCTCTGGTCTCGGTCGCAGAGCCGGGAAGTGCTTTTAAGCGCTTCCGCGGGTTGCGGCCTAGCCGGGAGGCCGGAGCCGGGGACTAGATTTTGAGAACGCCGATCCCCGTCGTCACGACTACACGCCGGGAGCTGCTCAGAAGCAGCGTCGGAAAGCCCCGCTGACCCCCTCACACCTACAGCTGATAAGGGGACACCCAAAGAACCTCCGGCAGCGTCTACAGGCCGGCCCTACTAGAGATCATCCAGGCAGAGGATCACATCAATACTCGCTGGGCGGACGCCAGGGCCCCCAGCCATCAGTGAGTACACACCTGGAGTTTCCCTACCCTCCACACCATATACAGGGGCCAGTGTTAAAGCCCCCTACAGGCTGTATAACCGCCATCTTGGGTGAGGCACTCCTTGAGCAGAGTGCTTGTGCCTGGCAGCTCATTTACTCCAACCCTCACTCTCCTGCCCTCCTCTACCTCCCTATCCCCATAAGCAACACAATTTAAGCTCAGGGGGGAGAGGAAGCCCACTATAACTGCCAGCTATCAGCAGCAGCCCACAACCCCCCAGTCATTAGTTGAGCCTCTTTCCCACGATTAGAGCCATCTGATCCTGATAATTGAACAGACGGGCGTTGACCCGGGGGCCCCCCTGCCAGGGCCACCCATGTGAATTACGAGCCAGCTGGCTGCCACTCACTAATGCTGCGACCTCAGAGGCCAACGGGTTAATGTAATCCTGCATAAGAGCCCCACCGGTGCCGGTTATATCAGACTTTACCTCCTTGTGCTACAACGCCCCAACATGCCTCCCAAGAGACCAAAAGAGGCACCCCCATGCAAGATATCCCTCCCCACCAGGAAATCACCCCAGCCCTCTCCACCCCAAATCACTCAACCACCCCAAATGTCCCCCACCCAGGGCATACAGCCCAGCATGTCGTCCCTCAGAGGATTGGCAGGAGTGGACACTGAGTCGGATGCCCCAGTTACAGTGAAATCCCTGTGCCAAGTCTTCTCCGCTTTCCAAACAGAGATGTCTAAAGACCTAAAGTCTGCAATTAGAGAGGTTAAAACGGAACTGGTCGCTATAGGTGACAGAACCGACCAATTGGAACGTAAACTTGAGGAGATAGTCAACTCTTACGACCGCCAGCAGCGTGAAATGGATCAATTCAAGTCTAAGCTAGCAGATTTGGAGGACAGATCCAGACGAAACAACATAAAAATCAGGGGTATCCCCGATTCAGTGACAAACGCAGAGCTGGAAGATTACGCAACCACCTTGTTCCGCAGACTTCTCCCCACCGCCGACCCTAAAGACCTCCTAATCGACCGCATCCACCGCCTCCCAAGACCTAGAACAGTCTCCGCTGATCTGCCTAAAGACACGTTGCTGAGGGTGCACTTCTTCACAATAAAAGAACGTATCCTGAGAGTTGCCCGGGACTCGAAGAACAACGACACACTTGGTGGCCTACAAATCTACCAAGACTTCTCTCCCGCAACGATTGCCAGCAGGAGAGCATTCGCCCCAATCACAGTAGCACTACGAGCCAATGATATCCGGTACCGGTGGGGATTCCCGGTCAAGCTGATTATCTACCACGAAGACACGTCTTACACCATCTCTTCCCTGGACGCGGGGGTTAGACTCCTGCTGGACTGGGGTATATCCGTCGCGGACCACCAGGAGCCGAAGCATCCAAACACCTTGCAGCACGATTGGTCCTCCACCTGAAGTCTCCCCGTTCATTGAAGAACGACCAATCAAGTAACTTTATGGCTGATGCACATGCTCTTGATGTGCCCTCCACTGGGACGGGTCATTTACGATAAGTATTAGTTCCATAGCCTAGTTCACCATGCAAGACATGTGTTATTCAGTTAATTACGTTATAATTTGAGCCTATTTAACGGGCCATGAGTTAGCTTAAACTTGTTTTTGTTGCACCTAATATGCTATAGGTACTAAGTTTCTTTTTTATATTCTTTTTTTTTACCTATATTTTGCAGTTAGCATGTCTGTTGTCTCTCCGTACCCATTTAAAATGTATACCACGTGAGTGGCGGCCCCTCTCTCCTCCCTAGGAGTCCATGCCGCCCCCCAACTCTCCACGCACTACTGCAAGACCCCTTTTTTCCCCTGCAGTAGTCATGCGGGTCCAATACACAGGACCCTTTTGTTTTGTCTTTCCATTTACCCTAGTTCTTTCCCTCGCCTCTGTCTCCCTCCCCACTCCATCTCCCCCCCCTCCAGGGCTCGCAACGGTCACTGCAATCCCGCAAACCTCCCTTTTCTTGCACCCCTTCTCAGGTCCTAGCTATACATTAGCATCTCCCCCAGGTTCCCAATGCCTACCCTAATGTCTTTAAACGTGAAGGGGCTGAATTCCCCAAACAAGAGACGACTTGCCCTCTCCTATTTCCACAAACAAAAAGCAGATATAGTAGCCATTCAGGAAACGCACTTCAGCTCCTTAAACCCCCCCAGTTTAGAGATCCGTATTATCCCACAGCCTTTTATGCTAACGGCCCAGCCAAACGCAACGGAGTAGCTATTTTATTTAACAAAAACACCTCCTTTGTACCTCACTCCCAGTTGCGAGACAAGAATGGCAGATACCTAATATTGGTGGGCCTACTGGAGGATAGGATGACAACCATTGTTTCGCTATATGCCCCCAACACAAATCAAGTCACCTTTCTTCGCAAGTTGTTCCTCCTAATTAAAAAATCTGCGAAAGGCTCCTTGATAATCCTCGGAGATTTCAACTTAGCCCTTGACCCTAGGCTTGACAAATCCCGTATCCCTGTATCCCACTCCACACAAACCTCGGGCCCCTCGTTAGCCTTCCGCAACCTCCTGACAGAATTTGATTTATATGACGTTTGGAGGGCTACCTACCCATCAGGACGGGAATACACGTTTTATTCCCCCGTACATAACACATACTCTAGAATAGATTACATCCTCTGCGACAAATGGTCCCTCCAAAATACTAAAGACATCGATATCCTTCCCATTACCTGGTCGGACCATGCCCCTGTCATCTGGAAAATACACATGAATAACTCAAATATTCCTTCAAAACCATGGAGACTCTTTCCCCACTTATTAACAGATTCCACAGCCAAAACCACCATATTGAACTCCATTACCTCATACCTTTCTACTAATTCCCCACAAGACACATCAATCATCACTCACTGGTGCGCCTTAAAAGCGGTCACCAGAGGAGCAGCGATACAAGCAGGTGCAAACCTTAAAAGGAGGAACATGCAGATTCAACAATCCCTAGAGTCTAGACTGACAGAACTAGATGCACAAAATAAAAAATCCCCATCTACTACCCTTAAAAAAGAAATTGCAAGCACCCGCAGCCAGATCCAAAAATTCCTTCTTGCCCGCACCCAAGCAGCCCTAAACAAAATTCGCCACAAATTTTACCTCTCTAGTAACAGGTCGGGCAGAATGCTCGCCCGAAAACTCCGTGCCCAGCAAGCTAGAAATAAAATCAAATATATTCGCTCTCCCACTAATGAGAAAATAATCAACCCAAAGGACATTGCGAACCAGTTTGCTTCGTACTACTCGAAACTGTACAACCTCTCATCAGACCCCTCCACCCCCCAGCCATCTAAAGAAACCATTGACTCATTCCTAGACAGGACCCTACTCCCATCTTTAACTATAGAACAGCAAAAAGCTCTCAATGCCCCATGGTCGCAGGGGGAAATAAGTACAGCCATCGAATCCCTCCCCCGAAACAAAGCCCCAGGCCCAGACGGCTTTATAGCTGATTTCTATACTACTTTTAAAGATCTTCTTACCCCCCAAATGACAGACCTATTTAATGAACTGTCCTCTCTGGGATCAGCCCCTCCAGAGCTTCTAGAAGCTCGGATAGTAACAATCCCCAAACCGGGAAAGGACCCAGCCCTATGCCAAAATTATCGCCCTATAGCCCTACTGAACTGTGATATTAAATTATTTGCCAAGGCACTGGCTCTCCGCATCAAACAATTCCTCCCCTTGCTGATACACCCGGACCAGACGGGGTTCGTCCCGGGAAGACAGGCTTCCGACAACACTAGAAGGGTGTTTAATCTGGTCGACTCCCTAGAAGAGGACCAAGGCCTTCTTCTTCTATCTCTTGACGCTGAAAAGGCGTTTGATAGGCTAAATTGGCAATATATGAGGGAGGTTTTACAGCGCTTTGGCTTTAAAGACCGAATCCTCACTTCTATCCTGACACTATATAGCTCCCCCTCGGCCCGGGTGTTCAGCAATGGTTTCCTGTCCGAAAAGTTCCTCATATCTAATGGAACCAGACAGGGCTGCCCCCTATCCCCCCTTATCTTTGTCCTCTCAATAGAACCCCTGGCCACTACCATACGCAATGATACTAACTTCCCAGGACTACAAATTGTATCTATTAGACATAAACTAAGCCTCTTTGCCGACGATGTACTGCTGTTTGTGACTGACCCTATCAACACCCTGCCCCCCCTGCATAGCATTTTGGATGCCTACAGCGCCGCCTCTTTTTACAAGTTAAACACTACCAAGACTGACGCCCTCCCGATTAACCTGTCCAGATCCCTGCCCCTCTTGCAACCACTATACAAATACAACTGGCAAAAGGAAGCAATAAAATATCTTGGTATCCTCATCCCCTCCTGTACATCCAATGTCTTTAATGTCAATCTGACCCCAATGTTCGCAACCCTCTCGGCCTTAACCAAATCTTGGATGGCATATGAGGTCTCTTGGATGGGCCGTATGGCAGCGTTTAAAATGTCCCTTTTACCCAAGTTGATGTACCTATTCCGAACCATCCCCTATATTTTCCCGCGGAAATCCCTCCATGCATGCACATCCCTGATGTCGAAATATGTATGGTCAACCAAACCTCCAAAAATCGCCCGCTCAAGGATGTCATTACCAAAAGCCTTTGGGGGATTGGACCTCCCAGATCTTTTTCACTACCACTCAGCGTGCCTTCTGGCCCCCATCAAGCATTACTCTGATACTGACCCCCCCACAAACTGGGTTACAATTGAACAAACAAAGACCTACCATATACCCCTAGTCGACCTGATTAGAATTCCTAAACACATGAGACCAGCCCATCTACCCCTACTTCCCTCCACCAAGGCAACTTTACAAGCCTGGGACCATCTAATATCCTCACTACCTGTCCTGACATACCCCATTCATAACATCTCCATCTCCTCTGTAGCAAAACTGATCCCCAACCTCAACCTGGGCACATGGAAGGCCCTTGGAGTCACGACCTTGGGAGATATACTAGACGACCAGACTCTACGCTCATTTACCTCCCTACAGTCCCTCTTCCAGATCCCCGAGTCCGAAAAATTACATTACTTACAAATCTCACACTGGTGGAGATCCCACTCTCCTGCATTTCCTCCTCCCAGTGCCCTATCCCAGACGGTCCTCTCTAGACCCTTTCTGTCGCACACTAGAGGCGATATAACCTTCTGGTACAGAATTCTCATATCCCCTACAGAGTTCTCTAAATCTACTGCACATATAAAATGGGAAACAGACTTGGGCAAAACTTTTACCCCTACCCAATGGCGCCAGATCTTCATCACCTCTTATAAGATGTCAAAGTGCCTAAATCATACAGAGATGCATATTAAGCTTATCAACCGTTTATATATGACCCCAGACCGTCTACACACTTTTTGGCCGACCTGCTCGAACAGCTGCTGGAGAAGATGCGGAGGCATAGGCACCATATTTCACATCTTCTGGTCCTGCCCCGCAATCCTCCGGTACTGGTCAGAAGTTTTCGACCTAATATCATCTGTACTTAAAATGAAGGTTAACCCCGACCCCTCTCTTGCTTTATTTCACATCTACCCCCAAGACATCCCCACAGAAAAGAAACTGGTCCTAGGCCACATTCTTATCGCAGCCCGAGCCAATCTGGCCCAACAATGGAAACAGCCCTCCCCCCCCTCCCTTCTACCAGTAATCCTGAAGACCAATTTCCACTTTAATATGGAAACAAACTTCACCCCTTACTCGTCCTCGAATTCCTCCCCCCACATCCGCTGGCTCCCATGGCACGCCTATGTAACTGAGGGAGAGGGCGTCAAGTTCTTCCTCTCACCCCCCACATCAGACCACAGTCAGTTTAGCTTGGCTGAATCTCCTGAGGACTGATGCACTAGGAGGTATGCGCCCCTGCTCCCACCAAGGGAACCCCCTTGTTTGGAAATGTCTAACTACCCTATTCATTTGATTGCATATATCCTCTCATATTTGGATCCTTCATTGATTTCTAATTATGTTTGTCTGTTATTTATTGCAGTGTTCGCTCTGCGAAGCGAAGAAGTATATTTAATGTGAACCTCTGTCCCCCCCCCTGGACACCCCCCCCCCCCCCCAAATGTCCCCCTTTCTCTTTTCTGTACCCCATTTAAAAAATTTCTGTTACAATAAAAAATGTATTGAAGTTAAAAAAATAGATCAGCAAGAAATTATGTTGAATTAAAACCTTGAAGAAGGAGAAATGAGACTTATAATAACTGTCAACCATTACCCAAATAATTGTAATACATTTAATAGATGATATTGTTGCAATGAAATCCACATTTACAATATATTCTAGATGAAAAGTGTATCTGGAGCTGGTAATTGTTTGAGTAGATCAAAAAAGGGATTGAATAGACACTTTATTTATTGCATAGTTTGGACAGGGAGATATAAGGCTAAAAACATTCTTACAGTATATAGGCATGTTAAAAATCTCCAGTACAGTATTTTCATGAAGGGTAACCCACAACTCTAAAGTCATGAGCTCAGGAAAGTAGTTTGGGGAATATGCCAGTATCCATGTAAAGGGATGTCCTTGGGCGAGATGTACTAAGCCCTGAAAACCGATAAATTGGAGTGATAAACAACCAACCTACCAGCTCCTAACTGTTATTTTCCAAACACTGCCTGTGACATGACAGTTAGGACATGTAGCATGACAGTTTGGGCTGGTGGCATGGCAGTTATGAGCTTATTTTCTGGTACTTTATCACTCTCCAATTTATACTTTTTCAAGTTTAGCACATCTGGCCCCTTATGAGGTACAAAGAAGTAACATTTTGGGGAAATATACTGATGAGTTCTGGGTTGGATTTCTGGCATCATTTGGAATTCATGTGTTGATGACGGTGATGAAGATGATGAAGATGATAATAATAATAATAATAATAATACTTTTCTGTATAAAGAGCTCTTTCTGCAGCGGGTAATTTAACAGATATAATGAACATAATACAGTACTTAAACCATAAACTCTTTAAAAAAAAGTTTAGCATTTTTAGCTTTGAAAGCAAAACAATGAACATGAATACAGGTTGAGTTTCCCTTATCCAAAATGCTCGGGACCAGGAGAATTTGGATAATGGATCATTCCATCTTACAGAATATTTTTATATTTCAATGATGTATCTTAAGGTATCATGCATTTATGTTGTACAAACACATCAAACACATGAAATACACACAAATATATTTTATTTGTGCATAAAACAAGGTTCCAGGAAATGAAATCAAATTTTTTGTGCTATCTCAGGAACTGAATTTAAATTCCAAGCAATCATTTTCTTCCACATATTTAGTGTCAGTTACATATCATGTCCTCAGTAGTGCTGTTACAGATGTCCCAGTAGTGCCAGTTACATATCATGTCCTCCGTAGTGCCGGTACAGATGTACCCAGCAGTGCTTTTAGCAAATAAAAAAAACATTTCCATTTCTGGAATGTATGGTTTTCTGAATAATTTGGATATAGGATATTTGGATAAGGGATACTCAACCTTTATAAGGTTTCTTAGTCATTTTAACCCATTGAATGCCAACATCTCTCTGAGAGATGTGCAAAATAGCGAATAAAAATGCCAGGGTCGCTCACATTTGTTACAATTTAAAATAAAAAATGTGTAAAAAAGATTATATTTCTTATACAAGATAAACATTATGGGGGAAATTTGTAAAAAAATAGGTGTATTTGTATCCAGAAATACACTCATTTTTGACATTTACTATCCCGAAAATACGGCAATTCGTATTCATATTGATAGCACATCAATACGAATACGAATTGCCGTATTTTCGGCATAGTAAATGTCAAAAATGAGTGTATTTCTGGATACAAATACACCTATTTTTTTTTACAAATTTCCTTTAGTAAATTTCCCCCTACACGTCATTATGATGGTAATCTTCACAACTATTTTGACAAATTCTCTTTGGCACTTAAAGAGTTAAAGCCTCATCAAGTGCAGGATTTTTCATCCTCACCATGAAGTATCCAGACGAGGCAGCTATTTAGGCACACTACATTGGAGTACACTGGGCATAATAGGAAATGTCTGGAGTAGATACTGTAGCACATAATAATATAGATAAAATACTCAATGGTGTTAGAAACATCAGTTCTGACAGGGTCTTTCTAAGTAAGTGCAGGATGAACTGGCCATAGATATAATCCCTGTGATCTTGCTTCATTTATTCAACTGAACTTTCTCTTATAACAAAATATCAAACTGGATCCAGAGAAGAGAAAAATGATACCCTCTTTCAAATGGTATCCAAAATCCATATGGAAACATAATCTGGAAAAAAAATTCTCAAATAAAATAACTTTCTGTGTCAAGGAATTGAAATAGATTTGTATAAAATTACCCCTTTCCCCAAACATCCCCTTGGGAATTTAAATTTAACACAGTAGCTATTGTACTCAATCTCAAATTTCTGTGTCTAGTCAGCAATAATTGTTAAACAGTTCATGGAGCATATTCAACACAAGGGGGGGAATTTTAGAAAGATCGGTGCTCTTTTTAATTGAAAAATGGAAAATCTGGTGTAGTCATGTCTATAGAAAGTATGCATGCTAATTTTTTCATTAAGTCGTTATTTTAAAGAAAAATTGTCAAACAAATTAAGCTATTGGATGTGTCATAATTACTTAGCTTCTGGCAGCGTTTTTCTCATCTGCTTCCCATTTTAGCAAACCATGGGCCTTATTTTGGTTCATTCTTTCTGACAAAATCCTTCTTGGATGGGCAAAACCATGTGCACTGCAGGTGAGGCAGATGTAACATGTGCAGAGAGAATTAGATTTGGGTGGGGTTTTACTTCAAAGTGAGATCTATATTGCAGTGTAAAAATAAAGCAGTCAGTATTTTCCCTGCACAGAAACAAAATAACTCACCCAAATCTAATTCTCTCTGCACATGTTACATCTGCACCCCCTGCAGTGCACATGGTTTTGTCCATCTAAGAAGGATTTTGTCAGAAAGAATGAACCAAAATAAGGCCCCATGTCTCTGAGGTAGACCTGGGTCTTTGATACCTACAGTAAGTCCTACTTTCAGAACAGTCATGTCACCTCTTGGCCCTCTGATATTGGCAATAAGCATTGGGTTGACCTGGAGAATGCTTTACCTAAAACTGGAAGGGTTTATGGAAATCTCTGGTTACCTAAGTCACTCAGAGCAGCCATGGCCTATACAATATCTTCAGTCTTCAGTGTTTTATTCTATTAGGACAAACTTGCAGAATGCTTGGACTTAGCTCTTTTCACATGACGTATGTGTCCCATATGGAATCATCCATTAGTTTTCAGGTTAATTATGGCATTATGGCCTCTTTCTGACCTAGGACTTAAATTGAAAGATTTTACCAAGTACAAGATAAATTCTCACCATCCTCATTTGTAGTCTTTTAAATTTACCACTGTATTCCCTACTCCTATCATAATCAGTATCTCCAAATTATGAGTTTCGTTTAATCTCCTTCACATTCCCTTCTGACTATGACCCCGTTTGAACACCTTTGCGTCTACTCTTTAGGCCGCAAAGGCAAAATATCAATTGTACATCACACCATTTTGGCCACACTCCCCCTAGATCCTGAACCCGGTGAAGTGGCATGGAATTTGGATATTTCAACCCCTATTGATGATAAGGGGGAAATTAACCCCTTCGCTGGTAATCCCCAGAATTTTCCGGGTTATGCCTTAATGCCCAGACTGGCAAGCCTGGGAAATTCTCGGGATTGCCAGGGATTAGTGCCGGGCAGTGTTGCTGAGTTCATCGCTGAACGGCTCCCTCTCCACCACGCCTCCTCCCCCCTGCCAATTACAGCCTGCGGCGCCGGTTTATGGCAAGCCGGGCTGCCGGATTAAGTGATGGGGCGCCGGGGTGCAGGGACGGGCAGCGGCTGATACACAGTTCAGCTGCGCTGCCTGGCCAGGGGACACAGTGGTGGGTGTTTTTTAGGGAGTGTTCCCCAGAAAACATTTAGTAGTACAGTAGCCTTATGGGCATAGGTTAATGTTGTGGCCTCAATGGAGTACTGTGTATATACTTGCAGAAACATTTATTTGGCCACTTTACACAAGTACTAAGTCCCATGGTACAGTATCTTTCTCAACCATTACCTCTTCCTGGTCTTGGTTTTTATTTACTGTACATAGTTTGGTTTTACACTCTAATTTGTATCTATTAATCTATGTCTATGGAAAGTGGAGGGTGGTTTACTTGGCCTATAAAACATGCCAACAGCTGGTGGCGGTAGCCGGCGATGATGAGAGAGTGTGCATCAGCGATCACTGCTTATCGCCTGGCTATACACACTAAGAAATTGAGTCTCATGCTGAGCGAGGCTCCGCACACATCGCTGCTCACATGCGATGCATGAGTAATGTGCGCTGAGCAGTGTTTTGCCTATGCTGATAGGTGATCTAAGCAGGATAGGCCGTGCATGCACTGTCTATCTTTGTGGGGGAGGGTGACTTGCGGGACCCTGCTCTGCCATCGCTATAGGGTGTACACATGCAGTATGTGCTTCATTTATAGTCAGATCTTTTAGAAACAGGGCTTAAATCACCCCATGTTTATGCCCCTTAAGACTCACAGTGCTCTTGCGCTGAAGAAAAGCAATTAGTTTTGAGTAGTACTGATTTGTGTCTTTTTTATTATGTTTAACATTGCTGTGTGTTGTGTGTGTAGAAATATTCTTCTGCAAGTGCAGTCAATTTCTACATTTAAATGAAGCTTGAAATATATTAAAAGCATAGTCTAAAACCCAATCTCTTAGATGAACTGTTTAAATATTCAAATGTATTTGCACAATGCAAATATCTCAGCACTTACACAGCGCCTCCCCGCTACCGCGTGAGGGGGGGGGGGGGGGGGCTGCGGGGCTATTGTTACGCCACTGTATCTAAGTACTATTCTGAAAAATACCAGAAACACTGAAAAATGTGAAATCCCTGCCTATTTAACTTGTTTCCTTAATCTTTCTGCACAAAATGCTAACTCAATTTTGCATTACTCCATAAAACTCAGCACATCAGTGCACGTAGGCCCTACTTGGCTTCGATCCATCTGTTCTCATCAGCTGGAACTGTACGAACTCCTGCTCATCCGCAAACACCAAAACTCCCAGAAGTTTAGGCTTATCAGAGGCTTGTGCTCTGTTCCTCAGCTGCTTTACACTTTGTAAATGAGGCCAGTACGCTCAGTAGAGAAAGCAATAACATACTATAATGCGCAATATTACATGCATTCATTATAGTTACTTACTGCATTGCTTTGAAATGCCTAACATTACTTTATTGTTTCTTGGCACTGTTACAGTTGTTGATTGATAGGGGGTATTCAAAGTTGATTTCTGTTATGCAAATTTGCAAGCTGATTGCCGATCGAAGACTGCGCATGCGTACGGATCATATTGTGCTTGCACAAGGACAAACAGCATGAAAAAACTGTGATGACTTTTTTTGCAATCCCCTCGCACCTTGACTAACTGGAAGCCAATGTTTGTAGGTGGCAACCAACCATTCTCTGTGAGTTTCAGAAAAAAGACAGGTGTGGCCAGGAATTTTTTGAGAGGGTCATCAGCTACGACCTTGATCACACACTTGAACAGACTGGGAAAATAGTTTGGTGGTGAGTGTGCTGTGAATGGATTTGCAGATCAGGGATCCATTCGCAAGTCAATTGCAGACTTACACAGGGCTGGATTTTGCTATGTCTGTGCGGCGGCCTCTGCAATTTTGCACAGCAGCGATTGCTGAACCAGGTCCTTAATGCAATACATTTTGGCTGTAATTCATACCCGACTGGTCTTTCCTGAATTCGCTCTGGGGACCAATGTTGTGGGTCTGCGGATGCATATCAGTGAGTATCACACTCGCTGAGGTGTTTGCAAAGAGCGGGGTGGGAAGGGGCGGTTAGTAGGCTGCCGCATGGGAACTCCCAGTGCGTGCCTACAAAAATGGTGGTTGTGCCCAGAAAAATGCTGGGAATCCCCATGAGAATGCAGGCATGTCAAAGCCTGCACAGTGTGGGTGGTTGGCATCACATGATCTCAGTGCCTGCCTTGAATACGGTCATGTCCGAGTGAAATAAAAGTCGCTCCACATTGACTTATATTTGCAAACGGGTAAAAAATGAATTTGATGGTCGCTGATCATTAAATGATTTTTCACCTGTTCGGCCGCATGTGAATAGATGTGTAAGAGTACATATCCATCTGCATGCATGTACTGACTTCTTGCACAGTGGAGGGCAGGTATTTACTCACCGGTTGGGTGGTGTTTACCTGGTCGCTAAGAAGTGAAAGAACGTTGATCAGCGAGCGAGTCTGAATCAGGCCCTTTGTACGTTACCCTTTTGCTGTACTGTCCTGCAAGCTATTGCATACCTTTAGACATTTACAGATTAGTATTAGTGAGGATGTTAGTGCAGAAATAAGTAAATAATGAAGATCTGTGACCAGGGGCAAATTTTAGTAGTGTGCAATTTTTTGGTAACATTTTTTAAAAATCGCACATTTACCAAATATCACATGTAGTAGTGTGCGAATCGCGGTAAACTTGCACATTTTGCCATGACCAAAAAATCACACATTGCATAGTTTCCCTATTAAAAAGTATACAACTCACAAATGTAACAAAAATGTATACAACTCACGCACTGTAAACAATACTTAAAATCGCCACAAAAATTTACCTGGTTCAGGCTGGCAACTTTCATAGGACCATGCAAACATCATTGAGATCTGTGCATGGTTCTGTCCAAAGAAGTGTGTAAAAAAACCAAAATAGTCCATGAGCCCAGTGCTGGTTTCAGGGACAGGGACCCCATCACTCATCCCCCCCACATTTGGGAAAACGGCTCAAAGAGACCAGGGGCTGGTTATGCTGGGGGAAGGTGGGAATCAAAGAAACACAAAGAAACACATACTCCCGATTTGCACATTTCTAAAAATCGCACCTTTACTAAAAATCACACATTCCTGTTACTAAATAAACAGGAAAATTTCAGAAAGTGAGAGATTTTGGGAGAGTTTTCCCCGTTTTTTTAAAGCAGCAATCAATTACACTGCAAAACCAGGTTGATTTTGCCATGTAATTGATTGCTGCTTTAAAAAACATGGGAAAACTCTCCCAAAATCTCTCACTTTCTGAAACTCTCACCCTATTACATTTGGCCCCAGGTGTGCAAACTAAAATACTTAAATGCTTTTCTCAAAATACTTTCATTTTGCTAGATCTATTGATTAGCATTAGTGGGATAAACCCTGACAACAGTGTTTTCTGTTGCATATAAATGTGTATATACAGTAGCCATCGTTATCACAATAGGAGAGTATCCATATAAATATTTATGAACTGCCATTCTAGTAAATGGTTCAGTCACGATTCTCATCTATGTAGTAGCTCTGCAAAGTAACAGCTGTTATTTGGAGAGCTACAGTAGATACCATCAATGTAATGGTAAGGCTTCAACGCACATTTATTTTATTTATTCACACGTACTTATATAGCTCCATATTTCACAGCTCTTTACAAGAGAACAAAGACAATAAAAAAACTAAACTTGTCATTAACAAAGGTAAGAGGCCCCTGCTTACATGAATTCTCATATTACTAGGCATTTTAGGCAAGCACACTATACTAGCTGTGCAAAGAAGCAGTCATATGCAGAGGATAGCTCACAGCATTCTGATTGGTGAATAATATCAGAATCAGAATATAGGAAGTTGAATGAGGGAAAAGTAATACATTTGTCTGTATGTAAAGCCTGCAGGGAGTTTACATATGAGGGCTGTGCAATATGTTGTCGGATATGCAGTGCTTAGGCAGGGCCTAATATTTTTAGTAAGCAAATTTTCGATTTTGATTGTTAGCGTCCCTCACTGTGGATATTGTGGGTGGAGCATCAATTGGCCCACCCACATAAAGCCATATCCACACTAAATAAAATACAGATTTTTAAAATCCTCATGAGTGCCTCCAAAACCCGCTCTAGATCAGAATCAGGATCAGCTTTATTTGGCAGGTATACAGTACTTGCGTATACTAGGAATTCGATTTGGATTGCTGTGCAACAGCCAGTTAGGTAACAAGTAAACAGTGGCAGTATAGATATATAACAGACATACAGATATACACTAGATGCACCCTGGGGAGGGAGGTGGACAAGGACAGGGGAGACACGGGGAACACATTTTGGTTAAGCACAGCACCCGGGCAGCCATCAGTGGCGCCACTTGGTCATAGCAATAGCCATATAAGTAACAAGTAAAACAGTGACAGTACAGATATATGTAAGATGGGGAACATATTTGGCTGAGCTGCACAGCTTCTAGGCAGCCATCAGGATGTGATTCTTATCTTAATTAAACCCAAACATTCACATATTATCTTACACACAGAAAAATCAAATAGAAATGCTTGATCCGATAATTTGCTTTCCAGTGTGAAAGGGGGTTTGACTTGCAATCAAAAACAGGGACAGTGCGCACCGAAGGCGTGTAAATTTTGTTTGTGGCCACATAATAGTATCAATTCACATTACATAACGCAGTAGTGACACTTATACATATTGTGCCAGCTAGAGCCCCTTAGACACACTGCGTCAGGTAGATCCCCTTAAACACACTGCATCAGGTAAGGCCCCTTAGACACTCTGCGCCAGGTAGAGGTTCTTAGACACACTGCATCAGGTAGAGCCCATTAGGCACACTGTACAAGGATTACACTCACAGTAATGCCCGATAAACATTGCGCCATACAACGTAATGCCCATTACATATTGTGCCACCTATGTTAATGCCCATTACACATTGGGCCACACACCATGGTGGGTAAATAATTTTAGTGCTGTGACAGCCGGGCATAGAGTGATGGTCAGCCCGGCTGTATTTAGAGCAGGTCCATGGCTATTTCATATCTCGCGCCGGCTTGCAAGTCAATAGGAGCTTGTGGTCTGGCAGCCAATCAGGAGCCACCACTGCTGGTCCTGATTGGCTGCTGGTTCACAAGCTCTATTTCAAATCTCCCAAGCCAGCGCAAGATTTGAAATAGCCAAGGTACTACTCTGAATACAGCCGGGCTTGTCCACCACTCTCTGCCCGGCTCTCCCCAACTCCCCAATTGCCTGTTACCGTGAGCGCACAGTAAGGCACTTTGGTAATCAGGGTGTTGACTGCAAAAGAGAAAACACTGTGGTGCCTTACTCTGCTACAAAGTAGCAGAGTGTGCCTGTGAGTAGGGACAATCTGACTGTCTGGGAGTGAACTGTAATCTCTTATGTCTATAAGCAGCACTGCACATGGAAGAACTTAGCATGTTCTCTTGCTTCATAAACTCATAATCGAGTTTATGAAGCATGAACAGAGGCCACTGGAGAGCCATGATCTTATACAACTATTAGAGTGGTCTGAAACTGATTTTTTGGGAGGGAGCACCATTCTGAACCAATGTGTTTGAGAGGTTTGCAGAGTTTCAACAAGGCAGATGGTTCCTGAAAGACAAGAAATGCTGTGTGATATTGTGTGGTCCATAGTTGAGGTGGACACCAGAGTGACCATGGTCCAGTTGGAGAAGAAGGAAGACATCTCATTGGAATCTATCTACAGGTCAAGATTTCTGCATGCTGGGTGCCCCATCAGCTGGCTTGATAGCAGATGGAGGCTTGGGGAACTTGATGATGCAGAATGCTGGCCAGATTTGATAGTAGTCCTGAATGTGAAACATCAACAAAGTTCTGATGTGAGTGCTGCTTGGCTGAGCAGAATGTGACTGTTTTTGTGGTCAAGACTGGTTATGTTGCTTATGAATGCATCTATAAGCTTGGTGATCTCCTGTACAGTCTAGACCCGTGTTGCTGCGACTTCTATGTCAAAAATCAAATGCAGTAAAGACCTTCATTCAACATGTAGAAGACATAACCCTTCTTCAGACTGGTCCAGCTGCTTCATCAAGTGGTTTGAGTGCATGCAAATTTGCATGACTCCACTGGCAACCACTTTCCAAAAATGTAATATTTACTTTGTAAATAAAGTACTTTTTGAGCATCCAGAAACTTATTGCACACCCCTCATATTATTAATTATAAAGTGACTGTATTAGATAAAGGCCTCATAAATGTGGGTGGCCATAGAATTCATTAGTATGTGTCACAATCCTGCCTAAATCCTGTATACCTGGCATGTTGTGCTCTTCAGTTCTATGTTCTCTAGTATTCCAGCTTGCTGCAGCCAGAACTGCAATCATGTTTCCTGAGAGACTGTGTATTTCTACTAATTCACACCTGTGGGTATCTTAGCTGTGAGAGATCTTCTGCTGCCCTTAACTCTTCAGTTACCTGCTCTTCACACTGTCCAATTCTGAATCTGTTCCAGTTTTTGCAGTTCCCTTTTGCCATGCTCTCCATTCAGTGCAACCCAAGGGGTTTAAGTTCCCATCTCAAACTTGTAGTCACTGCCTTGTGTATCACCGTTTATCAGCTCTGATGCTGTGTAAGCTTGCTTTCTAGTTTTCCAGAATGTTATAGTCTGCTCTATTACTCCAGTGTCTCCGGTCCAGTCCTCTGGTCCTTCTCTGGGTCAAGTCACCCATACTCCACTAAATGCTTCATTGCACAGTTTGCTGCATTCCTCCAGTGTCTACGGTCCAGCACTCTTATCATTCTCTGGTTCAAGTCACCAATACTACACTACCTGCTTCATTTTACAGTTTGCTGCATTCCTCCAGTGTCTAAGCAGGATACCTTTCCAGACTCAGGATAAATAGTACCTGAATAATATACTCATACCTCCCAACATGACCCTCTCCAGGAGGGACTCAATGCTCTATTCCTGAACTTCCCTCTTAATGAAGTTGCCATCACCTGTGTTGAAACACCTTTCATATTAATTCACCTGTTCATGACAAGAGGGCTGGACCATAGACAACTCTTCCAGTACCAGTATATTCTTCAGTTACTATTATCCTGAGGCCAGTCCGGTATCCTGCTGAACTCTTCCAGTACGAGTTTATGCTGCAGGTTCATCTTCAGTGTATTCTCCAAGTCTGTCTCCAGTGCATGCCCCAAGTCCGTCTCCAGTGCATGCCCAAAGTCCATCTCCGTTTTTATTCTACAAGACTGTCTCCAGTGTTATTCTACAAGACTGTCTCCAGTGTTATTCTTAAGTCCGTCTCCAGTGTTATTCTCCAAGGCCGGTACAATTTTCTGATCAAGTCTTTGGCTCTAGTCTTCTTTAAGTATTCCTTTCATCTTAAGTATAACTCTGACCTTATGTATAAACCCCTTTTCAAGTATTCACCTGTACTGTCATTTACCATTGTGTGAATAAAGTTCCCAGTGGTGTAACTAAGGCTCAGTAGCCCTAGCGGTGGCGAGGGGGCACCGGCACCACTGGGGCGCAGGGTCACCCCTGTCATATTCAGTTTTTTAAAAATGTTGTTATTATTATTATTATTATTACTGCTGGGAAGCAGCTGTAGCAGGAAGAGGCTGTGGCTGGCGCTTCCCTCCTCCTCAGTCCCCGTGAGCCACGTGAAGGTGGAAATGCTGGAGGAGCAGCCAGCAACACAAATGGACGCGTCAGGTCCAGTTGTTGAATGTATTGTCAGCAGCGGGCAGGCGGTCGGCACCAGAGAGCAGGAAGTAGCAGTCTAGGTACAGTGTGAGGAGCAGCGGAGGCAAGAGAGAAGTGGCAGTCTTGGAAACAAGAGTAGCGGCTGGTGTCTGGACGCTGGCGGCAGCAGGGGATTAGAGGCAGTGTGGCAGTCAGCAGCTGGGAACCATGATGAGGGCAGCAGAGGCTGGGACCACGTGAGGGTAGCCAAAGTCCATAGCAGGTGAGCAGTGGCCGGCCCCTGTGAGCCACCCAATGCTAGTCAGAACAGATCTACCTTCTCATGTACCCTCTCTTACCTCACCCTCTGCCACCTCGCCCCCTTTCACCAAGTCACTGTGACCTCACCCCCTGTCAGCATGCTCCTCACCCCCTCTTGTCTCAGCTCATCACCTCTCCCCTTCTTGCCTCATCCCGCCACCTCGCCCCTTCTCACCTCATCCCATCTCCTCCCCTTCCCATCTCATCCCATCACCTCGCCCTGCCCCCTCTCATCTCAGGCTGTCACCTCACTACATCTATCTCTTCCCTAGTCTCTTTTCCTCTCACTTCTCTGCACCTCTTTCCCCATGCTTACCCTCTTTCCTCCCTCCGCACTCCTCCCTCTCTTGTGTTTTCCCATTTCTCTATCTGACATGTCTCTCTCACACCTCTATCTCTTTCTCTAATCCCCTCTTTTTTTCATGAAAAAAAATCTCAGAATAATAATATGTGTGGGACCCCAATTTATATAAGATGAGGGGTCTCTGGTACCCAAACATGTTTTCACATGCTCCATGGTGTGCAGAGAACAGTGCCACAACCTAACCCCTTCCCCTTGCTGCCATATCATCCTTATTCACGGTGCCCCCCATTGTTTTTTTGTAACCGCCCCTTCTCACAGCACTCTCACGGAGCAGGCAGCAGGAGCCCTGTGTGCGCTTCAGAAGCCTGCCCACTGACCTTCCACCGTGGCCGCCACTCCCCCTTTCACATTGCACGCTGGGGTGCAGGGTTACAGCGGAAACAGGAGCCCTGCATGAGCTCTAGCAGCCTGCCAATTGCCCTTCCACCCTACTGTAGAGTCCACACCCAGCATACAGGGAAAAACCTGTATCAGTAGTACGGTGCCTGCTGCTGAATTCTGTCGCCTGCTGTATTTCAGGATGCGCTCCTCCCAGGCCCCACTGACAGAATAAAGCAGGTACTGTTTTTATTTTTACAAGTTTAATTGTGTTGCTTACCAAAAAAGGGAGGGGGGCGGGGGCACCGGAAATTTTTTTGCAGGAGGGAGAAAAATTTATAGTAACGCCACTGTCATACCCAATTGCTTCTGTAAACTCTTTCCATTGGTATTCAGCTAACCACCTAGGTCATGCCTGGGTCCACCAATCCCCAGTCATAACAGTCTGAATTGTGCTTTTTTTGTGGCCACTTGAATAAAGTACAATCTGTATACAATCCAACTGGCTAAATTAGATACTTAATGTAAAATAGCTGCAGTTACTGTAGCAAATCTTATCCCCAAAAATTCTTTAGGCAGTTCTATAAACGGGAAACAGCTAAGGAAGGAAAATATTGACCCACTAAAAAATAAGCATGGTACCCTTGTAATAGAAGGAAAAGGGAAAGCAGAATTATTTGAATTAATTGTTTGCTTCGGTATTTACAAGGGAAGAATCTTCAGGAGATCTCCCACATATTAAATGCTCGGCTTTTGATTGCTTCCAAACTGCATGAGGAAATAGTCAAAAATAGTTTACAGAACCTAAATAGTAACAAATATTCTGGCCTGGACAAAATACACTCTAGGATACTAAAAGAATTTAGTTCTGTCATAGCACTACCATTATATCTGATATTCGAGGAAACAATAAACTCGGGGATGGTACCAAGGGACTGGCACATAGCTAAAGTAATACCAATATGGAAGAAAGGTAGCAGAACTAACTCTGAAAATTATAAACCGCTTAGCCTTACATCCATTGTGGGGAAAATATTAGAACTAATAATAAGAGATATTTTTTTTAGAATAGATGATGATAAATAAGGCTTAGCATGGGTTTGTCAAAAATAGATCATGTCAGACTAATTCAATTAGCTTCTATGAGGAAGTCAGTAGGGGGCTGGATTTAGGGAAATCCATTGATGTAATACTGCTTGATTTAGCTAAAGCTTTTGACACAGTGCCTCATAAAAGGTTATTAATAATACTAGGTAATTTAGGGTTAGCAGATACAATTTGTAATTGGATTAAAAAATGGTTGCACAGTCCCGCAGGTTAAATATTGGGACCCACCTTGATTAATATATTCAATAATGATATAGGAAGTAACATAATGAGTAATATTGAAATATTTGCAGACAACACAAAATTGATGGATGTGGATACACTACAAAGTGACTCAATTAACCTGTAAAGGTGGGCGGAAAGGTGGAAAATGCAGTTTAAAGCTACTTATGCCCCTATCAGACCGCACTTAAAAACCGGTAATCTGTGCGGTCTGAAAGGTGCAGGACCACTTAACCGTTTTACAAAAGCCGTTTTTGTAAAACGGTTAAAATGGAGGGTCCTACCCGTTTCAGACCCGGTATTTTGGCATAAAAATCGGGTCTGAAACGGTATTTAGGACCCAGCCAATGAGCTGGGTCCTAAATTCAGCGCAGTGAATATTTAATGAGCACTCATTAAATATTCATAGTGCTGGAGCCGCCCCCCGCCGCCCCGGCCCCCCGCGCGCAGGTTAACATCCCACGATCCCCCCACTGCGGGTTAACACAGGGTTAAGAAACACCCCCCCCCAATGTGTTTAAGAAACCCCCCTCACCCCCCCGTGCAGCCGGTACCTCCTTGAGTGAGGATCCCGGCAGCATGGACGGCTGCGCTTATGAAAAAAAGGGACTTTCAGAAAATGGCTACCACATAGGAAAACCAGTTTAAAAAAACTGTCTTTTGTATGGGGGCAGCCATTTTCCGAAAGTCACTTTTCTTAACCCTGTGTTAACATGCAGGGGGGGGGGATTTCTTAACCCTGTGTTCACCAGCGTGGGGGGGGGGGGGTGCGCGCTGAAGACTGGCTTTGACCCTGTGTTTGGAAAGTTTCCAAAAACAGGTCTGCCAGTGTCCAAAAAAACGCACTTAAACGGTAATATACTGTTTAAGAGATGCGGTGTGAAAGGGTTTTTACCTGGCAGACCCGTTTTTGGAAACGTTTTCAAATACAGGGTCAAAGCCAGTTTTGCAGTCTGAAAGCAGCATAATAGGCTAAATGGAGTTATTATAGGGAATTCTGTTGTAGAGAATGACTTGGGGGTCATCATAGATGAAAAATTGGGTAATAGTGCCCACTGGTCAAGTGCAGCAGAAAAAGCAAAATGGACAGTGGCATGCATTAAAAGGGGTGTGGATTCAAGGGATGCCAATGTGATAGTGCCTCTTTACAAGGCATTGGTGAGATCACACTTGGAATACTGTATTCAGTTCTAGGCAATGTACCTTAAAAAGGACATTGGAACAGGTACAGAGAAGGACAACTAAGCTAGTCTCGAATCACTAGAATACAAAGATAGGTTAACCAGGCTGAATATGTTTTCACTGGAGGAACGGAGGTTGAGAGGTGATATGATTAGTATGTTCAAATACAGGATTGGGAATCATATGGAACTGGGACATGATTTGTTCATTAACAGGCCTATACTTAGGACACGCGGACATGTACTGAGGCTCGAGGAAAATAAATTCCATACTGAATTAAGAAGAGGATTCTTCACCATTAGAGCATTACAATTCTGGAACTCATTGCTGGTGGGGGTGATTACAGCAACTATTGTTAATGAATTTAAATCAAAACTGGATGCATTTTTGGCCACTAAGGGAATCCTATAGATATGACTTACTCAAGTCAGTAGTTACAAGTTAGATAGGTTGAATTCGATGGATAATGTCTTTTTTTCAGCCTTAATTACTATGTTACTATGTATAGTCTGCTGGTCACTAAGACTATCTTGATATTGTTAATATTTACCTGAGGTGGACTCAATGCCGATGATTTCATTCTTGTAGGTTGTTTTTCTTTCCTATGAAAGAAACCAAATGTCATTGCAGACACGGTAACTGACTATGGTCAGTGGCATGGGAGGCTCCAGAGGGTGGATGCAGTGCAGTTCAAAATTCAAATAGACAAAGCAACTGCCATTCAAAATTGACTCAGTGTTTCTCCCCTATTTGAATTTTGGACTGTGTTGCAGCCCAACCACTGCTGCCTCTTCTGGTTAGTGGGCACGATGAAGATTTAGTCATAAAATACATGACAGGTAGAAGGCATTTGTGGAAGGTGATATAGGGTAGTGAGTCAAATGTGGAAGTGTCACAACTGTTTTGGAAGATCATCTGAACCTACAACTGCCTCTTCAAATGCATGTGATAAAAGCTTTGGTGGTTTACTTGTGACACATGTTCTGAGCAATCATAGAGATACTGAGAAGTCCAATGGCACGTCTCTTTAAGCAAGCAGTAGATTAGCCTTTTGCAGTCCATTTTTTTTTTTTGCAATACAAACAGTATGGTTTAAATGTTTAAATTAATTGTAATTTTCTTTTAATTAAAACATTGTCTACATTGAATATTGAACAATGTTTATGTTCTTCTTTTGAAGTGGCTTACCAATGGATCTGCTTCTAGTGCTAGGGCTGTTGAGCCTGACTAAACATTGGACTTGAAAGGATTAAAGACACCACCAGTGGGCTTCTCTGTAAACAAAACACAGTTCAGATTTGTGCTCTGTCCATCTATAAATCACAGCAATACCAATAAGTTATGAGGAGCCTCTACTATTACTAATAGAAGTCCTGGCATCATCAATGTATTTTTACGCATCTTCAGCTTTAAGCAAACGACAGTTGCTGTAAGAAACCTATGTAGACATTCTAGCAATCTTATTATTATTCCTCTTCTAACAGCACTAAGATGTTTGTATTGTCAGCCTGTTGTATTTTGGAATGCTCAGTGTTGATCTGTCACTACGACACCCCTTGATGAAGCCTATAGGATGAAATGCATTGGGTGCTGTCTAATCTACCTCCTAAAAGAGTTAAGCTACCTTACATCTATACCTATATCTGACGTTTTTTATGCTAATTTATATGCTATTTTTTTTAAGCTAGCAATTTTACCTTTAAAGTACTCTTACTTGTGTTTTTTATTGTCATAATCATGTCCCCCTTTTTTATTCTATATTTTATTAAGTGTATAAATAAAAACTATATTATCCAATTTCAGCTGTCCTCATATATAGCAACAGTAGTCACCGAACCCTATCTACATTGGCATATAACTGTCACTACTATTATTTACATTTTCATAAATTTAATTGGCTGTATAGAACCATGGCCACATTTTCCAACTATGGCCACTGCAACCTATTTTAGAAAGGCATGCTGCTGAAAGAGCCTGGAACACTTACCTCCTTTAGGTTTCCCCTGAATAATTCCTTCGCTGAAAATAAATTTAACGTTTAATGTAAACATTTCATAAGTAAACTAACTCATTAGATTTTTGTTTAAATAATATTCTTCCCCATTAATGTGCATGAAAAAAAATTAAACTAATTTAAAGAGCAATTGTGTAATTTAGTATTTCCAAGAAGCTCTAATATGGGCCTGATTCAGAATTTATTGATTATCCTCGAATTTACAAATTGAGCGATTATGAAATGACTTTGCATGCGTACCGTGCGCATCATGTGTGCGCATGCCCGAATAGCAGCACAAATTTAACATGGATTGTAAAAGCAATGTGTCCAGAGGTTGAGTGATAGGAAGTTGGCATTTGGGGGTTGACATCTGCCATTTTCTCAGAGTGTCAGATAAAACGCAGGCGAGCCCAGGCATTTTCAGGGAAGGTGTGCAACATCAATACCGGCTTTGATCCACCTGTATCTGTAGCCAAGTGGTGGAAGAGTCAGACTAACTCACATTTGAACAGAATGGTTAAATCATTCAATGATGATTGAATTGCATATGGATTTGCGTGTGAATAGAGATCCATTCACAATTTTCTTGCAAATTTACAAAGGGCGGGTTTTCTTTCTGTCTGGGTGGCAGCTATATATTTGCAGTCATCTGCAAATTTGCAGATGAGTTCTTAAACAGGCACTATGTACACTTCTTTGGACAGTGTGTGGCATGTTGTAACTTTCTACACGATATGGGTAGTCCTCTGGTCTGGCAAGGCATAACTATGGTTAGGATGTAGTCCAATCCAATGAATAAAGGTTCATGTCTTGCCCAGTCCAAAGCACTTTTGTCCTCCATGTCCAGGTTAACCCACAATGTTGAGATAGGCATCACACACCTACCAATGCACTGATGCCTACAATCATCCCATTGTAATTTTCACAAAACTAGTCTGGCCCAATGTTTACAAATACAGATTCTTGATGTCTCCCAGGCCTAGTCTTCTCCATCATTCATCTTCTCATCTGAATAAACTATGCATAAATACAGTAGCTGCTTGTACTCCCAACAGCTGAATAATTCATACAATTGAATAAACATGCAGTGTTACTTAAATATGGCTATGGAAGATTTTCATGGATCATGCCACATTTGCAAAGAGAATGCACGCTCATAGTTTTACAATGGCTACTTTGCTCCTTTGCATATATTATTTACTTGCCATATACCAAGACGGCTTGCTATAAACTTTGTTTGCCTTAAGTTGTTCTGACATCGCGTTCACATAACTATATTAACCACTGGTAAAAACAGTTTTTTTTTATTTAGAACTTAAAACTTTTCCTTAAATACATACAATAAATTATTTAAGTGTTAACAGGTCATTGTGCATCATAAAATCAATAAAAACAAAACAAAAACAAAAACTGCTGTCCATTACAATTATTGAGTCTATTGGGCCAAGCAGGCATTCACCTCATTAGTATGAAAAACATGTCTTCAGATGCCTACACAGTGTTCTGAATAGGATACAATGTTAAGATGGGTTTTCAAGACTACAGAGGTTATATTTCCAGTTGTTTTAGAAAACAAAGTTTTGTTTTTAAAAATAATAAAATGTATTTGAATTTTAATACATATTTGAAAAGGTAACAAAAAACCAGTGACAGATGCAAAAGTTACATATTGAATATAAATTATTATTCTATTATGCATACTGTAGATATACATAATTGATCAATCACAATGGCAGAATGAAGATATGAAATAAAATGTTAATGTATCCAGATATATTTAACACTAAAACAATGTTGAAATTTATTGTGAATGTATAATTTTAAATGAGACAAAAAAATTATAAATTTTTAAAATCTAAGCTCATGCAGTTATTTTCAAAGCAAGCTATGTTGAAGAGTTATCAATATTAAGAACCAAGTGATCATGCAAATAAATGTTAAAGTCTATATATAACCAATGAGAGATAAATAGAGTATGAGAGAGAGAGAGAGAGAGAGAGAGAGAGAGAGAGAGAGAGAGAGAGAGAGAGAGAGAAAGATTGTATAACTTCTAGATTTAGAAAATAGCTCAACAGCAAAATATAAAAGTTATAGATAATGTCCAATTTATAGTACATAAAATATTGCTTTTAAAAAAACGTAATTAAAGTAATACATATATTTTCTTTTTCAACAAAATACTTCCTCTTGAGCCTGTTTTCATCTCCCACTGCTTAGCAGGGGAACTGAAGGAAGTAGTTCTAGTGAGAAAAGTGTCTGATTTGGAGTCTATATAAAAAGATGTTTATTTTATTCCTGATCATGTTATATCTACTGGCTTGCCTCACCACTATGGTGGCTGGCTTTGCAGCTGTGCAACACACTTTGTCATGGAATCCTAGCATCCCTTCCCCAGAGGCGTAGCTAGGGCGGAGCCGGCGGAGCATCAGCTCCGGGCGCCGACATGTCACCTGGCGCCGGAGCTCTGCCGCCGGCTCCCCTGCCCTGCTAGCGCCAGGCATCATTGTTGGTGCGGCGCCAGGCATCATTGTTGGCGCGGCGCCAGGCATCATTGTTGCTCTCATGAGAGCTGATACCCGGAAGCCGCAATCCGGACACTACAGGTGGAGCCGGGCGGGCGCGCATAGCTGGACGTGGGACGCTGCGGCTGCAGCGCCTCCCGGCACACAGCACACGGGGCATCGTGAGACGAGAAGGGAGGAGGAACTCCCTGAGAGACTGCACAGTGCAGGCGGGCAAACAACAAGCAGCCGAGCCAGGGTACAAGCAGCCGAGCCAACTCCTCATCGCTGACAGGGTAAGAAGCAGGTTAGCGGGACGCCGCTTCCTGCTTAAACCCTATCATATGCAGACTTGTGCAAGACATTACTGTCTCAGCCCTGGGACATTACCACATACACACTTGCTAAGGGACATAAACCCCATCTGGGCTTATGGTATAAAGGGATCCCCTGATGCCCTCATTCCCTGAGGGGCTCTTAGCAGGTGTAAGCACAAGGGCACACATGAGCAAAAACATTTATATTTGGAAGTTGTTCATAAATTTTCATCAATAAACACCCTTGCATTTACTTCATCCACCTCTCACTCATTCTTGCATATATAGAGAACCACAAGCAGCTCACACCACCATCCTGCATTTATTTCTAGTACAGCTGAGCAGACCATTACAGAGGCAGCGCTTGAGCCCACCCTTCTCTTTGCACTTATGACCAACAGGGGGTCGGGACACTAAGCAGCGCCTAAAAACACACCCACTAGGTGAGTGCAGTACATCTACCTCCTTTAACCCCCGCCCTGCTCCCCCAATCCCCGCTGTGCCCGGCATCAAGTCAGTGGGGAAAATTAAAACCCGGCGAGTGCTTTAACTGCGCATGCGCCGGTTTGGGATGCCGGAGGCAGGGATGCGGTGCCATGATGTCACAACGTCATCAACGTTATGGTGCCGCATCCCTGCCTCCGGCATCCCGTGATGTGATGACTGATGCCGAGCACAGCGGGCATCAACATCATGGCGCCGCATCCCTGGCACCAAAGTCCCTATCCAGGGGTCAAGGGGTGAGTGGCTGGAGGCTGGACAGCGTGTAGAGAGTAGGATAGTGGGCTGTGGCTTCATCCTTTGCTCCCAGCTCACTATTGCAGCAGCCGGGGGTGGTGTCCTATTATTATTATTATACAGGGAAACAGCCTGTGGTTCCTTTTATTATACAGGGGGGCGCAAAAAATGCCCTTGCTCCGGGCACCGTGGAACCTAGCTACACCACTGCCCTTCCTACAGCCTGGCCAGCAACCACTACATGTAGTATAAAGGGCAGAATATAGCAGCTGCACATGCCCAGTGCCAATTCTGCTGAGATTGTCTATCAGAATGCTCAATCATCAAAACAGTGAGATATTTTGGTAAGTGGCTTACCATGATCATTGTGCCTGCATATGTCTGAAGTACTGTATTACTGTATATGTACTGTCAATATGGGGTGCACTTTATCCTGCAATACCTGGACCTTCCTGGTACCTATGCAAGGGTCCTGTTTGTTGATTTCAGCTCAGCATTCAATACAATTTATCCCAGCATCCTACATTAAATCCAAATTGGCAGTATAAACTTGGTCAATGGGTAACTGTAGGGAGGATATATACACATACAGATGGGGCCGGTTTTATCTTTGCTGGCGAACCGCCAGCAGCATGGCGCTCCATCTGACTGAGACGCGCGTGCGTCCCCCACGCACGCGCGTCTCAGTATCCGGGCGGTGAGGCGGACGCAATACTGTCCGCCTCCCGCTCGAGGGGGCAGGGGGGGACCCGAGGGCAGCACCGTCGGAAGGGGACGCGCGCGCACCTCGTCCCCTTCCGGCATACAGATGGCGGCGGGGCAGGGGATGGCGATGCCATCGCCATCACCTGCAAAGATGAATCCCGCTACATCTGTACATACATACCACATGAAAAGCCTGTTTTTGTCAGTCTGCACCTTACTCTGTAGGACTGTAGGAGACTTCACAGGCTCAGTGCTGCCTCTGATTAAAAACCCTCCCATGACTAGGCTACTACTTCTGTCCTCCATGGGCCTGAGAAGCATGTAATGAGCTCCACCAATCAGAGCTCAGCACAAACCTCTTAACCTCTGCCCTCTTGTGCAAAGTGACTTAGTCAACTCCCAGTAATGCACTGGGGTAATGACCCCCTTTCCCCCACTTTTAATCTGGCCCTGATTAATATTATATATTTTTTTACTTATTTGTGGCTAAATTGATGAAGGGTGATTATACTGTGTGCACACACTTGCATCCAGAGACAACTTGGACATACTTTACTGTAGTCTTCACCGTGACCCATGTTTTGTTTTATGATTATTGTGCATTATTGTATGTTTGTTTTATGTATAGTGTGGCTGGCAACAATATTAAACTATCTCCTTTGGCTGGTGCAAACACCACTCTTGTTCCCTGGGTGCTGATTCAGATAAATGCACTGCACTGCCCCAGCACTCTGTAACAAGAACTTAAGTTATTCATACATAATTCTTTGCTACTGTATGTATTTATGGTCATTTGGTCACTTCCAGTCCTTATTACCATATATGTGTAGCCCAAGAAAGGGTGTAACATGAAATGCATACGCATTAGCATGTGCATTCAGTGGCAATAGCATTTACAGATGTACAGTACTCAGGGCCAGATGTACTAAGCTTCAAAACTGATAAAATGGAGAGTGATGAACAGCCAGCCAATCGGCTCCTACCTGCCATTTCACAGACTGTGTTTGAAAACTGTCAGACAGAAGCAGATTGGCTGGTTGTTTATCACTCTCCATTATATCACTTTTGAACCTTAGTACATCTGACCCTCAGAGCCTGATCCGTATTTAGAGTCTGGTTTTGAGTCAAAATCACTACTGTGCACTATGATCCTAATTTGGACCTTATCACAATGTAGTGAATTTGCAGTGGCCAGCAATCAGGTAATTTCCGCCCTGCTAGAGTAAAATCCCACCTTACAAATGAATGTGCTCACTGTGCTACTAGATGTGTATGGCTGTGACAGGGCCGGTGCTAGGGTATCTGGCACCCTCCTGCAAACAATACATTTGGCGCCCTCCTACAAAAACAGAACAGTACATTGGCACTACCCTGCACCTCCTCCCCACACACACACTACATTATTACTTCTACCCTGCAGCCCATTCCCATACACACTACCTTGCACCCCCTTCTTGTACAAACTGCACTACCACCATTACCCAGCACCCCACTCTCTGTACAGACTACATTTTGGAACTGTTTTAGACCTGATTATTACTGTGTGAATTTGCAGAGTACTGCGATCAGACAGCCACCCCCCTGATAGAGTAAAATCCTGCCCTGTGAAAGTCTGCAAATGAATCGTTGATCGCAGGCCATCTACAAATCCATTCGCAAATCATTGTGCAACTCTCTGACTCTCTGCAACAGAAACCAGCTGACGGAGTGTAACCCCTTGTTACCCATAGAGAGACTCTAGGTTACCAATTAACTTGATGTCTAAAAGGTACCCACCCTTGATCTCCTGTTGAACAATATATATCCAATATTTCTAACAGGTAGCCTGAAAGCATTTAAGACATTTATACAATAACTTTTATATACAGTATATCTGAAGAAATGTATTCAGACTATGTTAAAGCTTTGTTTTATTGTTCTGCTTCAATTTGTTTGGCTAAAAAGATATTGTCATATCACCTAACCAGAAAAACCATTAACAAGTGATGTAATTCAAGGTAAAAAATCAAGGTAATACTTATATATAAGTTTGAAAGACTGTCACCTTCAGAAGCTTACCCAAACTAATTTCTTAGCTAAACAAAGAATAAAATAAATACGTTTATAAGAAAAGAAATCACAAATTGCATACGGCAACAATACACTTTAAAGCTTTAAATGTTCAGAGACTCAAACATATCCCAAATTACCCTTTATAGTCCATGCATTAGGCCATAAACGGTGGTGTACTTGATGATACTGTAGAGTTTAGTAGTGAAAGTATCCTATTTTCTCAGCAATGCTTCCAAAGATGTACCATCTCTGCTGTTACATAGTAATAATCCGCTCAATGTTCCCGGCTGTACTACCTAGGGCAGTTGTTGTTTGCTTAATGAAGACTCTTAAACTAAGAAACAGTCCATCTGGTCTCCACTAAGATGTACAGTAGGTATATCTTTGGTGAATTCTGCTGATCTTAGAACTGGTGTAACAGTATATAATACCACACATAACTACAGTTCGCTGTACAAGTAGGTGCTCGGCTCCTTTAGGTGATCAAGGTACTGCATAAAGTTGCATCTGCAGATTAAATATAATGAAGGAATATACACATCCTCTAAGCTTCTCTGGTTCCTGTTACTTGTAGGTACTGATGTAACTATTTCAGTAGCACTAGAATCAGTGGCACTAGTAATTTGCACTGCTATAACACTTTCACCAGTGTTCACTTAGAACAAAGTTCTGTTCTGCTTACCAAAACTCACAGGGGACAAATTCTGTCATTTAGAAGCTGTGCCCAATAATAATGGAATGGTCTCCTGAAGGTTTGCTCTTGCATCTTATGCCTGTCATATTTTGCATTGTTCCTTTAATAACTCTTATGTACAAACACTATCATTAAATACTCCAGTCAGTAACTGCTTCTTTGTATAACACTGGGATGCTGAATGCATATTCAGATACTTCAGGTGCCCATACACGTTACAATTATTGTATACAATATTGTATACAATATCACATCTCATCGCATCTCGGTTTTGCGATAAGATGAGATCTAGTACAAAAAGTATGTGCAGCACATACTTTTAGTACTAGATATCATCTCTTCTTATCGCAAAACCGAGATGTGATGAGATGCGATATTGTATACAATATTGTATACAAAAATTGTAACGTGTATGGGCACCATTCCTCCTTTGTACAAGAAGTCTGTCATTGAACTCAAGAAACTCACAAGGGTTAGCTTTGGAGTCTTTATGTTTTCCAGGGAAGAGGGTAAAAGCCGGAAACATAGTAAATGCATTGAAAAAGCCGGAAACCATGTAAAATGTACTCGAAAAGCCGGAAATCAAAAGGAAATGCATTGAAAAAGCCGGAAACTATGTAAAGTGTATTAGGAAAAGCTGGAAATCATAGTAATGCTATCAGGAATCGGTATAATGAAATATACAGTTAACCCCGCCCCCAGCCAATGAGTCAGAGGGCAGGCATAAGCATATAATGCATTTTACTGATTCCTGAGCCACCGCAATCAACTCTGTGGTCCCCAGGGGATCAGAAAGTGATGTAGCCCGGAAGTCTTCCAGGCTTGCCTGTGCCAGCAGCACAGCTCAGCCTGGAAGATTTCTGGAAGTACCAGTTAAGGTGTTAATAATCAGAGCAAAATCTAAAGGTATATGCAGAATAAAAAAATAGAATAAAATAAGAACTTGTATACTGAACAGTCAGTTCTTATCAAGCGAATAGTCTCTATACAGCACAAGAGCTGTGGCAATGTGGCTATGTACAAAATCTGCTTAACGGTTGGGCAAAGAAAGCCAGTGAGTCCAAGAGAACTTCAGTTAAGTAGGAAGCCTTATGCTTGAACTCTCCTGTGATTAATATAGTGTGCCTCACCGCAATTATTGAAGTCCCTCCTTGGTCTCTGGATGTGTCTCCCACACTGAGTTGGGGTAAAGGAACAGTTGCAGCTCAGCAATGTCTTGGCGTGCACTTGCTGGGATTTCAGGACCAGCGGGGAAGGGAAGGAGAGAGGGGAGGGCGGGGCTGCTGCCTCTCTGTCATCTATCCTGACAGGAGCAGCAGGGAGGAGAAGAGGGGAAGGACATGCCGCTGCCTGTCACGACACACAGTATGACAGGCACAGGCAGCGGCTGCAGGCACTACACTACACATCAGCGGGGAATGCAGATTGGGAAGTGCCCTTCTCCAGCCTTGCACTTCCCTGCTCTGCATCCTCTGCATCCTCTGCTGAGCGGGTAGCGCCGGTTCTGGGCTGTGAATCTATTCGCAGCAGTGCGAATATGTCCAAAGCCATTCAGATTTCAATCACTGTCATATGATTTCCCTATTGGTCACCACTGATCGCGGGCTCTGAATAGCCCTGGACTTACCCCAGCAACTTCGAAGATCAGCCTGAAGGAGACTATAGTTGACATCACACACCCTCCCTCAAATGCTTAGGCATGCCTGCATTTCCCCCAGCCGGGCTTTTTTAGCACGCACTTTAAATGGCCGGATACCACCCCCAAATGATGACTTACTGTCAATCACCTTGCAAATGGCTAGTTAAGAAAAAGTAGCAGGATTTCATCACTGGATGGCGTTGAAAATTGTCCGCTATGTGAATTCTCACAGCAGCAATCAGGTTGGAATCAGTCCCTATGTGGGCACATTCCTAAGCGAGTATCTTCAGATAATATAAATTGAGAATTTAATCTGTCTTCTTAATTTAAGTTGAATTTCTAGGGGCCGTCACTTTCCCTCCAATGACCTGTATGTGTTAAGCATTATCCAGTACTAAAAGTATGACAAGCGCTTAGCATACACTATATGCTTCTTATTACTATGAGATATCTTATGTTTGAACAGCAGATTTTATGTATTTTTTTTTATTAACAGTTATTATTGTGATATTATTCCTAATGTGTTTTTATAAATGTGACTGCAATAGAATTTTACAGTATCGTATAAATGAAACATTCTACTTACTCATACTGTGTGTAAAAATTACTGGTGAATGGACTCATGCAACAGTAGAGACTTCATATACCCCACAACTATTACTATTACAACTATTATTTCTGTGGTATTGCCGGGAACTCTCCACTTCTGGTTTAAGCTAAACCTGTCACAGAGGGCCTTATTCTGCTTGGTGCGGTCCGTTCCGAATTCTTTCGGACTGCGCTTTTTAGCAACGCAATGCGCATGTGCAACGTAGTGTCTCCGCACTCGTTCTCGCCAATACCATCCAGAAATGTGCACCGAAGTGGCTCGGGAAATATGGCCGTAACATGGGCGTCATGTGGGCGTACACAAGGGCGCGGTTTCAAAGTGGGCAAAACTGGGCGTAAATCTGGGCGTACACGTGGGAGTGCACGAACTGTGGTAGGCGTGCAGTCGGACAGGACACCAACTACAAGCGAACCAACACGCATGAAATATGCGGTGTCCATAAGCAAGTTTCAGTTCAATTAGTACGCCCGCACCTGAAGCACTCTCAGCTGACCACAATACAATCCACTCATCTACTCATTAGTGATTAATTACACTCTTTTCACAGGTTCAATTGGAAGCATTGCTGCCTAAATGGCCCATTACAACACTTAACATGATGTAAGGGTTAATCTAAAGTGCTAGTAATGTGTTTAAGTATCAATTAGAAATTAATTGATTATAATTAATTTGTTATGAGGTTGGCTAATTGCATAAGTGTGTCATGTTGCAGAGTTCCGAATAGAGTAGTAAGGTTTGCGGAAATACACCAAATCGGTGCGTACGGCCAGCTTTCCGTCCGTTCAGACGCTGTAAGACCGTGCAGAATCTTTGTGTTCCCACCGCACACGAACGTTTGGATGTAGTCCGAAGACACTCCCTCTTCTTAGTGAGTCCGCCCGAAGGGATGCAGACGACCTGTGGGTGTATGTTCTTAGAATGTCCGCACGGCGTGGCGTTCGGTCATTTCCGAAAGAATTCAGAACGGACCGCAATAACCAGAATAATGCCCATAATGCATGATTACTGTTTAATGTAGAAAGAAAGCAAACAAATATATGATATGCTTTGGGCTTATGTCAGGGTTGTCTATTTCAGCTGCCCTCTCCGGAAGAGGGCAGTCAGCTAGATGAAAAAGGAGATGGTGCCGGTGGACATGGCGTGAGAGTGCTGAAACTATATGATGTATTTGGGGGCCTGGTTATTATGATCTTGTCATTGTGGCCATGCCCCTGCATTGCAGTGCGGGGCCACAATGACGTGATTCGCATCATTTGGTCCCTGACGAGTGGGAATTGCAGGAGACTGGGGGGATTCCAGGAGGCTTGCCCAACTTTCCGGAAGGTGGACCCGATTTCCAGGAGCCTCCCAGCCATTCCGGGTGGTTAGGCAACCCTGGCTTATGTTGCATACCACAATATGATATGTTGGTGTTATATAATAACAATAATAATAATTACAAACAACAGTAGTAAAAACATACCTCCCAACATGACCCTCTCCAGGTGGGACACAATGCTCTGTTTCTGGACGTCCCTCTTGGAGCAAGAGTTCATGGAACAAGTGTACACACTGGGAGATACTTAGAGCAAGAGTTCCTGGAACAAGTGTACACACTGGGAGATCCTTGGAGCAATGAGACACAAGGTACACGGAGACGGAAGTGCAAGTGTCAGGACACGCTGGGATCCAATGGAATAGACAAGCTTAGGACTCACGGATGCGGCAGCGCCGGTGCAGGTACACACTGGGAGATCAGCGGAGCAGCAGAGCTGGAGACACACGGATGCGGCAGCACCAGGTGCAGGTACACACTGGGAGATCAGCGGAGCAGCAGAGCTGGAGACACACGGATGCGGCAGCGCCGGTGCAGGTACACACTGGGAGATCAGCGGAGCAGCAAAGCTGGAGACACACGGATGCGGCAGCGCCGGTGCAGGTACACACTGGGAGATCAGCGGAGCAGCAGAGCTGGAGACTCACGGATACGGCCTCTGGTGCAGGTACTCAAATGGGAGACAGATAGAGCACAGTCTTGGAAGCACCCAGGCGTGGAGACTCTGGTACAGGTACTCACAGGGAGATGATTGAGCACAGCCTTGGAAGCACGCAGGTGCAGAGACTCTGGTGCAGGTACTCACAGGGAAACTTGGAAGCAGGGAGCTCAGAAGCACACAGGTGTGGAAACGCTGGTGCCAGTACACACTGGGAGATTGAGCACAGTCTTGGAAGCACGCAGGTGCAGAGACTCTGGTCCAGGTACTCACAGGGAAACTTGGAAGCAGGGAGCTCAGAAGCACACAGGTGTGGAAACGCTGGTGCCGGGACACACTGAGAGATTGAGCACAGTCTTGGAAGCACGCAGGTGCGGAGACTCTGGTGCAGGTACTCACAGGGAGACTTGGAAGCAGGGAGCTCAGAAGCACACAGGTGTGGAAACGCTGGTGCCGGGACACACTGGGAGATTGAGCACAGTCTTGGAAGCACGCAGGTGCGGAGACTCTGGTGCAGGTACTCACAGGGAAACTTGGAAGCAGGGAGCTCAGAAGCACACAGGTGTGGAAACGCTGGTGCCAGTACACACTGAGAGATCTTGGAACCAGGAGCTGGTCTCAGCAGCACACTGGGAAGCACAGGTCGCAGGTTACCTCCTGGGAGAGATAGCGAAGCACTGGCGTCTGCTGAGTCTCAGGTGAGGGATTAAATCCCCCAGGCTAGCTCCTGATTGGACGACCACAGATGAGGGAGAGAAAGCCATTGGGCGGCCACGGGAAGATGGCGGCGCACTGTAAGACACAGGGCCAAGCCAACATGGCGCCCGGGAATGGAGACCCACAATGCTAGGCAGGTGATGACAGGCACGAGCACTGGACATACCCGCAGGACTCCTCCAGCCGGTACCAACATGAAGGGACATAAGACCCCGACGCTGGAACCGAACTGGTAAGCGCTGCTTGTGTCCAGGGATCGTGACAGAAAGGTGTTTCACCACAGGTGATGGCAATCATAAATTGAGAGGAAAGTCCAGAAACAGAGCAATGTGTCCCTCATGGAGAGAGTCATGTTAAGAGGTATTTAAGAACAACAACAATATACCATGGCTGTTGCTTGGTGTGGAAGAATACATCACACTTCCATTTTCAAAACGCTATAATATAAACAAGTACACCACAATCTGATACTGAGAGGACATGTCTGTGTTGCTTTTAAAGCCAGTGGCAGAACTTGTGGGTTGTGGGCCCAGGTGCAAAAATATAATTTGGTCCACCCCAACCCAAGTTCATAATATGTAACACAGCAGTGGGTGATAGGGTGACAGGGGGATGCAGAGTGTGACAGGGAAAAACAATGGGTGATAGGAAGAGGGTGACCAAGGCAGCAGTGGGGCCGTTAAGCCTCAGGGGCCCCGATGCACTGTACCTGCTGCACTAATGGTAATTCTGCAGCTGTTTACAGCAATTCTCAATTTAACAGTCTGCTATTCACCATTTTTTAAGGACAGGGATATTTAGACTGTAAGTAGCAGTGACCGCCTGTAAAGTCTGGGACAGGTTTTGTGTAAAATGTAAAGTATATTGGGTACTTGTTTCCTAGCACAGCACCCATCGCATCGCATACCATAAGACATACGATGGTATGCGATGCGATGTTACGAGATGTTACGAATTGTATGTCATTGTATGCCATATACAATGGTATACGATTTAAAATTGTATAAGCTCCCTAATGGGTGTTTTCAATGTTAAATGTGCCCCCTATAAGATAAATAATTGTATAAGCACTGTAATGGGTGCTTACAATGTAAAAAGCACCCCCACGCCACCCGTACTATCAACGCCAACCCGAAGCTTGGCAAGCGCAGCGAGCCCGCGAGGGGCAGCGTTATGCGTCCTACGACCTTTTCATACCCCCACTATCCACGTCGGCGTGGAGTTGATTTTATATAGTGTGGCGAGCGTAGCGAGCCACCGTGTCCGAAGCGTGGCGAGGGGACGCGGAATACATGTAAAGTAATACGCGTCCCCTCGCGGGGCTCGCTGCGCTCACCACGCTTCGGGCTCGGTGGCTCGCTACGCTCGCCACACTATATAATATCAACTCCACGCCGACGTGGATAGTGGGGGTATGAATAGGTCAGAGGACGCGTACCGCCGCCGCTCGCCACGCTTCGGGTTGGCGTTGATAGTGGGGGTTCATTTAACATTGTAAGCACCCATTAGGGTGCTTATACAATTAAAAATCATATAGGGTGCTTATACAATTTAAAATCGCATTGCATGCCGACATATGGCATGCGATGCGATGCCATACGACTGAATATCGTGGGTGCCGTGCTAGGAAACAAGTACTGTATATTGTGATATACATTTTGTGAATGTGCTACAGTATCAGATTATTCAGCCCTTTGTTGTGTAGAGGTGGAGATTGGGTGTATTTCAGGTTATGGTGTGTGGTTGGCTTGTGAACTGAGACCTATTTTCTCGAATCTCCTTTCCTTCCTCCCTTTTTGGAATGTCATTTGGTTGTCTTTCTGAATGACAGTCTGGTACTCATCTTGCATGCCCAGAACGTCCAAAGGCTCCCTGCAAGCTAATTACAAGTGACATGGGGCAGAAATAGTGCACTCCCCAGGGGCCTGCTCCCTGGATGTCGGCAACACTCGCACACTGTTATTACGACCCTGGTTCTGAGAGTACTTTGTATTACCGATTAACCCTCACTGATACTTTTTTTTATGTATACGGCTTTGTCTTTTTTCCCTTTATTATTTTATATGTCATTTTTTAAATTTATTAAGCTAATTCAATTATGTTAATTCATCCCATTTATGCATTTTTTATTTATTCATAACCACATGGAGTGCTGTATTTGTTGGAGTTTTGCATTACAGTGTAGAGCTGGCATTCCTTTAGACATAACTGCTTCTCTGTTCTTGAATGCTCAGTGGGATCTTTTTGTCTGTATACTTACCATAGGAAAGAACCTTTACTGTGAAATCCAAGTTTTGACAAACAATGAAATTTACTATGATTTATCTTGAGCCAATTATTATATATCAGACAGCTATAGATGCTCATCCGTGGGCAATTAGTGAGACAGCTGAAATAAGTAATGGTAAAAGCACTTTCTCCAGCAGTGAGGACTAGCCTCAGCAGTTATTCTGCGCACCTGGTTAACACATAAACTGGACAAAAAGCAATGACTATACAGCAGTGTCGGGTACACAGGGACAGCTGAATGGTTGCTGGGAGACCTACGCCAAGAAATAGCATTTCATTTATCATAGAAAGATATCTCTGTGATCCAAAATGGATTTTTGTGGTTTGATAAATGTAACATTTCTGTTTGTCCTTGTTGTGTGTGTGCATCATTATTTTCTCTTAGCAACGGTGGTTAGAATGTCATTCTAAAGCTAATGTACAAATGTGATGTAGTAAAAATGTCGCCAACGTCAATGTCGACAGTCAGCTTGCGGACACCACACTATGGACAGTTATTTTATGGACGGTGTCAACACGATTGCCAGAATGTAGACATTAGTGATAGGTGGGGGTGAGAGGGCTAGCGTTAGGCCGGGGGGTTGTGAGGCAGGCACTAGGCAGAGGGTTTGCTATGGGAATTAGGGTCACGGATAGCAAAGAAGCAATTACCTGATTGCCAATGGATGGGTATGGATCATAGGATAGACCAGGCATTCCCAACCACGGTCCTGAAGGCACACCAACAGTGCAGGTTTTAGTGATATCCAGGCTTGAGCACAAATGACTTAATTAGTATCTGAGGGATTCTGATTAAACCATCTGTGCTGAAGCCTGGATATCACTAAAACCTGCACTGTTGGTGTGCCTTGAGGACCGTGGTTGGGAATGCCTGGGATAGACAATAGGAATGTCGACAATTGAAGGTCGACATGCATGAAGGTCAACATGGGGTTATGTTGACAGGGTCATTAGGTCGACACAATTAGTAGGTCGACAAGGCGAAGGTTGATGGTGAAAAGGTCAACATGAGGTTTTTCACATTTTGACCCAAATGTCGACAGTCAACTTGGACTAGAGATGAGCGGGTCCAGATCCCCGAGATCTGACAGATCCGAATATCGGGGATCCGGGCCAGATCCGAGCCAGCTCGGGTGTTCCCGCCTGAATTCCGGACCAATAACGAGGCCGAACGTCATCATCGGATTCTCGCGGGAGCGGGATCTTATAAAAGACGCACGCGCGCCCGCCATCTTCACTCCAATCTTGGAGAGGGAAGAGGGTGGTTGGGAAGCTCTGTGTGCTCCGTGCTGTGCTCTGTGCCATGTGCTCCGTGACCTGACCTGTGCCCTCACTGCCCTGTGCTGTGCTCCGTGCCATGTGCTCCGTGCTGTGCTGTGCTCCGTGACCTGCCCTCACTGCCCTGTGCTGTGCTCCGTGCCATGTGCTCCGTGCTGTGCTGTGCTCCGTGACCTGCCCTCACTGCCCTGTGTTGTAGACTTGTGGCCTGAGCCCTGTAGTGTGATTTAACTAACTAGGTGCTGCAGTGCTCACACGCAGGGGCTGCAGTGTCCACTGTCCAGGGGCTGTCCTGTGGCCCGTGCCCTGATGTGATTTATTTAGCCCTAAGCCCTGTGTTGTGATTTATTTTATTTAGCCCTGAACCCTGTATTTTTTTTGTGATTTAACTAACTCAGTGCTGCAGTGCTCACACACAGGGGCTGCAGTGCTGCTGAGTAGTACACTGTGTACAGGGGCAGCATTAATACAAGGGGCTGTGTCCAGTGTGACGGCCTATATCTTATCCATTGTCCAGTGTCACAAGTCACTCACGACATATATCCTGTGTCCTGTCCTGTGTGACGACTGACGACATATCCTGTGTCCAGTGTGACGACATATATCCTGTGTCCAGTGTGACGACATATATCCTGTGTCGTGCTGCAGTGCTCACACGCAGGGGCTGCAGTGTCCACTGTCCAGGGGCTGTCCTGTGGCCCGTGCCCTGATGTGATTTATTTAGCCCTAAGCCCTGTGTTGTGATTTATTTTATTTAGCCCTGAACCCTGTGTTTTTTTTGTGATTTAACTAACTAACTCAGTGCTGCAGTGCTCACACACAGGGGCTGCAGTGCTGCTGAGTAGTACACTGTGTACAGGGGCAGCATTAATACAAGGGGCTGTGTCCAGTGTGACGGCCTATATCTTATCCATTGTCCAGTGTCACAAGTCACTCACGACATATATCCTGTGTCCTGTCCTGTGTGACGACTGACGACATATCCTGTGTCCAGTGTGACGACATATATCCTGTGTCCAGTGTGACGACATATATCCTGTGTCGTGCTGCAGTGCTCACACGCAGGGGCTGCAGTGTCCACTGTCCAGGGGCTGTCCTGTGGCCCGTGCCCTGTTGTGATTTATTTAGCCCTAAGCCCTGTGTTGTGATTTATTTAGCCCTGAACCCTGTGTTTTTTGTGATTTAACTAACTAACTCAGTGCTGCAGTGCTCACACGCAGGGGCTGCAGTGCTGCTGAGTAGTACACTGTGTACAGGGGCTGCAGTAATACAAGGGGCTGTGTCCAGTGTGACGGCCTATATCTTATCCATTGTCCAGTGTCACGAGTCACTCACGACATATATCCTGTGTCCTGTCCTGTGTGACGACTGACGACATATCCTGTGTCCAGTGTGACGATATATATCCTGTGTCCAGTGTGACGACATATATCCTGTGTCCAGTGTCACAAGTCACAACATATATCCTGTGTCCAGTGTGACGACATATATCCTGTGTCCAGTGTGACGACATATATCCTGTGTCGACTGTGACGACATATATCCAGTGTCCAGTGTGACGACATATATCCTGTGTCCAGTGTGATGACATATATCCAGTGGCCAGTGTGACATCTAACCATTGTGTGACGGCATATATCCAGTGTCCAGCGTGACATATATCCATTGTCCAGTGTACAGGAGCTGTGTCCAGGGGCGGTGTCCTGAGGCTGTGTCCAGTGTGACGGCTGTGTCCATTGTCCAGGGGCTGTGTCCAGTGTGACGGCTGTGTCCAGTGTACAGGAGCTGTGTCCAGAGGCTGTGTCCATTGTCCAGGGGCTGTGTCCAGGGTGACAGGCTGTGTCCAGTGTCCAGGGGCAGTGTCCAGGGGCTGTGTCCATGGGCAGTGTCCAAGGGGCTGTGTCCAGTGTGACAGGCTGTGTCCAGTGTAAAGTAAGAAAAAGAAATAAAAGTAATAAATAAAATAAAAACACATTTTTGGAGGATGATGGAGGAGGAAATAGTGGGAGTGCTGAAGCTGCTACCACCAGTCATGACAAGGCCGATACCTCTTTGTATTTGCTGTTTGGAGCATTTCTCTTTTTTTGGGATAGTTTATTAAACTGACACCCTGTCTGCCCCTGCAGTGCCGCTCTGCCAGGTTGGAAGTGTAAGGTCCACATGTATGTGATGCCGACTGCTGTCGCTTAGCTTAGTCATCCAGCTACCTCGGTATACCCTATTGGCCCAACTACAGTAAATGAAAACAATTTTGTAAGCTGTGAAGTGATCAAAATTGACTAGAAATGAGTGGAAACTAATGTTATTGAGGTCAATAATACTTTAGGGGCAAAAACAGGCCCAAATTCTGTTATTTTAGCCATTTTTAGCATTTTTTCATAAAAATCCAAAACCAAAACCAAAACCCACACGGGTGGTTTTGCCAAAACCAATCCAGATCCAAAACACGAAGGGAGATCCAGATCCAAAACCAAAACCAAAACCCGAAAAAGTGGCTGCCGCACATCTCTAACTTGGACACTAAAAAAGTGCACTGTTTCCCCTCGCATGGTGCGCTACGCACGCCATGCTTCACTATTTTATTCTCTCATCACACCCTAGTGGATGGTAGGGCATGGAATACTACCTGTAAAAAAGGTGAAAAACCCAATGTCAACCTTTTGACTGTCAACTTTCCCCATGTTGACCTAATGCGTGTGTTGACCTAATGACCCTGTCGACCTAAGCCCATGTCGACCTTCGGTCATGACGACCTTCATGCATGTCGACCTTAAGTAGTCAAACTAATGACTGTCGATCTTTCCATTGTTGACCTAATGACCTTATACCCAATGGATTGGAGCTCTGACCAAAGTGATGGTCAAATGAGCAATGAGACCTTAAACTCACCACTGGGCCACCAAGGCATCATGATGACTGTTGACATGGTTAACCCTTTGAGTGCCAAGGGAATTTGTCAAAATAGGTTTGAAAATTGCCAAGCAAACCTTTTTAGAAAACCCTTTGAGTGCCAATGTTGCTGTGAGAGATCCTTAAAAAATATCCCTTAAAACTGCCAGCGCATTTTTTAACTAAACATCATTTAACTGACTTGGCTGTATTTGTATCAGGGATGACTAGCGGTCACAAGTGCTGGGATTCTGCCAGTGCTGGAATCCCAAAATTGATGAGGATCCTGGCATCCAGGGCCGGATTATAATGGAGGCACAAGGGGTCAGTGCCCCTGGGCCCCCCTCTAGCTAGGGGCCCCTGTGGTTGGCATGTATTTAAAAAAAAAAAAATTATTTTGTTTAGCTAAAGGTTTTGTGCATGGGAGTGAGGTAGTGCTGCAGCTTCACCTATCTGCCAATGTGACAATGATTAATGGTGCTGAGCATTGGGAGCCAAGTGTGCAGTGCATTACTGAGAGTTGACTAAGTCCCATGACACTTTGCACCAGAGGGCAGCGGCTGAGATGTTTGTGCTGAGCTCTGATTGGTGGAGCTCATTACATGCTTCTCAGGACCATGGATAACAGCAGCAGCAGCAGCCTACTCATGGGAGGGTTTTTAATCAGAGGCAGCACTGGGACTGTAAGGTCTCCTACAGAGTAAGGTGCAGCAGTGGGACAAACACAGGCTTTTCATGTGGTATGTATGTATGTATGTATGTATGTATGTATGTATGTGTGTGTGTATATATATATATATATATATATATATATATATATATATATATATATATATATCCCCTGAAGTTACTCATTGACCAAGTTTATACTGCCATTACTCTGTGTTTTGACAGTGTAATATTCCCCCATGCAGTTTGCGGCCAGTAATGACAAGTGCAAGGGGGCCCCCCTGTCTAAAGTGCCCCGGGCCCCCCGAAGGTTTAATCTGGCACTGCTGGCATCCCGAATGTGCATCATGTCTGCCATTCATCCATATGTATTCCGTCCCTCCTATCTCAATGTACGTTCACTTGGTGTTGTGATTCTTAAGTACAGTAGCTTTGCTCCTTTCCTGGCTTTACAATGTAAACCAAACCTCCCAACTGTCCCGATATTTTGGGGACAGTCCCAGCAATGTTGGCCCATCCTCCTCACCTCTGGCCAACATTGTCGTGTGACCAGATTATACAGCACACCAAGAACCTTGCAATCTGGTGGACCAATATTTATTAGATTATACCTATCCTTAAGTAGTAAGACCTTTTTCCTTTATGACTGTCTTTTACTACCCAGTTTTGTTTTATCACTGTTATTTTCACTTGTTATGTGCAACAAAATTGGCTGCACTACATAGGAAACCATAGATAAATAAAATAAATTGTTTACCCTTGTGCTTCTTATATGTCCTTCACTGGCAGCCTATAATAAATTATAATAATGATCTTATAATACTATATATTTTTTGGGGGGTGTTGGTTGCATTATTGACTGTCTTCTTTCTCTCACAAGGCCATTTCAATATTTTGTGTTGTCCTGATTCCTGAGACCCGTGATTTGCTACATAAATTATTTGTAGTACAGGGGGGTAGATTTGCGCACTCTGTGAGATCTGGTTTGTGCGGTTACTCGCTTGTGGCAAGGTGTATGCAGAGTATATATGGACTATAAGGCTGATGTAGTGAAAACAAATGGTCTTTATTTGTAAAAAGAACAATCAAGATAAAAAAGTCTCTTAATTGGGGGCGGTCGGCCTGGGGGTGGGTGCCACTGGGGCCAGAGGTCTTCTGTGGATCTCACTATAGTGTCTTCCACAGGCTCTGGAGTACGTGTCAACTTCCCTGTGTCGACCTGGGTACAACAAAAGAATAAATAAAGAAGAGCTTAAATAGATATACACGCTTCAGACCATGCAACCCAAAGGCCACAATGTAGAATTCAATATCAGTGAAATAGCCTAACCGACCCATAGGCACTCAGGTGCCCACACACCTGTTACTAGGTCTTTGGACAAGACCCAGATTTGCTGCACCTAAAAACAACCTCAAAGGTAGAGCGCAATACTGAAACCAATATCACCACATAAATGATTTAGCAATTTAATTACAATTTAAATATCAGGGGCCAAATGTAGTAGAATGCAAATGATAGTAAATTTAGCAAATCACACTATTTCATGTTTGAAAAGTGCAATTTTGTGTTCAAATTTGCAAATGTAGTTTAGTGCCATGTTTGGTTGACTGCGAATCATCGCAAGATGTTACAACCAGAAATGTGATTTTTTTTTTAGAGCAACTACATTGCGATTTATATCACCAACATGGTGCAACATGAAAGAGGCCCACCTATTGGACCACACAGGTCCCTAACGTTAAGCATCACACCCCCTATATAAGCCCGTACCCTCCATTTTGTTCTTTGATGGGGTCAGGAATGCAGGAGGATGCAGAGGAGAGTGAGTGAGAGCAGAAGAGAGGGAGAGAGACAATGGCCAAGAGGTCAGTGTCTGTGAGGAGGCATGAGGAGCAGCAAGAGGATGTGGAGAATTCCTGGCACACTCTGAGGAGGCAGGAGAGGAGAAGGTGTTTGTCAGCGAGCAGGAGGAGGAGGAGGAGCCTGAAAACACAGATATTGAGTGGCAGGTGGATGAAGGTGGCCCTTTGCCAGGGAAAACTGCAAGTGGATGCAATGTGCACTTTTCACATTAGTGTGCCATATGGTGCCAGTTTTTCCACGCCTTCTTGGGGACGAGCAACACCACAGTATTCAGGGGCAAAAGAAGCAGATGTGGCAGGACATCACAGTCAAAGTACATGCAGTGAGTTTATTTAAGAGAAATGTCACAAATGTTAAAAAAAACTTTCAATATTATAAAAAGGCTACTATGAGGAGGAGTTAAAACAACTGATTCCGCCTGAGGTCCTTGCCAGGGGGCATGCCACCAATACAAATTAACCAGCATCCCCGGAAACTCATGGTCATATTTTATTATCAAATATGTGTGCTTAGATACTGGGAAATGCTATTTACTTTAGGCCTTAGTAGTACAATATTTGCTGCTGTAGTACTACACATCCCAGCATGCTACCACTTAGTTTACTATGTGGCTAAAGATGTTTGCAGTGCCATTTCTGGGACTTGTAGTTCCACAACAGCATAAGACTTTCATTAACACAACATTACTTTACAATACAGGTTGAGTATCCCTTATCCAAAATGCTCGGGACCAGAAGATTTTTGGATAACAGATTATTCCGTATTTCGGAATATTTTAATATTTCTGTGATATATTTTGAAGTATCTTGCATTTGTGGTGTATAAACACATTAAACACATGAAAAACACACAAATATATTTTATTTGTGCATAAAACAAGGTTTCAAAACATGAAGCAAAGTTTGTGTATAATCTCAGATACTGAATTTGAATGTCAAACAATCATTTTCTTGCACATATTTAGTGCCAGTTACATATCATGTTCCCCATAGTACAAATGTACCCAGTAAGTTTTTTTCACTTTCTGTGTATGTATGGTTTTCGGAATAATTCGGATAAGGGATATTCGGATACGGGATACTCAACCTGTATTTGAAGAACTTGTTTGTTCTAAAGTTTGGCTACTTACACATTTCCTAAAAAAGAGTCTGTAAAGTCCCAAAACAGTAAGCAGTATTTATAGATGCACTCAAAAGCAATGGGCACTTTTTTGTTTTCAAATGTGCTACTGCAAGATCAGTACAATCACTTCATAATGATGTTCAGTCATGTTTGAAATATGAGGCACTCTTAAAGCATCCACCTTTCTTTCTGTAGCTCCACAACTGAAGAGGAAGCCATCTAAGGTAAAGCCGAGACATCCACATGTGGATGATGAAGCAGCTGGTGAGTTGAGCCTAAAATAGAAAAATACCAATTAACCTTGTTGTTCAAACATAAATAATGCTGCATGAATTTATGTGCATTGGAAAAAAGTAGTACAAAAATTACAATATTGCCTATATAATGTCCAAAAAATTAAACAACATCAACTACAGTATGGCAAACATTAGATAAGTTTAATAATAGTACGCATGAGTTATAGATATGTCTATATCTGGGCCACTATGTATGTGAGTGATTGTAATATATTAGATTAGAACGGCCATTAATCACACTTGTAAGTGAAATTTTTCCCGAAAATCGCAAACTCCCGTTACAAAGAAAACATAATTACACCTGCACTAAAAAGTCACACATTCCTGTTACTTAAAAATTGCCAGAAATTGCAAGTGATTTGTGGCTTGTTCTAAATAAATTCCACCCTATTACATGTGCGATTTTGCAGCCAAAATTCGAACATGTACACCTTATTACATCTCTTCCCAAATCTTACATTAGGACTCTTGCTTTTTTTCAATTAGATTTGAACAATCAGAATTAATCAGTCAGAATAAATCAATCACCTATAAATCCACTACAGTCATGCTCCACATTCATTTCCCTGTACTGCCCTTGGGCCTTTGATCTACTATAGTTCTTGATAAATGAAAACATTATTTTTATGGGATCATATAGTTTAAAAAACTGCCATTCTGTCTGCCACTGTTGTCCCACAAAGTTCCATAGATGTGCTACAGTATATTTTTTTCAACTGTGTTTGATCTATCGCATTTCTTTTTTCATATTTTAGCAAGCCAGCCTGTTACTTATTTTAACAATCTTTGCTACTACAGTATGTGGGGTAATAAATTACTTCAGTTTTTTCGGTTAGCTACAAAAAAAGAGACTTTCCTATTCAATTGTGGCCATTTTCGAACGGTTTTTAGACATGGTCCACCAATCCAATTACACTTTTTTAAAATTCAAAATTGCATCATTGAAACATGACTAAAAATACAGCCACAATTTCAATAAAAGCACATGGATTGCTGACTAATTTATGATCCACGTGTTTTATTTACTGTGTCGGATTTTTCTACAGTCAAAATATCCCATTATGAGTATTCCATTACATACAAAATTATTTGACCAGGAACTGATTCATTTCTAATATTTGTTTCTATCTTAAATTTTCCTAAATTTTTCAACTGCTTTCAGATTTGCAATCCATTTAATCAATCCTTACATAACATGGTTGCATGTACCATTATAGATTGTGGGCCAACTTGCACCTTTAATATTTATTTTTGTACCCAAACCTTTGCATATGTATTTTGTTAAATAGATCCCTTTCAATATATGTGAATACTATATAAGAAACAGTAAATAAATAAATAAATAAAACAATTATATATTTCTCCATGTGTATTGTATACTGTATGTTTATATTAACTGTGACATTTTAATTATAGGGCATTTTGATGTGCCTAATTCTAGAAACATGTAAAATGATGGTGCCTTATCAGCTTTTTCAGCTAATTAGAATAAATTCAATTAAGTTATTGTATGAATTCTATAGATGGTACTATATTAAAGATCCATTATTTATGATGAATATTATAGTCATAGAATTCAATTCTTTTTACTTAATTTGATATTTTTTTAGCTGTGGTTTTCAATACAATTGTAAAGATTTCTCTAAATGTTATTAACTGTAACACATGCAGATTAAGAACCGAATTCTCTCTAAACATTTATCTGAAGACTCTGAGAATCATGATTAGAATAAGAAGCAATGTAATAAAAGCCAGTGGAAGCGGTAAATCTGCAGAAAATCTGCTTTTCTCTGCTATTCCTAACATCGCTAACCATATAGCTGTAGTGTGAACAGTGTACATATTAACAATTCTCTATATATGCTGCAATAATGCTATTGTACCCCAGTAATGATAGCGGTCATCTTCGCATGCACCCAGAAGAAAGTGCTTTGTAAAGCTCCGAACCATGGAGCCTTCGAGGTAAATTCACTAAAGCTTCTAAAAATGAAAAGAGCATAGCAACCAATCAAAATCTGTCTATCATCTCTTTGTTGTATCCTAGAAAATCATATACAGAATCTGATTGGTTGCTATGGGCAACATCACCTCTTTAATTTTTAGAAGCTTTAGTACATTTACCCCTTTATGTCATTGCATGTTAACACATGTACTGTAGGACACACTTAATGTGTGTGTTCTTCAACAACAGTGGGAGTAACTCCGCTGCTTTCAACCAAGTATGGTAAGTTTACAGTATCTCTTTAAAAAAATTATAGATTCTAGTTATTTTAAAAAGACAATACAGATTGAGTATCCCTTATCCAAATATCCGTTATCCAAATTATTCCGAAAACCATACTTCTCAAAATGTACTTTTCTTTTTTCTTTTTGGTTAAAACCTACTGGGTAAATCTGCAACTGGCACCACTGAGGAAATTATATGCAACTGGCACTAAATATGTGCAAGAAAATGATTTCTTGCATTTAAATTCAGTGTCCAAGATTGTACACAAACTTTGTTTCATGTTTTAAAACCTTGTGTCATGCAAAATAAAATATATTTGTGTGTATTTCCTGTGTTTAATGTGCTTATACAACATAAATGCAAAAAAAACCCCAAGATACCTCATTCAAATATAAAAATATTCCAAAATACAAAATAATCCGTTATCCAAAATTCTTCTGGTCCCGAGCATTTTGGATAAGGGATACTCAACCTGTATCTTTGTTCAAAAACATTATGAACTACTGCACCTACATGAGAAGCCCAGTATAACAATGCATCCTACAGTAGAAAAGGAAATTACTTTTTGTAGAAAGGTCACAATCTTCAAGTGATTTCAGTTTGTGTGTATTGATTCTCTTTTTCATGGAAAACATTAATTTGCTGATGTTGGTCAGATATTACATGTATCTTTATAGTACATTATAGTGCTGTTTGTGTACTCTGGAATGGTTTTAAGTGGCTCCGTCAGCTGAGGTGCTTAGTTCTTCGTACAGTACTTCAAACTCCCTAAGACACTCAGAACCCATAATAGGGATTGTTGTTCCCAGTCTTGCAAAAATATAAGGATAAGGTTTTAGTATACTAACTGTGATAAATTGATCTTGTTGGCACGCACCATATGCAACTGGCGCCTTAACCATAACTGGATCTAGAAATGATTACATCATTCCTTTTCAAATTTTAATAAACATCTGCACTAATATTTGCACTTATTTTTGTTTATGTCTCCAAGAGGGCTTTATTGATTCACTTTCTATGTTTTTTTTTGATCAATATGATTTCAGATAAAGGTTTGGTACTTGTGTAATATCTGGGCGCCCGATTTTTTTCATTGCATCGCATCGTATCGCATGCAATATAGTGGCATACATATCATACGATGCGATTTTTCATTGTAAAGACCCGTTTTTTAATTGTATAGTCACCCATGGGTGATTTCATACCCCCACTATCCAACTACGCATAGAGTTGATTTTATATAGTGTGGCGAGTGCAGCGAGCCACCGAGCCGGAAGCGTGGCGAGGGGATGCAGAATACATGTAAAGTAATCCGCCTTCCCTCATGGGGCTCGCTGCGCTCGCCACACTTCGGGCTCGCTGCGCTCGCCACACTATATAAAGTCAACTCCATGCGTAGTTGGATAGTGGGGGTATGAAATCACCCATGGGTGACTATACAATTAAAAATCGGGTCTTTACAATGAAAAATCGCATCACATGCCTTAAGTAGTGGCATGTGATGAAAAAATCGGGCGCCCAGATAATACACAAGTACCAAAGGTTTTTCTCAGGGTCTTCCGAACAGCAGGGCAGATATATTAAGCCTGGTGAAAATTTTAAGTGGTAGGTGATAACGCACCAGCCAATCAACTCCTAACTATAATTTTCAAACATAGCTGATTGGCTGATGCATGATCACCTTATACTTTACAGTATCTCCACTTTATTTCTTCACCAGGATTAATACATCTACCCCTATAATGATTGTGAGCCAACAAAATTGTGTCAATGACCCAATGTGTAGGTTCTTCAACTCACCTAGGCCAGCTAGGAGAGGTTCACATAAAGGTATCTTTAAATGGCAACACTTGATGTAAGGCACAGTCGGAATTCAACTTACCTAGGGACAGAGCCCTATGTGCATCCAAAGGTTTCTTTGATTGATGGAAATAGGCGCCAGGATACGTGATTTGTAAAGGTATATTTGTAGCTGGCCTAGGTGAGTTGAAGAACCTACACATTGGGTCATTGACACAATTTTGTTGGCTCACGTTAATTAGAAGTTTCTTCTTTTTTCCGGTGTCTCGAACTACCACCTTTGGAATTTGCAAAGGGCTGAGAGAAGAGAGAACAGTTCGAACAAGGATCTTGTGAATTAGCGCTGTTGGGATTTACTCTTTTGTTTGGATATATGTTTCTTGGGGTTTGGTAGCCCTGATTTGTGTAATCCCTTAGCAGCTTGTTCCGTGTGAGCGCGGGTGGTTCCCTGAAAATTTCCTTCCTATAATGATTGTGTTTTATGATGATTGCTCAGAATTATTGAGGAACTCTTGTAAGGTCACAATGTCAAAGATATCGCATTCACTCTGTCTGATGTGATGTATTAACTATTAAGGGTGTAGCAGGATACAGTGTAATTCCACTGTTTTTCAAGAAGTGGAATCAATTTATTAGCATAGTCATTTATCTGACAATCATCTTTCAAGAGGCTGTGTTGAGAGAATTGACAGTTTTTACATTGTAAAAGGAAATCACAAGCACTATTTATACAGTACAGATAGAGCCATCCTCATCTTGCCTTTTAATAGGATTAAGTGAGCCAGAGCTGTCTGACTTTATCCTATGCTAATCCCCTACCTTAGTGTTCTATGTATTGTATTGCAGCTGAGAACAATAGGTCTCTTGAGCCATGGCTCAAAATGGCTCACCATGGCTACCCGGAGAAAGCTAGTTGAAGAAGGGTCCATCTGTATGTCTAAATTCAAATCATTACAGTCCAAAATTAGTGTAAAACTGTATAAAAATCTCCAACACCGATATGAAAACCAACCACATTTGGTGTCCACACTTAATAATGTGTTGCTAAAGGCAAAGCGTGGGTGGATAGGATATAACTCATGTTTCAATGCAAGATCCAGCTGTGGAGTATATTTTCACCTCTAGTTATCAACAAACTGCAAGGAAAGGGTCATTTGGTTCCCCATCAGAAGACTTCCTTCTTGCATTGTCTTGTGGCTGCTGCAGTCACACTGCAGGGAGAGCAACAGATGTTCCTGCCAGGTACAACTTCAGGCATACAAAAAGTGTTATGTGGGTAGTAATCTCATGTTCAGTGGCGGCATTCTTGACTGCAGGAGGGGCCCTGTTGGTGTTTTACAGAAAATGGGAAAGTTGTTGTATAGGAAGAGGAATATGTGATGAAAAGAAGCATGTTAGTGTGTAGAATGAGGCATGTATGGAGTGCAGGATGTGCCAAGAAGTGGGTTATGTTGGTGTGTAAGGGGGTCATGTTGTTTGTGAAAAGTCATGAGGTTGTGGAAAGGGTTTAGAGACTCATGTAGTTGTTCATGGGTAGTCATGTTGTTGGGGGTCATGTTCATGTGCAGGGAGTGGTCATGTTGTTATTCAGGGGGGTCATGGTGTGTAAGAGGAGGCATTTTGTTGTGCAGGGGAGATCATGGTACTGTGCAAAGGGTGTTCAGACTTGTATTTTTGTGCAGTGGGAGCCATGTTGGCATAAATGCATGTTGTTATGTAGAAGAGTTGTTTGTTGCAGGGGATAGTTATGTTGCTGTGTATGGAGAATATGTGTGCATGAGGCATGCTGAAAAAGTGTTTTACAATATCTGTTACAACTAAAGGTGGCCATACATCAGAAAGACCGGTCCAATTTCCCTTCAACTCCCTGGCAGTCCTTGGTGGTATTTGGATTCACAATGTACTCACAATCTGTCATACAGTCCATCATACAATCCATCTGCTGCATGATTGTATGATTGAAGCTTCATTTAAATAGGGGGCTGGCCTACTAGGATCAAAAGGATAGGAGTACCAAAAATCCATTTTTTTTTTAATTTACAGGTTGCCAGTAACTACCAATCTGCTGTGTTATGCCATTATTAAATAGCCCTAATCAAGAATTGTGCAAAAGGACGTCCACCGCTCTCTTCAGCTGCCCGCCAGTTGTTTGGAAACTTCTGCATCTCCCAGCGTCTTCACTGGCACGGGCCACCCGGAAGCTTCTCTATTCTGTCTCACTTATACATTACCTATTCTTCCTGTAGGCTCTCCACGCTTCCAGTACATCACCTTCTCACTACTCATTCTAGGCCACTCCAACCTCATTATATATCACTACTCTGAACAACTTTACACAGAAATATGGCTCCTCAATCCAGTCCCATACCAGTCCTCGCTGTCAGGTCTCACCCCCTCTCAACTTCCACACCTCTCACACGCACCCACAACCCACACAACCTAATTACTATCTCACCTGTCCCCTCCCTTCCTTTCTCCTGTGCTCTCTGGAATGCTAGATCAGTCTGCAACAAGCTCCCAACTATCCACGACCTCTTTATCTCCCACTTTTTTAACCTTCCCGCCATCACTGAAACATGGCTCTCCTCCTCTGACACTACCTCCCCTGCTGCCCTCTCTTATGGAGGCCTCTCCTTCACACACTCAGTCAGACCTGATAGCCGCCAGGGTGGAGGAGTGGGCATCCTCCTCTCCCCCAACTGCACCTTCCGCGCCATCCCACCTGAGCCCTCCCTCACATTCTCCACTTTTGAGGTACACACTATCCGCCTCTTCTACCCTATTCACCTCCTTGTGGCTGTAATCTACCGCCCCCCTGGCCCCTGCTCCCCTTTCCTTGATAACTTTGCTGCGTGGCTTCCACACTTTCTTGCCTCTGACCTCCCCTCTATCATCCTCTGTGACTTTGACATTCCTATTGACATCAATAATGCTGCCTCCTCTAATCTGCTTTACCTTACCACCTCCTTTGGACTTTCTCAATGGACCTCCACCCCCACTCATAATCTCAGACACTCCCTTGACCTAGTCTTCACCCACCATTGTAATCTCTCTGATTTCTCTAATTCTTCCTTCCCACTCTCTGACCACAATCTGCTCTCTTTCACCCTCTCATCCTCCCCTCATTGCCCAGACCCACAGTCACCTGACGTAAGCTCGGGTCTCTTGACCCTACTGTCCTGTCTTCCCTGGAGACTTTCCTCTCTCCTCTTTCAACCATGACTTGCCTCAACCAGACTGCCTCTTTCTATTACTCTTCTCTCACCTCTGCTCTCGACTCTGTAGCCCCCCTCCACACTGTCCCCCTCCGACACTCTAAACCCCAACCCCGGTAAAACAAAATAACACGATTCTTGCAAAAATGTGCACGCTCTGCTGAACGCCTCTGGAGGAAATCTCACTCTCTGGCAGACTTCCTCCATTTCAAGTTTATTCTCTCCTCCTACAACACTGCTCTCTCCTCTGCCAAACAATCTTTCTTCAAATCTCTCATCTCTTCCCATTCCTCCAATCCCCGCCATCTCTTTGAAACCTTCAACACTCTACTTTGCCCTGCACCACCCCTCCTCCCTTCATTCCTCACTGCCACTGACTTTGCCTCCTTCTTCCTCTCTAAAATTGAGATAATCCGACATGATATCTCCTCCCATACCCCCTCTGCTGCCCTCCCACCCAAATCATCCTCCCCTCCCAACTACCCCGCTCTGTCATTCTTCTGCCCTACTACAGCTGAGGAAGTCCGCTCCCTCATCTCATCCTCTCCCCCCTCTACCTGTCCCTTGGTCCCTCTCCCCTCCTGTCTCCTCAGTTCCCTCTCCCCCACAGGCTGCTCCCACCTTGCTCACCTCTTTAACCTATCTCTTTCTACTGGCATCTTTCCCTCACCCTTCAAACATGCTCTAGTCTCTCCTATTCTTAAAAAACCAAACCTGGACCCTTTATCTCCCACAAGCTACCGCCCTATCTCTATTCTCCCATTTGCCTCTAAAATACTAGAACGGCTGGTTTACAGGCGTCTCACCAGCTACTTGTCTGACCACTCCATCCTTGATCCCCTTCAATCTGGCTTTCGCCCACTTCATTCCACTGAGACTGCCCTAGTGAAAGTCACCAATGACCTGCTGTCAGCCAAATCCAAGGGTCACTTCTCCCTGCTTATCCTTTTGGACCTATCTGCTGCCTTTGACACTGTGGATCACCCTCTCCTCCTCCACACACTCCAAAACATTGGCCTCTCTGGCACAGTCTTCAACTGGTTTTCCTCTTACCTCTTCAACCGTTCCCTCTCAGTCTCTGCCTCTGGCTCTACCTCACCACCTTCTATCCTTCCTGTCGGGGTCCCTCAGGGTTCCGTCCTTGGCCACCTTCTGTTCTCTCTGTACACCTCCACTCTGGGTGCACTCATTAACTCCTTTGGCTTCCAATATCACCTCTATGCGGATGACACCCAAATCTACCTCTCCTCTCCTGATCTGTCCCCCACTGTTTTCTCTCAAGTTTCCAACTGCCTCTCTGCCATCTCCACCTGGATGTCTGAGCGATTTCTGAAGCTGAATATGGACAAAACCGAACTTATTATCTTTCCCCCACCCAGAGCTATGCCCCCTACTAATATCTCTATCACTGTTAACAACACCACCATCTCCCCCGTTCCCCAACTCCGCTGCCTGGGTGTCACTCTTGACTCCTCCCTCTCCTTTGCACCCCACATCCAAGCCCTGGTCCATTCTTGCCGGTTCCAGTTACGCAACATTGCTAGCATCAGGCCCTTTCTCTCACAGAGTGCAACTAAGCTGATCATCCACTCATTGGTCATCTCACGGCTCGACTACTGCAATGTTCTCCTCACCGGCCTCGCTCAATCCCAACTGGCTCCTCTCCAATCTGTCCTCAATGCTGCAGCCAGGCTTATCTTCCTCTCCCGCCGCTCTAATTCTGCCACTCCCCTTCAACAAAATCTGCACTGGCTTCCATTCCCCTACAGAATCCTCTTCAAACACCTCACACTCACATACAGGGCCATCTCTAATTCCATTGCTCCATATATCTCTAACCTAATCTCCATTCATACACCCTCCCGCCCTCTACGGTCGGCTGATGACTGTCGTCTCTCCTCCACCCTGATCACTGCTTCCCATGCTAGAGTACAGGACTTTGCCCGTGCTGCACCCCTTCAGTGGAATGCACTCTCTCGCTCCATTAGACTCTCCCCGACCTTGAAAAGCTTCAAACGGGCACTAAAAACGCACCTATTCATCAAAGCATACCCTTCCACTGCATAAACCAGATGGTTCTCCGACCCTTTGCCTGTTTACATCCTGCTATCTAACCACCACCCACTTGCTTGCACCTCTTGTAATCTGTCTGTCTCCCCTTCCTACTAGATTGTAAGCTCCTCCGAGTAGGGCCCTCTTCCCTCCTGTTGTCAAAGCCCTCTTCTCTTCACATTTCACTCACAGCTCTCCTATACTCCAACACTCAGTGACCATCTTTGTCCGCATACTCATCTCCATCATTGGCATCTAGCCTCTAGTTGTATGTTGATTGAGTCCTCACTACTTATATCCAAGCTGTAATGTGTATTGAACTGTGGCGCTCTTTATTTGTACTGTATTTTTGTTATTTATTCAATGTTATGCCAAGCTTTGTCTCCCTGTATTGTTCCTTTGTACGGCGCTGCGAAACACTTGTGGTGCCTTATAAATAAAAAAATATATAATACTAATGCGACCCATCAAAACAGACACTGGCTTACTGGATCAGGCTGGAGATCAGACAGGATTACCTTTCCAAGGCTTCAACGCTACCTCTTTCCATCAGGGTTCACTCTACTTATTCTGTAAGCCATTCCTGGGCTACAACTATGTTGTGTGGACACTATATTCAACTATGTTGACACTCTTGGCTTCTGATGCTCAGTTTGGCCAGTCAATTTAGCAGGTAGCTCAGCCCCCTCCCACCAGTGTTAAAGGTTTTGCGATGTATCCACTGAATTCCAGTGTCCCCTAGTGCATGAGGGAGAAAACAGGACTTGGTAGTTACCAATAAATCATTTTTTTGTTCTACAAGACACTGGACACCCCCCTGTGCTGGTCTATTTTATTGCCATGTGTGTTGTTGACTATGTACATAAGTTCTTTAATTCCTTGTGGTATAATTCCTCCTCCTGTTTTCGATGTCTATCTGTCATCTCCTTGGGCTCCATTCCTAAAACTGGAAGGGAGAGTCGAATGACAGGAGAGGAGCCAGTCACAGTTATAAAAAAATTAAAGAGCCAGGCTCCACTTATCCACCCATACATATCTACTGTCTTGATTTCCAGTGTCCCCTTCAGTATCAGCGAAAATGATTTATCAGTAGGTACCAAAATTGTGTTTTTTCTGGACCATAGCTTTTCCAATTAATGCAGTACTGTTAATAACCATATCTAAAGCAACAATCAAGAATTCTTTCCTCTTCAAACTCTATACCCTAATTGGTCTAAATATGTGCACAGCAAAGCTGTATGTATCTAATAGAGTTAATTATCCATTATTTTTACTGTTAAATGTATCATTTAAATGTATTGTTTATAAAAACACAATAGGCAACATTGTGCGACTTTTCAGAAAGTGATTAATTTCTTGTAAATACCAGTACTATCTCACTTGTCTCTTTTCAGTTACTGAATAAAATCCTAGAGAAGAAGGCACACATACAAGCACTTATCAATGAAAAAATTGATTGTGTTAATTAATAGTTTCCCTACTGGAAGCTTATGAAGCTCACAGGCTGGCCTTGCTAACAAGCCTTCGCACAGCCTGAGAGAAGGCTAACAAGGATCGCTGAATGCAGGGATGAGATCAAAACATTTGCTAATTGGCCCAGAGATACAATTCACCAAATCAGGGCTAGAATATATTAACTCTATTAATAAAAAAATATATTTCAAGTCACTTAAAAATTAAATCATAGAATAGGCCAGGAACTAACATTACTATATGCTAGTGCTAACATTAATAGATATATCAGTATTCTAAATGATCTCTGCTTTATCTTTGATAATCTTTGATTTTAATATTTAAATTATAAACAGGAATTATTTGTGTGTTGTGTATTGTATGTTGCCCTTATTCAGATATCACCGCAGTACAAATTTGTTCTCAAAATGGGCAAAACGATGTGTACTGCAGGTGGGGCAGATGTAACATGTGCAGAGAGAGTTACATTTGGGTGAGTTATTTTGCTTCTGTGCAGGGTAAATACTGGCTGCTTTATTGTTACACTGCAGTTTAGGTTTCAGTTTCAACACACCCCACCCAAATTGAACTCTCTCTGCACATGTTACATCTGCCCCACCTGCAGTGCACATGGTTTTGCCCATTTTGACAACAAATTTGTACTGCGATCAGATCTGAATAAGGGCCAAAGAGAGTGGTTCCCAAACTGTGTGCCTTGGCTCCCTGGGGTGCCTCGGGACACTTGTTGGACGTGCCATGCGTTGAATAATTTATGGTTAATTATTTATGTGCAAAACCAGTGCTATTGGCTGCCGAAATGTGTACAAACAGAAGCACACAGAATGCCCTTTACCACTTAAATGACCCTAAGAATTGCATATATACCCAATCTACGTAATGTTACATTTATTATTTTTCTTTTTTGGTCTAGGGATGCCGTGAAAAAATTCAGTTACTCTAGGGTGCTGTGGTTCAAAAAAAGATTGGGAACCCCTGACATAGGGGGTTATTCTGGTTGACACGCTCCCCTGTGTGTTCACGCAAGGTAGCGATGTTTTGCAACTGCCAGAGCATATAGATTAATCGCTGGGCACTCACACACAACAGAGCAGGCATGGTGCGATGGGCCAGGGGATTTGCCCATGGGAACACTCAGCATTTCATGGACATTCCCATGAGAACACTGGGCATTCTCATGGTAATTCCCCAGTGATGCGGGGGGGGGGGGGGGCAGCTGACATCAGCGACAGGCAGTGTCTAGTGATATGTTCAGCCTTGCAAGTTCACCAGAATAAGGCCCATATTATTTCTGCAACAGTCATATTTTAAAGATCTGCACTGTTTGATAACATTTTTTTATAATGACTGGAATTCTGCATATGTGTTTGGTGTCATTGAATGCTAGTTTCTAGTAAGATTAGGAATAAGCTGAGCTGCTTCTGCTATTCAGATTGTATACAATGAGAATTAAGCTATCTAAGAAAAGAGAAAATCCTGTTATTTGGCAAACTGGAGCGCAGGGACAAGGGAAAGGCCATAGAACAGGGGAACTGGCCAATTGATAATGATTATTAGTTTTTTAGAAATGAGTGCATCAGTTATATCTTGCCCACTTCAACATACTTGCTTATGAAGTCTCATGTCATGTGTTGTTTAACTATTTTTTTCCAGGAAAGTTTGATGCTGCTTAGGCCAGGGTGTATGCAAAATATTACAATAAGTATTAGGTAACTGTTACAGTATAATGCAGTGGTTCCCAACCTTTTTTCTCTCCCGTACCCCTTGATTAGGCTTTTCATTGATAAGTACCCCCTCCTCTCATTTTTAAATATGGACAGTACTTAGCGGTATGCGGATCCTTATGCATGTCCTTATATTAAGGAGGAGTGGAGGAGTATACAGCCAGGAATCATGCCCTTCTGTGTCTAGACACTGGTTGTGTACTATCTCCAGGATTCCCGCTAACTCTGGTAGGATTAATACCGCTGCTTCTTCCACCTTTGTCAGTGCTGGGCAGATGACTGCTGATGTCTAAGGGCAGCATGGGAAGCTCCCAGTGTATTGCTGGTCAGGCATATGACACAACATGGTTTGTCTCCATGGCAATGGGTCTTCTTCAGCCATCAAAAGATCTTTTCATTGTCTGCCATTACCAGTATTATTTTCAAGTACCCCCAACTGGTCTGCAGAGTACCCCCAGGGGTACTAGTACCCCAGGTTGGGAACCACTGGTATAATGGAAAAATATAAGGAAATATATGTCATTAAAGTAATTTTTAATTATATACTAAAGTACAGTTGTCATTCTTATGGTTCTTTTTTCTGTATTTGCATTATTTCTGACACTACAGTATATTTTTTGTTGTCAGTTATGTTTATATTAACCTTAAGGATTTCGTCTGATGTTCACCCATCACTGCAACTATTTTCCAGGAAATGGTTGAAGTAGTTTATTGATCAGTCTTCTGATTCACTGCTCACCTCTGCTCCTCCTCAATGTAGTGGTAGGTATTAACACTTTGAGGGCCAACATCTCTGTAATAGATGTGCAAAATATCTGCAAAAATGCTAGCTTCGCTCACATTTGTTATAAAAATTAAAATGAAAAATGTTGTGTAAAAAAAGATTGTATTTCCTATATAAGGTAAACATTCCAGGTCAATATGGTGAGTAAAAAAATGTTTGCTTGGCAATTTTAAAGACTATTTTGACAAATTCACTTGACACTCAAAGGGTTAAGGTAATAAGGTCTGAAAGGGGCTCTTGATGTAATATGAGAGCTAGTGGGAAATACTTTATTAATATATTGTGAGGACTAGGAGGATTATTCTGGTTGATAAGCTTGGATGCAAATTCGCATCCTTGCAAGTCAACCAGATCCTGCCTCTCATGGGAATTCCCATGAAATGTTGGGCGTTGCCATATAATAATGGTCCCCCCCACCCTCTGTTCGCAATGATGGGTGCGTGCATCCAGCGAACGGTTTGCGCAACATGCGCAAAGAGTAAATATTGGCCCCGTGCGAACACACACAGCCTTATGAGCGGACCTGAATAAGGTCCTAGATGTTGGCATGCTTTTTGTGAAATTAGCCAATTTGTTAAATTTGAATGCTATTAATTTTGGATTTGTGTGGATGAGGTATAATTATTAAACATGGGTACATTCAATGTTGGTGCTAGTTAGTGATAATATGCATATTGATTAAATTGATTAAATGGCTCCTTGCTACACCAGGATCTAGACTTTGGGTCAACATGCATTAGGTCAACAGTCAAAAAGTTGACCACTTTTGGGTGCCATGCCTTAAACCGACATGGACAATAGAATGACACAAGCAATATGCAAACATGGTAATGGTAGACACATTCAAAGTTTGTCATGAGTTTTTCAATTCTATTTTTTTAATGCTTTTTCATACTATACTATCTACATGGACTATGTATTGTAATGGTAGAAGCCTGTCAAGCAAAGAAAGCCATGTGAGGGTACGTGGTACAATCATTTCGGAGTCCACGTGCTGAAATCTACAAATTGACACGAAAAAAAAAAAAAAGTTGTTGACCTTTTATGCATCATCCTTTTCTGTGTCGACATTTATCTTGTATCAGCGTTTTTTCCATGTCAACCATGTGCATGTTGACCTTTTGGGGTAAACCGAGACACTTTCAACCTAATTACTGTGTTCCCTATGATCCACTTCCGCTATACCAGTAGTAACTCTATCTGTGAAAAACTGAAAAGAGGAGTTGTCAGAAAACAAATTCCAAGGTACAGTGTTGTGGTGAGCCTAGCCAAACTGTGGTTCCCAAACTGTTATGAAATTACAAGTCCCAACATATCACTCAACTGCTCAGCTAGTAAAGCATGCTGGGACTTGAAGTTTAACAACAGCTGGAGAGCAACAGATTGGCCAGGCCTGGTCTGAGAATTTCCTAAAATCTTTATATTGTTGTATATAATAAAAGTACTTTTTTTTTTTACTTACTCGGTCTAACTTAATGAATAAAATAATCAAATGCAGAGAGGATGAACTGATTCTCATCTGTGCTGTCTGTTTTCTTTAATTATATTATTGTCCTTTTGTCACATGACTAAAACATTTATAACTTGCAGATAAGGTTGCAATTTAATATACCATATATAATTTTTCAATATTTTCATCTTATGTGATCGTATCGCATGCCATATAGCCGCATACAATGCATGCGATGCAATGCGATGGTATACGATTTTTTATTGTACAACCACCCTGATGGGTCCTTACAATGTTAAATGGCCCAACCATACTCAACATCACCCCCATGATCAACGCCAACCCGAAGTGTGGCGAGCGCAGCGAGCCCGCGAGGGTCGGCGGTACACGTCCTCCGACCTTTTCATACCCCCACTATCCACGTCGGCGTGGAGTTGATTTTAGATAGTGTGGCGAGCGCAGTGAGCCACTTAGCCTGAAGCATGGCAAGCGGACATGGATTACTTTGCATGTATTGCGCATCCCCTCGCGGGGCTCGCTTTGCTCGCCACGCTTCTGGGTTCGTATTCTGCGGCCGCTCGCCACGCTGCGCTCGCCACACTATCTAAAATCAACTCCACGCCGACGTGGATAGTGGGGGTATGAAAAGGTCGGATGACGCGTACCGTCGCCCCTCGCGGGCTCACTACACTCGCCACACTTCGGGTTGGCGTTGATCCTGGGGGTGGCATTGACTATGGGGGGGGGGGAATCACATTGTAAGGACCCATCAGGGTGCTTGTACAATCAAAATTTGTATACCATCACATCGTATGCCATTGTATGGCAAACGATGCGATATTTTATTGTACAACATCACGTCGCATAGCATCGCATACCATCGTATACCTCATTTATTGTTATGGTATACAATGCGATGGGTGCCGTGCTAGGAAACATTGGTAATGGTAGACACATTCAAAGTTTGTCATGAGTTTTTCAATTCTATTTTTTTAATGCTTTTTCATACTATACTATCTACATGGACTATGTATTGTAATGGTAGAAGCCTGTCAAGCAAAGAAAGCCATGTGAGGGTACGTGGTACAATCATTTCGGAGTCCACGTGCTGAAATCTACAAATTGACACGAAAAAAAAAAAAAAGTTGTTGACCTTTTATGCATCATCCTTTTCTGTGTCGACATTTATCTTGTATCAGCGTTTTTTCCATGTCAACCATGTGCATGTTGACCTTTTGGGGTAAACCGAGACACTTTCAACCTAATTACTGTGTTCCCTATGATCCACTTCCGCTATACCAGTAGTAACTCTATCTGTGAAAAACTGAAAAGAGGAGTTGTCAGAAAACAAATTCCAAGGTACAGTGTTGTGGTGAGCCTAGCCAAACTGTGGTTCCCAAACTGTTATGAAATTACAAGTCCCAACATATCACTCAACTGCTCAGCTAGTAAAGCATGCTAGGACTTGAAGTTTAACAACAGCTGGAGAGCAACAGATTGGCCAGGCCTGGTCTGAGAATTTCCTAAAATCTTTATATTGTTGTATATAATAAAAGTACTTTTTTTTTTTACTTACTCGGTCTAACTTAATGAATAAAATAATCAAATGCAGAGAGGATGAACTGATTCTCATCTGTGCTGTCTGTTTTCTTTAATTATATTATTGTCCTTTTGTCACATGACTAAAACATTTATAACTTGCAGATAAGGTTGCAATTTAATATACCATATATAATTTTTCAATATTTTCATCTTATGTGATCGTATCGCATGCCATATAGCCGCATACAATGCATGCGATGCAATGCGATGGTATACGATTTTTTATTGTACAACCACCCTGATGGGTCCTTACAATGTTAAATGGCCCAACCATACTCAACATCACCCCCATGATCAACGCCAACCCGAAGTGTGGCGAGCGCAGCGAGCCCGCGAGGGTCGGCGGTACACGTCCTCCGACCTTTTCATACCCCCACTATCCACGTCGGCGTGGAGTTGATTTTAGATAGTGTGGCGAGCGCAGTGAGCCACTTAGCCTGAAGCATGGCAAGCGGACATGGATTACTTTGCATGTATTGCGCATCCCCTCGCGGGGCTCGCTTTGCTCGCCACGCTTCTGGGTTCGTATTCTGCGGCCGCTCGCCACGCTGCGCTCGCCACACTATCTAAAATCAACTCCACGCCGACGTGGATAGTGGGGGTATGAAAAGGTCGGATGACGCGTACCGTCGCCCCTCGCGGGCTCACTACACTCGCCACACTTCGGGTTGGCGTTGATCCTGGGGGTGGCATTGACTATGGGGGGGGGGGAATCACATTGTAAGGACCCATCAGGGTGCTTGTACAATCAAAATTTGTATACCATCACATCGTATGCCATTGTATGGCAAACGATGCGATATTTTATTGTACAACATCACGTCGCATAGCATCGCATACCATCGTATACCTCATTTATTGTTATGGTATACAATGCGATGGGTGCCGTGCTAGGAAACATTGGTAATGGTAGACACATTCAAAGTTTGTCATGAGTTTTTCAATTCTATTTTTTTAATGCTTTTTCATACTATACTATCTACATGGACTATGTATTGTAATGGTAGAAGCCTGTCAAGCAAAGAAAGCCATGTGAGGGTACGTGGTACAATCATTTCGGAGTCCACGTGCTGAAATCTACAAATTGACACGAAAAAAAAAAAAAAGTTGTTGACCTTTTATGCATCATCCTTTTCTGTGTCGACATTTATCTTGTATCAGCGTTTTTTCCATGTCAACCATGTGCATGTTGACCTTTTGGGGTAAACCGAGACACTTTCAACCTAATTACTGTGTTCCCTATGATCCACTTCCGCTATACCAGTAGTAACTCTATCTGTGAAAAACTGAAAAGAGGAGTTGTCAGAAAACAAATTCCAAGGTACAGTGTTGTGGTGAGCCTAGCCAAACTGTGGTTCCCAAACTGTTATGAAATTACAAGTCCCAACATATCACTCAACTGCTCAGCTAGTAAAGCATGCTGGGACTTGAAGTTTAACAACAGCTGGAGAGCAACAGATTGGCCAGGCCTGGTCTGAGAATTTCCTAAAATCTTTATATTGTTGTATATAATAAAAGTACTTTTTTTTTTTACTTACTCGGTCTAACTTAATGAATAAAATAATCAAATGCAGAGAGGATGAACTGATTCTCATCTGTGCTGTCTGTTTTCTTTAATTATATTATTGTCCTTTTGTCACATGACTAAAACATTTATAACTTGCAGATAAGGTTGCAATTTAATATACCATATATAATTTTTCAATATTTTCATCTTATGTGATCGTATCGCATGCCATATAGCCGCATACAATGCATGCGATGCAATGCGATGGTATACGATTTTTTATTGTACAACCACCCTGATGGGTCCTTACAATGTTAAATGGCCCAACCATACTCAACATCACCCCCATGATCAACGCCAACCCGAAGTGTGGCGAGCGCAGCGAGCCCGCGAGGGTCGGCGGTACACGTCCTCCGACCTTTTCATACCCCCACTATCCACGTCGGCGTGGAGTTGATTTTAGATAGTGTGGCGAGCGCAGTGAGCCACTTAGCCTGAAGCATGGCAAGCGGACATGGATTACTTTGCATGTATTGCGCATCCCCTCGCGGGGCTCGCTTTGCTCGCCACGCTTCTGGGTTCGTATTCTGCGGCCGCTCGCCACGCTGCGCTCGCCACACTATCTAAAATCAACTCCACGCCGACGTGGATAGTGGGGGTATGAAAAGGTCGGTTGACGCGTACCGTCGCCCCTCGCGGGCTCACTACACTCGCCACACTTCGGGTTGGCGTTGATCCTGGGGGTGGCATTGACTATGGGGGGGGGGAATCACATTGTAAGGACCCATCAGGGTGCTTGTACAATCAAAATTTGTATACCATCACATCGTATGCCATTGTATGGCAAACGATGCGATATTTTATTGTACAACATCACGTCGCATAGCATCGCATACCATCGTATACCTTATTTATTGTTATGGTATACAATGCGATGGGTGCCGTGCTAGGAAACAAGTACCAATTTATTTAAATGAGTCACAATGCTAGAAAAATGTAAATGCTTATTCAACAGTGGATACATGTCAACACCACAATGGCATACCTCCCAACAGTCCCGTTTTTCGCTGGATCTTCCTGTTTTTTTGTGATGGTCCCGCATCCTGGCGATGCATATATCTGTGTGCATGCAGCACAGCAACAATGAGAATGGCAACATCTGTCTGAAGTTTGCTCAGGTGTAGTGCCTGCTACTGTAGATATAAAGCTACAGTAGGTTATAAAGTTTTGTTCATGTGCAGAGCCAGCACTTTGTATAGGGAGAGTGGTAGGACCTCTATAAATATTAAAATCTTTTAAATATATTTATTAAACTTCCACCGCAAAAAATGCATTATGGTTATTAGTTGAGAACTGACTAACATGAAGCAATGGTGGATACGCATATCTCGGTCCTTTCTTCAAAAGGCGCCATCACTTTAAGCCTTAATATTATCAACCCTACAGTATCTTCTTCTCGGGCACATTTACTGTTTGAAGAATGCAGCATGTATTTATAATGTCTGTCACCTTATCATTAGCATAAAGGAGTAAACCACCAGATTTATCAAAGCATGTGTATCTACTCTTTAGTTTCCCAAGTGTGTTTATTCATGTTCCTAATGGAAATAAGCAACTCATTATATTTATCCATGTCGGTTCAAAAAAGGTGTCATGAGCTAGTTTTGACACACATATCCTGAATATACAAAGATACAAAAAAGAGCGCAAGTCCAAGTAATAAAAATGAATCAATATTTAATACGCATATAAAATGCACTAGTAAATAATACTGTAATAACCATAAATCAAAATTCTACAATTGGTTTTATAGCTTCACATTCACAGTATCTTAAGTATACAAATGTGGTTAATTACTGCTCATCCTCCTAAATGGAATGCCGCGTGTGTACTGGAAATCTATCACACCTGTCATCAGACCCTGAGTGTGACGCTCTTCAACCTACCCAGCCATTTCTACATTGCTATACAGTAGTAACGGTAACTTTCTTTCGGGGCTATTTATTTTATCAATTATTAATCCAAGTTAACACTTATTTGGGACTCCAAAGTGTGAACTGATCTGAGTTCTTTCCAGTACAGACGGGACATTCCAATTAGGAGGTTAAGCATAGCGCTCGGTAACTAACCACATTTGCATATTTAAGATATTGTGGATGTGAAGCTATATACCCAATTGTAGAATTTAAATTTATGGTTATTATGTGTTATATTTATTTAATTGTTTACTAGTGCATTTTACATGCTTATTAAATATTGATTAATTTGTATTACTTGGACTTGAACTCTCTTTTGTATCTTCGTAGTTTCATTAAGTAACCATCCAAATTACTACTGGGAGCAGTATTTCCAAGTTACTGAGGATTTCAATTTGTTTTATGTTTAATTTTATATGTGGTTATACAGTTTGTAGACACTGCGACCAATTTTTTTTGTTTCTTATTTGTCATGATCCAGGTAATAAGACATATATTTTTACCTCTACAGTGTGTCTCCAGATGTCACTTGATGCTACAGCAATCCCGCAATTATCATAGGCATCAACCATGTGCTGTACAAACACTGTTTCCCTCCTTCCTTGGACATGGGAGCAGCCATACCCATTCCAGTCACCTGTTTGTTCACAGCCAATTCTGAGCATCCTCCTGTTCTGCTCAACCAATCACAGCTCACTGGCTGCTATAAGTATAATATGCAGACTAGCTGCTATTTGTGCTGTTGCTTTTGTAAGGGACACTACCTTGCATAGACTCTAATTACATCCAGCTGCTAAGTCAGATTCAAACTTAGTATTAGGGACCCACCAGAAATGAGGTTACCGTGAAGCTGGTTGGTGGGCAAATATTTCTTGGCCAATTGATATACCAAGAACCTCTGTTATTGATTGATTGATTAATAATATGGAGTGTGCATCTGCACCACGTGTTTTTCTTTGCAGAACTACAAGTCCCAGCATGATAGCACCTCATGTATATTGGTGTGCATTCTAAGATCCTCCCCCATAAGTCTGGCTCTTACCAGTATTTCTGGTATTACCTTGTTTAGCTCCAGCTGATTTTAAGGATTCCTGGTACCTGCATGGTGTTCTCTCTCTGTGCCTCTCAGCTTCTTCCATCTGCCATTATTCAGGGCTTCCCATCATGCTCCAGGACCTGAGTATTCCAGCGTGCAGCTTGCCAGCTCCATCTGTCTGCCACCATTGGTACTCACCATCGGTCACTCTCCACCTCCATTGGTGCTACTCCATTGATACTAAGCACATTAACCTCTCCATTGGTTCCAACCGACCTCCTGAGCTTCCCAATAGTATCCCAGCTAGTCTTCAGTGACAATCGGTCACCATCGGTTCAACATTGGATAACCATCCTTCCATTTCAACTCCCCATCAATTCCAGTCTGTGGTCCTGCTTCTAAACTAACTGTCCTGGGTGCCTCATGGTAAAGCGCAGTAGCCTTATCAGGTCCCCTCAGTTTGTTTGCCAGTTACTTGCTACGCCTGTGGTTGTTTCCAGTCCGGATCTGACTACAGGCGTGACCCTAAGCCGTCATCAAGGCTTCTCTGTATATTGGGGTCCCTAGCGCTACATCTAGCTGCAGGGTACGGCACCCCAAAAAACATGTAATTCAAATATTAACAAAATAATGCTAGTGAGAAAAAATATGGTACTTGTGAGTTATCCGGGCGCCCGATTTTAGATCGGGTACCATCGGATCGCGTCGCATCGCGTGTTAACCAAATGGCATGCGATGCGACGCGACGAGATCAGCACCCGATTTTAGCAGTGTACCCGATTTAAACATTGGAATCAATGTAAAATGGTCCCTGAGACCCGATTTTACATTTATTTCAATGAAAAAATGCCCAAAACCCCCAAAAAGTGACAAAACTTAAATCCCATCCCCATTGTTAACGCCACTCCACTATTGACGCCAACCCGAAGCGTGGCGAGCGAAGCGAGCCCGCGAGGGGCGGCGGTACGCGTCCTCCGACCTTTTCATGCCCTACTATCCACGTCGGCGTGGAGTTGAGAATAGAATAGTGTGGCGAGCGCAGCGAGCCACCGAGCCCGAAGCGTGGCGAGCGGACGCGGATACCTGTGAAGCCCGCGAAGGGCCGCGCTTACCTGTGAAGGTATCCGTGTCCCCTCGCAGGGCTCGCTGCGCTCGCCACGCTTCGGTCTCGGTGGCTCGCTGCGCTCGCCACACTATTATATTCTCAACTCCACGCCGACGTGGATAGTAGGGCATGAAAAGGTCGGAGGACGCGTACCGCCGCCCCTCACGGGCTCGCTGCGCTCGCCACGCTTCGGGTTGGCGTCAATAGTGGAGTGGCGTTAGCAATGGGGATGGGATTTAAGTTTTGTCACTTTTGGAGGGTTTTGGGCATTTTTTCATTGAAATGTGTTAAAATCGCGTCGCATCGCGTGCCATTGTATACCATACAATAGCATCCAATGCGACGCGATTACGATGCGATTTTGGATACTTCTAAGGACATTTCAAGGGAAATCGCGTCGCATCGCGTCGCATCGTACTCTTATTGTACTGACATTCAATTTCAACATCGGGCGCCCGGATAACTCACAAGTACCAAAAATATATATAGTGCTAAGGTGGTGTGGGTTGCGATGCCCCTGGATTGGTTGGGCTGGATGGCTCTAGTGTGGAACACCATTATATTCTATGGTACTTGTTTCCTAGCACGGCGCCCAGATTTCCTATGTACGGCACCTAAGGGAAATCGCATCGCATTGCATGGGCCATTATAGCGGCCTGCGATGCGATTTTTTTATGTAATTTTTTCTATCCTATTTGTACCCCACTATATCGCATCGCATTGCATGGCATGTCCTGCAAAATCGCATGCGATTTTATAGGGTGTGCGATGCCATGACATTAGGTATACAAGAATATAATTGTATGTCCCAAAAATAGGTTTAACACGGTGTGCTGTCCGAATGCACGCCTACCAGAATTAGTGCACTCCCCCGTGTCCGCCCATGTTTCCGCCGAGTTTAGCCCACTTTGAAACTACGCCCCTGTGTATTTCCGAATGACGCCCATAATACGCCCATATTTCCTGAGTGATTGCGGTGCACATTTCTGTACGGTATTAGTGAGTACAAATACGGAGACCATGCGTGGCACATGCGCATAGCGTTCCCCACGCATGCGCAGACGGCTAAAAAACGCCATCCGAAAGTAATAGGAAATATACGCACCAACCAGAATAAGGCCCTATATTTCATACATTGGGGCAGTACGGATGGTGTAATGGTTAACATTGCTTCCTCACAGCACTGAGGTCATGGGTTCAATTCCAAGTATGGCCCTAACTGTGCAGAGTTTGTATATTCTCCCTGTACTTGCGTGGGTTTCCTCCCACAATACACAAATATCCTGGTATATTTTGGCTCCTAGCAAATTAACCCTAGAATTTCTGTGTGTGTGCGTGTGATTGGGAATATAGATTGTAAACTCCACTGGGGCAGGGGCTGATGTTAATGTGTAAAGTGCTGCGGAATATGTGTGCGCTATATAAGAAACTGTTCATAAATAAATATACGTGGTAAAGGTATATATTTTTTTAATTTACTTTCATGTGTTGTTTTTTTCTGTTGTGTCTTCAACAAATTTAGCCAACCAGCATGGTGCTATCAATAGTGGTCAATAGAAAATGATCTGTAAATGGATGTTAATGAAATCAATACTAATGTAGAAGCTAATAATAACAGACTCATATGGGTTTATTTCCAAAGATGGGAGTTCTATTGTAGATGGGATGTTACCTATAGCAACCAATCAGATTCTACTTTTTAATTATTTAGCACCTTCTAGAACACAATAGAATATGATTGGTTGGTATGGGTAACATCCCATCTTCAATAGAACTCCCATCTCAGTAAATGTACTCCTAATTTCTCCTCTTCCCTCCTGTTCGCACAGCACTCTTCTTGCATTTCAACTACAGCTCTCTTACTCACCTACATTCTATACTTGCATCTATTCTCATGCACTTCCTTATATCTCAGCTGTATTGTGTACTAATAATTGTGCTTTAATTGTGTTATGTCTAGTTCTGTGTACCCTGTACTGTTCTAATGTGTTATATATGTAGTGTTGGCTGGTGCAATCACCATGTGTTGCCGCTGACTGGTTGCCTGGGTGCTGCACAGCTCAGTAATTATATGTTCCCCATGTCTGTGTCCCTCATTAGAGTACATCTAGTATATATATATATACATAGGTGTGCGCAGCACATTTTATTAGAAGGTGCACATATATGGATAATGCAAAAAAAAAAAAAGACAAAAAAAACTCCCGGAGAGCTACTAAAATTTGACCAATGCCCCTAATACTATGCCGCACACCATAATGTCCCTGCGCAATATGCTGTAACACATTGTAATGCCTGACACATTATGCCCCACATTGCAATGCCCCTCACACCTAATGCATACCTCCCAACTTTGGTAGTGGATAAAAATATATGCATAAATAGGGACAGTGCGCACCATAGGCGTGTGCCAAAAATTTACACCGTAATGTCTACACACACATTACATATTATACCACAATGCCCATTACACGTTATGCCAGGGCTCGACAACTTTATTTTAAAAATAGGGACAGCAGGCACAGTGAAAAAAAAAATACACCATAATGCCTATTACACATCACACACTCATTACACAGTATACCACATTCCGTAATGCCCATTACATGTTATGCCACACACCGTAATGCCCAATACACGTTATACCAAACACCGTAATGCCCATTATGCTTTATGCCACACACTGTAATACCCATTACACATAATACCACAGGCCGTAATGCCTATTACATTTTATGGTGCTTACCTACATGCTCGTTGCTAGGGGTTTCATGCTCATTGCTATGGGTTTCTTGCTCGATGCCAGGGGTTGCAAGCACTTACTCAGTCTGTGGTAGTCTTGCTGTGCGTTGTTCTGTGCGGATCGCGGTCGCTCCTCTGTGATTCCACGGGTGATGGCAGGCAGGGCGAGGTGGGTGACGATGGCCTGGGCTAGCCTACCAGGCCTGCTGGTGCTGGGCCCCTGGCTTGGAGAAGTAACGTTGGAATGAGTCGAACACCAAATAATAAATTAAAGTCTATTATTACCTGCAACATGGTGACTATGACAGCAGGTACATGACAAGGAGATGTATAGAGGGGGGGGGGAGAGAGAGAGAGGGGACAGTGAGCAAAAAAAAGGGGGGAGAGAGAGGGACGGTTGTGAAAAGGGGGGGAGTGATAGGGGATATTGAATGAGAGGGAGAAGAGAGGAGAGAGGGGGGGGGACAGTATATATATATATATATATATATATATATATATATATATACACACACACACACATACTGTATATATACAGTGTATATATATATATATATATACACAGTGTATATACAGTATATAAATATATATATATATTAATATATACAGCACACATATATATATATATATATATATATATATATATATATATACTCCCTTTATAACAAACACACCCCTTATATGCATATGCTCATTTGCTACACACACATACCTCATAGCACCCCAAATACTTTAAACTGCACTGGCCCGGGGAGTGGAAGCACTTGAAGGTGGGTGACGGTCCCTGCTCCTGGCGACTTGTACATCCGACATCCGGGTGGCAGCCCAGGATGGTCCCGGCTCGCGCAGTGTATGTGGCCTCCCGCGAGGGGTAGCAGGAAGGAGGAGGATACAGCCATGTCCACACGTGTGGTTGGTTTCCTGCGCTCAAAATTCCGGTGTGAGCGGTACGCAGAGGCTGGGGCGCGGGGTTGGTGGTGCGGTGTAGGGGAGGGTGCCTGCGACTAGTCCTTAGTGCTGTGTGCCTGCAGCGCCGCTGGAGCAGGAGAGCACATCACACAGACTGTCCCGCCGCAGTGTGTCAGTCAGTCAGTCACATGGGCGACGGGCGGGCGGGGGGTTTCATCAATTGGAAATATACTGGTTGCATCGCGGGCTGGTGGAAGCTGCATCTGCCGGTCACTGGAGGTGCTGCAATCGTGCAGGGGGTGCTGGTCATTAGGAGGTGCCTGTGCACCCCCGGCACCGCCCGTGCGCACGCCTATGGATATATATATATATATATATATATATATATATATATATATATATATATATAGCTGTACTGTTACTGGATACCTATCTGGCTGTGCAATCACCATGTGGCACCGCTGAATGGCTGCCTGGGTACTGCACAGCTCATTAAATATGTTCCCCATGTCCGTGTTCCTTATTAGAATGCGTCTTGTGCATATCTGTACGTGTGATGTATATCTGTACTGCCATTGTTGCCTGTTCCTTGTACTGATAACCCTTTGTATTACAGTATGTGCATTGTTATTTTAATGTCTGTAAAGCGCCTTGAGTGCGCTATATAAATAAAACTTACTTACTTACTAAAAATGTTGGGAGCCAATTAGCCTACCAGTATATTTTGGTCTGTGGAAGGAAAACGAAGTACCTGGAGTAACCCCACGCAAGCATCGGAAAATATACAAACTCTGCACAGTTAGGGCCACGGTTGCAATAATTAAATGTTTTTTTTTTTGGGGGGGGGGGGGGCAGAGACTTATTTGGATGCGGGTGCAAAATTTCAACTTACGCCACTGCTGTTTATATACTAAAAAATGTAATTTATGGTATTGGTGCTATAAAAATTGTAGATGTGATTTGATGGTATGTTTTCACTCTTTTCCCATGTGTATATTCAAGTGGATCACAAAAAATATTGTTCCCTAACAGCAATAATATTACACAAGAACATCTTAGTAATACTATTAGCATTTTGTGCAGTTTCTTCATTTCTTTCACACTTAATTCTCTGCAACTAAATTGATATTAGTTTTATGGAACATTTCTGACTTAATGTCAATATATTTTCCTTAATGTTAATTCTTTTTTATTTTCTTTTCTTGGTGTTCTATTTAATTTGAATATTCTTTTATGAGTCACATTTCACTTTCTCTTCAAGTTCTTCAATTTTATTTGCTCATTATAGTCCTTAATTTTTGTTCATCTGGATGTTTTGTTTCAGTTTAAAATCGACATAGTTTTTCATTTACCACTTTCATTTTATATCTTTTTAATCCATTCACTGCAAAGAACTCTTTCTTCTTGCTCATGTTTAGTATTAAATTGGTAGACTTGAACAAACTAGATACAACAAATGCAAATAACAATGGGGGTTATTCTGCTTGCTACGGTGGGACCGTAAACGGGCGGATCGGGTTTTTTTTGTTCTGCGCATGCGTAGCTTTCGCAATGCGAAAAAACCTGTCCGCAAGAGTACGGTCATTGTGGGCTGCATAGGAGCGTGTTGAGGAGAGCGGCCGAAATAATGAGGAAAACTGGGCGTAAACATGGGCGTACACGGGGGTGTGCACCAAAAAGGAACGGTGCTACAACCGCTAGATCGGCGAAAGCAACGTGCATTTCGGCCAGAAAACAGGCGGACGCCAACGATACCTCCAGACCACCCCTAGAGATACCGTATGAGAGCGGACGCCTGGGTCTGCTAATTAACGCTGATTACTACTCAAACACGTACACCTGAATGTAATAAGCAATGCTGCAGCCTATTAAGTCTAAACCATTATTTCACTACCTGCAAGCCACACACAGCCCACAAACACATTGGAAGCATATCTTTCTACACTTCTCTACATGTTAAGGTTGGTTTCATTTTAGGTAAGAATCATTTTAAGACCTGCTTATATATGCCAAGGTTACACCCACTCAGTAAGTGTTTTTATATACTTTAAACAGCAGGACACTCAATTTACAGAAGTCGACATGTGTCAACTTTTTCACTCTCACAAAGTAAAAGCAATGTGGAGACACATAGATAGTGATTAAAATGCAACATTAGAGCATAATAAATATACATATAATGAGGGTTAAGATGTATTTTTATTAGTGTGTTCATTAAGGTAGACAATTGAGGTAATAGAAAATAATAATTGAATAACAATTAGAATAATTCATTTAATTGCCTTAATCATAGTTGAAAGGCTAGATTAGCAGGTCCATATATGTGAAGGGTATGCCACCGTGCACGGACGTACATTTACTCTCACGATCGGTGACATACGCTGAGTTTTCCATTTAAAACAGGCGAGACCCGTCCGTGCACGGTGGCGTAAGCTCAGATAGCCGCAAGATGTCGGTGGGAAAACGGACGAGAGACGTCCGTAAATGGTGGCGTACGCTCTGTTGTACGCCAGTTATCAGTGTCTAAGAGGAGATCCGTCCGTGCATGGTGGCGTACACTGAAGTGTACGCCACTCCCCTTTGTTGATGTTTGTGACCGTCCATATGCAGAAGTTTTGTGGGTGGATTTTCGCTCGCCGCCTGCTTACGGGAAACGTACGGTGAAACGGACCGTACGTCCGTTTCACCGACCGAACCAGAATAAGGCCCAATATCTGTATCTTTCACCAGCACCTTTGTATCTATTCACTAGCCTTTCACTCTTAGCAGTGGCTTATGCAGAGGGGTTTCTGAGTACACAGAAACCCCCAGACAGCCATTTAGTTTACACTGGCCGAAAATCTTAGATGTGAATCTAAAAGAATCAGGTCTTATTGGCCCTGCTCAATTATGAAGGCTCGTGAATCACAACAAATTTTTATGATGGAATAAAGCATAATAGAATGTTTCCTTGTCCTTCCACAGCTGAGCCTGTGATTGATGAGTTGAGATGTTATATATGTATGTGTGTATGCTATATATGTGTTTATATCTTCTATATAGATATATATATATCTATATAGATATGTCAAAAAACCTCCTACCAGCCTTCCAGAGCGCTAGCACCATCCACGATCACCCGCTGGGAACACCAAAGGTAAGAACAGCATGCCGTAGGAAGCCCTAGGGACAGAGGCGTGCAGGGGAGCCGGGCACAAACAGAGCGGACGTCAGAGGTCCCGCCCTAATGCGTTTCGTAGTAAAACTTCGTCAGAGGGCGCCTTTGGTGTTCCCAGCGGGTGATCGTGGACAGTGCTAGCGCTCCGGAAGGCTGGTAGGAGGTTGCCGGGTCATTTGTATATACAAAAAACTTGTGGTACCCAGCCCACAGCGTTCACTTTTATGGTACAGGCATTTGTTTGCTCTATGTGGATGTGATTTTATCATGATTTTATTAAAACTGTCATTTATGCACTATGGAGCGCCCCTCCTGTCCTCTTTTTTGACAGATCCATTGTTTCTCCCAGGGTCCAGGGAGTTTGGAGGAGGCTGCAGTCCTCAATTGGATTTAGTGCTCCCTTGCTAGATCGCTCTGGTCATCAAGGTTCCTTAATTGGCTGGAGTAGTTACACCTGTCAGCGCCGCTGGTTCACTACCTATTGTCATATATACAGATATATGTAACTAGTAAGCCAGCTCGAAGCAAAGGCTTTGAAAGCTAGTCTGCAACCTTGTGATTGCCTCTGTATTTTTTCAAGTGTGAGAGAGAATGAGATGTAGTTTCATTCGCTGCCAACAGATGGCAGTGTTTATATATATATATATATATATATATATATATATAAAGAGAGAGAGAGAGAGAGAGAGATGATCTATAGATATATAAATATAGTTATATCTGGAAAAAATGGCTGCCACTCTTCTTGATGACCGCTGTGCTACCGTGGTGCCCTCAGTAAGGTTGTAGCATACATAGAAATAGGTACTTGTGTATTTTGGCGGCGCCCCCGATGTCCGTCGTACGACGAACAGATCGCATCGCATCGCATGCCATGCACCCGATGGCATGCGATGCGATGCGACGCGATTTTGACCCCCTATACGACCAAAAATCGTATAAGCACCCTAAAGGGTGCTTTTGAGCACCCAAATGGGTGCTTACAATGTTAAATGCACCCCCACGCCACCCCCCACTATAAACGTGAACCCGAAGCGTGGCGAGCGCAGCGAGCCCGCGAGGGGCGGCGGTACGCGTCCTACGACCTTTTCATACCCCCACTATCCACGTCGGCGTGGAGTTGAGAATAGAATAGTGTGGCGAGCGCAGCGAGCCACCGAGCCCGAAGCGTGGCGAGCGCACGCGGATACCTTCACAGTTATACGCGTCCCCTCGCGGGCTTCACAGGTGTCCGTGGCGACGCGGACACCTGTGAAGCCCGCGAGGGGACGCGTTTACCTGTGAAGGTATCCGTGTCCCCTCGCGGGGCTCGCTGCGCTCGCCACGCTTCGGGCTCGGTGGCTCGCTGCGCTCGCCACGCTTCGGGCTCGGTGGCTCGCTGCGCTCGCCACGCTATTCTATTCTCAACTCCACGCCGACGTGGATAGTGGGGGTATAAAAAGGTCGTAGGACGCGTACCGCCGCCCCTCGCGGGCTCGCTGCGCTCGCCACGCTTCGGGTTCACGTTTATAGTGGGGGGTGGCGTGGGGGTGCATTTAACATTGTAAGCACCCATTTGGGTGCTTAACATTGTATAAGCACCCATTAGGGTGCTTATACAATGTTTAATCGCATCGCATCGCATCGTATGGCATCGTATGCCATGTACAATGGCATACAATTTAAAAATTGTATGCCATCGTGCACTATCGTACGATATCGCGTCGCATCGCATACCATCGTATGTGTTATGGTATGCGATGCGATGGGCGCCGCCAAAATACACAAGTACCTAGAAATAAACAAGGGAACTCATGGGTTTAGTGTACAAAATTCTAAATATATTCACATTTTGTGCCCAATGTTTCGAGGCTTGGCGCCTCTTTTTCAAATTGTGATACAAATAAAATATCTAAACGTCCTATCTTAAATAGGAGAGTGAGGGGATGTGACAGGTAGAAGGTGTGCACCAGCCGGCCACCCAATTACGATCATGGACTTCCTCCGGAAGTCCAGCTCTGGACACTTCCATGGATCCGAAGGGGTGGTGGTTATCTCTGTTGTACGTGACCCATGTGAGGCTGGCGTCTGGTAGTCTTGGAAAACACCAGGAGCTTTCTGAGAATTCGGCTGCCTGATGTTTTCCACCCAGCCTCTCTCTGATTCCGTCACTATGGAAACACAGGGACGCCATCTGCGGGAGCTGGTGACGCTGTGCAAAGAAAAGAAAACTTAGTGGATAATTTTAAGAGAATAAAGTGATTTATTAATGTAAGAAAAATGTGATGAGTGTGTGTTGGTGAAGGGAAGTTTTTAAACCTTAGGAGCTAGGGTAATGCATCAAATAGGTAATAATATACCTAAAACGGAGCTGTGGGTGCCCTATTGGGATAGTAAGGGCAAAAAAATGCTACCATTATACGGTTGTGTCCCTGCAGTTCCGTATTCTTTTTGAAAGAGCTAAAGCCCAATCAAGTTAATTTATTATGCTATAAGTCAGTGGTTCCCAACCCTGGTCCTCAAGTACCCCCAACAGTGCACATTTTGTAGGTCTCCACACAGAATCAGTGAAATAATTAGCTCCACCTGTGGATCTTTTAAAATGTGCCTGAATAATCTGTGCACCTGCTGGGTGACCTGGAAAACGTGCACTGTTGGGGGTACTTGAGGACCAGAGTTGGGAACCACTGCTATAAGTGGATAACACTCACAAATATAGATGGCCCGATTGGATATGAGTAAAATACAGAATGGACTGTAATTACCTAACAGGGGAAAAGGTGTTATTGATGATACTAAAGGTGATGATCTATGTGAAGAGGAGACTAAAGTGAAAGAAAGGCAATGCATTATACAGGGAAGAAAAGATAACAGAAAATCATAAGTATACATGGAAGAAAGAAATTATTTACCAATAACCAAACAAGACAAAAACATATTTTTTTGTAAAAAAGTTTTTGATGAAAAGATTATGATCAAGCAAAAACAATTTTTGGAAAAAATCAGTCAGAAAATGTTCCACGTCACTCTCTCGTTTAAGCCTGCAGGATGTACTGTGTTTCTGTGTTTAGTACATACAGTATATCTTCAGAGTATTCAGTCATAACAGTTTCTTTGCCCTGTTGCCCCCTCTAATGGATGCTGGGATGTGATCTATTGGCATATACTTCAACGAGGACATAGTATGTCCCTTTTCTGTAATTTTTTTCACTATGGGTTGTTCCTGTGGTTTTCCTTCCAAGGCTTGCTTTATGGATGACTGATGGAGGGCTATTCATTCTTTCATGGTTATTATAGTCTGACTGATATACTGTAATACACATTGCACAGGCAAATTATGATGTAAATGATCAAGCTGCTGTTGTAGTTGAATACATATTTGATGTTTAGCAAATGATCCTTATGTGGATCATGATATTTGGGTCCTACAGTACCATCATATATTTGCATATAGTGCAACTGAGGCACTTATAGCACCATGGGAACTTGGTTAGAAAATTTGGTGTTGAATCCAGTTACATCAGTGTGTACCAGCAAATTTCTCAGATTTATTGGGTGGCCAAAGCAGGACATTGGTCGTTTGTGTTTAAAAGTTTGTAAATTCTTGTCGGTTGTAACTATTGGTCATAAGGCTCTAACCACTCTCTGGATAACAGGGCTGGAAGTGCTCTATCTAGTTTTCCATGGTATTATATTTCTTTGATCCTTGCTTTTTGGTGTTAATAAAGTACTTCTTTGCATCATTAACACTTGCTTCTTGGTGTCTTCTAATTCTCTCAGCTTATAACACCTCAATCTATGACCTTATCAAGTTCAATCACTAATTGGTCCAGATTGCTGGTGATCCTTGCCTCCAGAATCATCTGGGACTTTGGCAATCCATTGAAAACTGTTGGGGGTAAATATACAGATGGGTCTTGTCCCATCTTGGCAGGGGATGGCGCTGGCGTCGCCAGCCGCCATCCCCCGCCAGCGCCATGGCGATGGTGAGAAGGGGACGCGCGCGCACGAGAGGCGCGCGCGTCCCCTTCCGACGGCGCTTCCATCCGTTCCCCCGGGTCCCCGCCGGCTTGCCGGCGGTAACCCGGGGTCCCCGCCGCCTGCCCGCATCCCCCCTAACCCCCCCTAACCCTGTCCGTCTCCCTGAGGCGGAGACGGACAGGGTTTCCGTCGCGCTGGCGACGGAGACTGAGACGCGCGTGCGCGTGAGACGCACGCGCGTCTCAGTGCATTTGCTGGCGTGGCTGCTGGCGGGTCGCCAGCGCAGACGCCATGGCGACCCGCCAGCAAGGATGGGACAAGACCCATCTGTAGTTTGAGATATATAAGTAATCTTGTGTTTTATGTACCTCAGTGTGATGAAATATTTTTTACCACCTACACCCTAAAATGTGTAACCCTCATCTGATAAATGTAAAATGTATACAGTAGAGTATATTGCAAATAAATAAAAATACACTAGCGTGACTGAGCAGCTTTGAGGTGTATATCTTACATTTCTTCTTTTTCTTTAAATATTCACATATTATTGGTATTTCTTGTTCAGTGAAACACTACTCCAAACATATTAGAGGTGATGAGTTGCAACTTTAACAGCACAGGAATATGTTCTAAACATGTACAGTACAAAGACACAAATGAGGCACAACGGAACTGAAAACACTGCAGCAGCATCATAGCACTTTTTTTTTTATAGATTTAGACACATGCATAGACATGTACAAATTATTGGTAATGCGTGTTCAGTTTTGTAGATAAGCAGTGTTTGTACAGAATTTCCCACTGTTACACTGCTTGGATAGTGGGTCCAATAGAGAAACGGAGGTGCATACTGTACATCTCCCCAGCTGGTGACTGTATACCTGGTTCAATTTAACAGTTCTACAACAGCCGTCACAAGTGGGCAAACAAACATGGGTCTCAGGAGCTAAGAGAAGATATCTATCTTCCACCATGTTGCACTTACACATTGAGAAAATGGCTTCCCTAGAAGTGCCATTTTTTTGGAGACTGCGCAGTAGTGGACTTGTTTTATTTATGCAAATAAGATGCACATGGGCGAAGATAGCTACTGTACATGGTGTAACTGAAGCCACAGTTCTATGAAGTGGATGGTTAAATCATTTATTACATTCTGACCAAGGTCAAGCATTGACCATTTGTTTGCAATGATATTATAATTCTGCACATTGTGTATTAATACCGCACTTTTCTATAAAGAGAAGTTCACACTTTTCACAGTAGTTTCTTAGTTACACAGCAGACAACTAACTTTGCAAGTTCATATTGAAAAATCCCACCGCTAATCTCTAGGATAAAACTATTAATGAATCTCTGTGTCTCTGACTTTAATATTTACTTATTTATTAACAGTTTCTCATATAGAGCAGCATATTCAGTTGCGTTTTACAATAGGAAACAGTGATAAAACAAACTGGGAATTAACAGACAGTCAAAAGTATGAAGGCCCTGCTCACAAGCTTACAATCTATAGGGAAACAGGCATTGACACAAAAGGATAGATATTCTTTATTGCATTGCATAATGCAAAAGTTCCTGGTGTGCTGTATGATACGGTGAACCAGCATTTTGGCCAAGGATCAGGAGGATGGAAAATGTGAAAAAGAAGTAGAGAATGTGTGTGTGGCCTGTACAGTGGGGATGTGAGTCGATAGGAACAGTATATGAAGGTTAAGTGGCTGGTTCTGGAATTTGATAAGCCTGCTTGAAGAGGTGAGTTTTCAGGAAATGCTTGTAGGTTTGGAGACTGGAAGAGAGTCTTATTGTGTATGGGAGAGTATTCCACAAAGTCCTGCAATCATGAATCGGAGCGAGTAATGAGTGTGGATGAGAGACGTAGATCTTGTGAGGAGCGTAGACGTCAGGTTGGAAAATATTTTGAGATAAGAGAGGAGATGTAAGTTGGTGTTGTTTGGATTATGGCCTTGTGCGTAAGTAAAAGTACTTTGTATTGAATACGGTAGAATACAGGTAACCAATTTACTACACTCTCTGTCACCCAGACACTTTTTCCCCTCCCAAAAGTAAACTATTTCTCCCTAAAGTAAACTATTTATTTTGCAGAGGTGATCACAGACAATAAAGGTCCACTAATTTATTATTTATTTATTTACAGTTTCTTATATAGCGCAGCAGATTCCGTTGCGCTTTACAATAGTAGACAGTGATAAGACAAACTGGGCAACAACAGACAGACTTGGAGGTAGGAGGGCCCTGCTGCAAGCTTACAATCTATAGGGATATAGGGGGGAAACACAAGGACAGGCACCAGTAATAGCATAACAGTTACAAGTCCAGAAGGGAAGCTATATAATACATAAGTACCTAAGAGGGTTATGCATGTAGAACTTAAATATGATAGGCTTGCCTGAAGAGGTGAGTTTTCAGGGAACGCTTGAAAGTTTGGAGACTGGTGGAGAGTCTTAATGTGCGTGGAAGGGCATTCCATAGGATGGGAGCAGCCCAATGAAAGTCCTGTAATAGTGAATGGGAGCTAGTGATCCGTGCAGAAGAGAGACGCAGATCTTGTGTAGAGCGTAGTGGTCAAGATGGGAGATATTTTGTGATAAGTGCAGAGATATATGCTGGTGCAGTATGGTTAATAGCTTTATATGCAAGTAGAAGTGTTTTATATTGAATACAGTAATATACAGGCAACCAATGGAGGGACTGGCAGAGCGGATCAGCAGACGATGAGCATCTTGCAAGGAAGATCAGCCTAGCAGCAGCATTTAAAATTGATTGCAGTGGTGAGAGTCTGTTCTTGGGAAGACCAGTTAGGAGACTATTGCAATAATCAATGCGGGATATAATGAGTGCATGGATAAGAGATTTGGTAATGTCTTGTGTGAGATAGGGTCGTATTTTGGATATGTTTTTTAGATGCATGTAACATGATTTGGAGACAGATTGAATGTGGGGGAGAAAGGACAGTTCAGAGTCGAGGATGACCCCTAAGCAATGAGCTTGTGGGGTAGGGTAGACTGTCGAGTTGTCAACAGCGATGGAGATATCAGGATGGTAACTGTTCTTAGTTGGCGGGAATATAAGTAATTCCGTTTTGGAAATATTGAGTTTGAGTTGGCGACAAGACATCCAAGATGAGATGGCAGAGAGACAATCAGAGACTCGACCCAAAACCACTGGTGACAACTCTGGGGTTTAAAGATAGATTTGAGTGTCATCGGCATACAAGTGATACTGAAATCCGAAAGAGCTGATTAGTTTGCCAAGAGGGGAGGTATAGATTGAGAAAAGCAGAGCACCTAAGACTGAACCTTGCGGAACTCCGACTGACAGAGGTAATAAAGAGGAAGTAGAGTTAGAGAAGCGAACACTGAAAGAGCGATCAGATAGGTAAGATGTGAACCAGGAAAGGGCTGATCATGCAGATATCTGTAATGGAAGATGAAGCAAATATATTTCCCCTGAGGAGATGAGTAGTAGCAGACAATTAAATTCAGTAATCTTTTAGAGGTCTTTTAGAGGTCTGTGGATGACTGTAGACCAAGCAATCCATGCAGTTGGCAAAGTACTAATGAGACCTACACACATGGAGATGTTGCAGAGTGATCTGAGCTATGCTAGATCACTCATATCGCTCAGCAAGATTGCTCAGCCCACAGTGCTGCACAGGAATGTGTCAGCATAGTGTGCTGACCAATCTGTTAGGGACAGTGTTTACTTGGTTCTATTAAAGGGTCTGTATGTAACCCAAATCTGTCACTGTGTTATTGAAGCATCACCTTGCTGTAGGCCATGCAGTGCTTAGCTCAGGAAAGATTGATATATCATATGTACTTATGTTTGTCTTCTATGATATGTATCTTGTTATCTTTATTAAAACATACTCTTGTTTTGAGTGAACATGTGGACCAACTTCTTTGCTCACATTCAGTACACGGCTACCAACATGTAGGTATCTGTCAATATAGAACAATAACTAGCAGTGCATATTGAGATATGTGTATAGTCTAAATGATGTGTTTTTTTTTTTTTTACTTCTTGAATGAAAGCACTGATCTGGAGGATCTATTGAGTGATTGCAAGCAAACATTTATTTATTTGTAATACTTGCTGTTTATTTTTCCATTGAGGACTGCTGCCTTGCAATAAATATCACATTCTAAATTCTACATTACTTACACATATCCGTTTAGTGATATATTGCGGTTTTTGGCATGCAATTTGGCATTAAATATCAACACTAAGGAGAAATCCTACTCTGCCCTTTCACTCGAAAAAAATACTACTTAAAATGGTTAAAAAAAACCATACTGTCGTTTTTGTAAATTCCACATGAATCCATAATGAGACGAGACGATGTGTACTCGTTTACATAGAAATGACTGATCTCAGTGATAAACATAATTTCCATGAATATGTAATAAGGTAATTCAGCCTCATTTAAATATACTCAGGCAGTAGTTAGCAATTTAGTTCTTCTACAAAACATCAATGTCAGCATTAACAGGTACAAATGTTAGTAAAAGATGCCATTCTTGGGAGTAAAAAGTGACCACACAGAGCTACAATGCATTGTGTTCTCTGTGGGAAATATAAATGTATACAGGCCATTATTTACTTCACATCTACTGTAGCTAATGAAGTCCAGCATTTAATCCAGCAAAGGTGTGCTCACAGATACTATAAGTACATGCTATTCATGGTACTTATGTAATATCTGGGCTCCCGTTTCTCTTATGAGACCGCGTCCCCTCGCGGGGCTCGCTGCGCTCGCCACGCTTCGGGCACGGTGGCTCGCTGCGCTCGCCACACTATATAAAATCAACTACATGCGTAGTTGGATAGTAGGGGTATGAAAAAATGGGGTGCATTTAACATGGGAGTCCAGATAATACATAAGTACCCTATTCATTAAATCAGCTTACTTGGATAATCCTACAGTACCAGTGGCATATGCTTGTCTCAAAAATGAAGCCATGCACATATCATTAAATCATTATACTACTATACTATGGCCTTATAGAGTGGTAAAGTACAGCCAATTGGCTCCTCACTGCCATTTTATAGGCTGTGTTTCAAAAATTACATATAGGAGCTGATTGGTTGTAAATTTATCTTCACCCACTTTACTCTGACTTTTTTAAAGGGCACACTGCACACTGATCGTGACCATCTTGTAGGCGGATCCAGATAAGGCTAAACACTGGAATGCTAACCAGACCAAGCCGGGAGCCGCATCCAGCCTTCAACATAGGGTGGCCACCTATGCATTTCCACTGACATCTGGTTGAGGCCATTTGACCGCGATTGTTGCTGTAACAAAGTGGTAATTATATCACACTACCTATAATAATTCACAACCCATCGCTGCAATGCTGCATTGACTTTTTTTCTATTTACTAACAAACAAATGAATCACTAATGCCCTTTTCCCACTGCAGCTCAAAAACGGTAAATTGACGATTTTTCAGTGCAAAATACCGTTTAAGGCTGCAGTGGGAAAGTGCCAGAGTTGAAATACCGTTTAAAGTTAAATGGTATTTCAACCCGTTTTAAAAGCAGAGTCCTACACGCTAAAATAACGTTTTTGAGGCAGTGGGAATGCCTCTTAAACGTTATTTAGTGATAACAACAGGCTACAATTCAGTGATAGGCTGTTGCCTGTGTTCTGACCCTCCCCACAAACTTCCTGGTCGTGAAGAAGATTGTAGAAGAGTGCACACGTTTTTGGAGCATTGCTGGTGATATTTAATTAATCAAACAGCAGAATGTAAGGAGCTGCAAGACCCTCTCACATGCTGAATCAATCAGCATTACAGCAGAAACAATGACAAAATCCACAGAGACATGTGCTCTGCCAGCCATGGTGATTGCTGCACTAATCCATCCTGGCCCCTCCCCCTCCTTTTATACTGTGAAAACATCATAGGTGTGTGCCTTTTTAACCCTGAAAAGCCCATTTAAAATGACAGGCACTCATTTTTGCTGTAAAAACGTTTTGAACAGCTTAAACTTTTTACCTGCAATGGGAATGGTACTTAAATGGTATTTAAAACGGTAATCTGCTGCAGTGGGAATGCTAACACCGTTTTAAATACCATTTAAGATTACCAGTACTTTAAACGGGTCTGCAGTGGGAAAGCAGCATAACCTATGTCTTCTAATGGGACTAACCATGTGCATCAATTAATTTAATAAGCATCCATTATAAGGACTCCTATCCTACTTGGTGGGAACTACCTCCAAATTGCTTACCAATAAGGCTGAAATGCTTAGAATGTGTCCTGATCAATGAGCTTTGTTTTTATTGATGTGTTTCATTAATTTTTTATTTGTATTCATTTAATAAGTTATTTTGTTTTCATATTAAAATAACTTTCTATTTTAGTGCAGTGTTTGTTGTCTATTATATGTCTATCTTCTATGTGGCCTAAGTACCCACATTCCACTGCAGCTTGAACAGAAAAATGACACCCTTTTATTAATCATTGGGTATCATACGCTGGGGTTCTTTGAGTGCATAGCCACCATGTGTATCTCACTCTTTTTAAGGGGCAATCACTTACAAGACATGAAAAACATCTGAAGTCGGCCAACATCCTGCACTGCCGCCTACCTCGGGCAGCGTTACATTCCTATCCATATCTATTGGATAGCTGTGCTTCAGTTTTCTTGGAAACTGAAACTACCTAAACCCCAGGTTTGGATCCCTCAATAAGGCAGAACCTCATCCTCCCTGTGTAAGTGTTTTGGATTCACTAAAAGTCCCTTCCTCGTGGTTTGGGCACACCATTTCACAGAGAGTGCTGGATTAACCCTGTGAGTGCCAATGTTGCTGTGAGAGATCCTCAAGATAACCATTAAAAAATCCAGTGACTGTTCTTTTTTTGGGTGCAATATTTAACCAAACTTAAATGAATTGATTTAGCTGTATTTGTATTTATTCATACTAAAAGAACAGTCGCTGTGAGCAACGCTGGCATTTTTAGCAGATATTTTTACGGAACGCTCACAGCAACGTTGGCACTCAAAAAGTTAAGGGCAAGTATAGGCTTTGTTGACTGTAAATAAAGAGGTACTGTGATTAAATGGCAGTGGGATATTATGGTGTCACTCTTAAGGAGCCCATACACGCTCCGTTTCTGCCGGCTCCGTTCTGTACTATGCGATGCGTGCTCCCGCGCATCACATAGTACGGTACAAAAAGTATGTTCTGCACATATTTTTTGTACTAGGTACACATCGTATCAGATCGCAGTGCATGCACAATGCATGCAGAAGGCATGCAATCCGATATGATGTGTACTTTAAATGTACAAAACGGACCACAAAAACCGACCGTGTATAGGCGGCATTAGGCTTAGTTTTGTGGACCATGGCTGTAGCACTGCCATTAAGGGTTACTGTGAAAAAAGTATTATTAAGAAGTGCTGTAGTGACTGTAATTAAGGGCAGCATTACTCATTGTCATTAGTGGAGGATATCTTTAGCAGCTACTTTAAAAAAAGAATAAAGAGAAGACAAAGAGGGAGTGCCCATTTATCGGTGCACCTTATATGAAATAAACCTTAAAATATAACCTTTATTTAGTCTTTATTAAAAGGCTGCGAAAATATATAAAAAACAACATGAATAGACATACATGGTTGGGATAACACACATAAAAACAAGGGTGGCAGGCAGGGGTTGCTCAGAATTTCTTTTTTTGAGTATGAATATTGTTTAGACACTGTTTGGACACCCAGGTCTGTGCGGTGGATTGTGGTCTTGAAAGGACGCAATCCCTTCCTGCTACTAGACCTTCTATACTGGGTGCCTATAGAGACTGGGTTATGTGACCTCTATAGTCTCTAGATGTCACTATCCTATAACAAGGATATGAATGATTGCTGATCACGGAGTGTGTGAATGTGCATGGTGTTTGCACATCACCCAAAATTATACTGGGTCCACTTTAAGTGGAATTTATAGAATAATGAGGGTTGTCCTTTAAGTAATGTTATCTCAAGGACCTCAATCCCAGGATTGGGTTATCTCGGCAATGTATTGGCTGAGTCGCCCAAAAATATGAAAAAAACTGGGTCCACTATAAGTGGAATCTATAATAAGGGGTGTCCTTTAAATATTATCTCAAGGACCTCAACCCCATACAGTATAAACCCAGTGGTGGGTTATCTCAGCAATGTATTGGCCGAGATACCAATAATACCGTGAGAGCATGTGAAATAGTCAAGCCCTTATAAGGGCTTCAGTGACATGGCACTGCCGGAACACACAATCAAAATACAATATATGAAAAATAAAGAAAAGAGCAACAGCACAACTGCCTGTGCACCGCTAGCCGGCACGTGCTTCGCAGTGTAGCTTCTTCAGGGCCTACACTGCGAAGTGCGTGCCGTCTAGCGGTGCGCAGGCAGTTGTGCTGTTGCTCTTTTCTTTATTTTTCATATATTGTATTTTGATTGTGTGTTCTGGCAGTGCCATGTCACTGAAGCCCTTATAAGGGCTTGACTATTTCACGTGCTCTCACGGTATTATTGGTATCTCGGCCAATACATTGCTGAGATAACCCACCACTGGGTTTATACTGTTTGGGGTTGAGGTCCTTGAGATAATATTTAAAGGACACCCCTTATTATAGATTCCACTTATAGTGGACCCAGTTTTTTTCATATTTTTGGGCGACTCAGCCAATACATTGCCGAGATAACCCACCACTGGGTTCATCCTGGGATTGAGGTCCTTGAGATAACATTACTTAAAGGACAACCCTCATTATTCTATAAATTCCACTTATAGTGTACCCAGTATATTTTTGGGTGATGTGCAAACACCATGCACATTCACACACTCCGTGATCAGCAATCATTCATAGCCTTGTTATAGGATAGTGACATCTAGAGATTATAGAGGTCACATAACCCAGTCTCTATAGGCACCCAGTATAGAAGGTCTAGTAGCAGGAAGGGATTGAGTCCTTTCAAGACCACAATCCACCGCACAGACCTGGGTGTCCAAACAGTGTCTAAACAATATTCATACTCAAAAAAAGAAATTCTGAGCAACCCCTGCCTGCCACCCTTGTTTTTATGTGTGTTATCCCAACCATGTATGTCTATTCATGTTGTTTTTAATATATTTTCGCAGCCTTTTAATAAAGACTAAATAAAGGTTATATTTTAAGGTTTATTTCATATAAGGTGCACCGATAAAAGGACACTCCCTCTTTTTCTTCTCTTTATTCTGATAAAAAATGTTGTGTCCAGTAGTAGCACACCCCTATTTCCCAAAAAGTGATACCTCACTAAGTAAAATATAAAGGGGTCCACATTCTTATATATCCAGTCTTGTGCGAATGACAAACCCCCCCTCCATACTTTAAAAAAAAGAAGCACATGCCCCATATTATTAAATGCCCGCATAGGTGTATGAGGGCATTTAATAATGTGGGGCATGTGTTAGGAGCATTATGTGTGTCACTATGTATATATTGGGGCATTAAATAAAGTGGGGCATTTGTAGTGAAAATTATGTAGGGCTTTATGTGTATACATGCATTAAATAATGTGGGGCATGTGTTAGGGGCATTGCAGTTGGGCTCATAAGTTTACATACCCTAGCAGAATTTGTGATTTTCTGGCCATTTGTCAGAGAATATGAATAATAACTCACAAACTTTTCTTTCACTCATGGTTAGTTGTTGGGTGAAGCCATTTATTGTGAAACAACTGTGATTACTGTTTTTAAATCATAATGCCAAAAGAAACTACCCAAATGGCCCTGATCAAAAGTTTACATACCCACGTTCTTAATAAAGTGTATTGCCCCCTTTAACATCAATGACAGCTTGAAGTCTTGAGTGGTAGTTGTGGATTAGGCTCTTTATTTTCACAGATAGTAAAGCTGCACATTCTTCTTGCTAAAAAGCCTCCAGTTCCTGTAAATTATTGGGCTGTCTTGCATGAACTGCATGTTTGAGATCTCCCCAGAGTGGCTCAATGATATTGAGGTCAGGAGACTGAGATGGCCACTCCAGAACCTTCACTTTATTCGGCTGTAGACAATGACAGGTTGACTTGACCTTGTGTTTCGGAACATTGTCATATTGGAACGTCCAACTACGTCCCATGCGTAGCTTCTGGGCTGATGAGTGCAAATTTTCCTCCAGTATTTTCTGATAACATGCTGTATTCATCATGCCATCAATTTTGACCAAGTTTCCAGTGTCTTTGTAGCGTGCACATCCCCAAAACATCAGCGATCCACCTCCGTGTTTCACAGTAGGAATGGTGTACCTTTCACCATAGTTGACTCCTCTCCAAATGTAACGTTTATGATTGTGGCCAAAAAGTTCAATTTTGGTCTCATCACTCCAAATGACGTTGTTCCAGAAGTTTTGAGGCTTGTGTGCTGGTTGGAGTATTATCAGAAGGATGTTTTGTGGCATTTGCGTAGTAATGGCTTTCTTCTAGCCACTCAACCATGCAGCCCATTTTTCGGTACTTATGTATTATCTGGGCTCCCATGTTAAATGCACCCCATTTTTTCATACCCCTACTATCCAACTACGCGTGGAGTTGATTTTATATAGTTTGGCGAGCACAGCGAGCCCCGCGAGGGGACGCGGTCTCATAAGAAAAACGGGAGCCCAGATATTCCATAAGTACCCATTTTTCTTCAAATGCCTCCTTATTGTGCATCTTGAAACAAACACACCACTTTTTTCAAAGAGTCCTGTATTTCAGCTGAAGTTATTTGTGGATATTTCTTTGCATCCTGAACAATTTTCCTGGCAGTTGTGGCTGAAATTTTTGTTGGTCTACCTGAACGTGATTTGGTTTCCACAGAATCCCTAATTTTCCACTTCTTAATTACAGTTTCAACACTCCTGATTGGCATTCTCAATTGCTTGGATATATGTTTATATCCCTTTCCTGTTTTATACAGTTCAATAACCCTTTCCCTCGGATTCTTTGACAATTCTTTTGGTTTCCCCATAACTCAGAATCCAGACATGTCAGTGCAGCAATTGATGAAAGATGCAAGGGTCTTTCAGGAGACCAGAAACTCACTGACCTAATATACTCACACTGCTTACAAGCAAACAGATCACAGGAGAGGATGGTTACCTTTAGTAGCCATTCAAACCTGTTTGTGTCAACTTGTGTGCATGTTATCAGGCCAAAATCTCCAGGGTATGTAAACTTTTTATCAGGGTAATTTGGGTAGTTTATGTTGTCATTATGATTTAAAAAGAGTAAACACAGTTGTTTGACAATAAATGGCTTCACCCAACCACTAACCATGAGTGAAAGAAAAGTTTGTGAGTTATCATTCATATTCTCTGACAAATGGCCAGAAAAATCACAAATTCTGCAAGGGTATGTAAACTTATGAGCACAACTGTATGTGTGTCACTATGTATAAATTGGGGCATTAAATAAAGTGGGGCATTTTGTAGGGAAAATTATGTATAATGTGAATATGGGTCACTACGTGTCTTGTGTAATGTGAATAAGGGTCACTACATTTTGTGTAGTGTGAATAGGGGTCACTTTGTTGTGTAATGTTAAAATGGGTCACTACGTGCTGTTTAAAATGAATGTACTGTATTACTATATGAGGTATAATGTAAATATGGTTTACTACATGAGGTGTTACGTGAATATGGGTGACTATGTGAGGTTAATGTGAATAAGGGTCACTACATGTGTTGTGTACTGCTATGGCATAAATTGATAATTTGAACTGGGGGTACTATTGTGTGGCCATGCTCATTTTCTTTATACCACACCCTCCTCTTTTTTGGCATGTGTCTTCCACGCGCACTATTTTTTATGGTGTTTGGGCAGCAGGGAACAAATTTTGAATTTGGAAGGTGCACCAATCTTGATAGTACCAATCCTGGCTCTGCCTGCTGGGAGGGGTGGTAGGTAGCAGGGAAGGAGTGTTCCACCACCTCTCCATGACCACTTTAAGTACAGAGCAGAGTACCCACAGCTGAAAATACTCATCTAAGGTGATGTAGAGATAATACATCTAAGGTGGGCGCCACCTACTGTATATTAATTGTAACATCGGTTTAAAGGGGCAGTAGTGGGTGCTTTATGGGGTGTAACAATTTCTGGGATGTTTTGTGGCTCCACTGGGGGAGGAATGAGGATGTTTATGATATTCAGGTGATTATGTTAATGATTTGTGTGTCTGCTTGATAGAGGTTTTAGGATCTGTTTTCAATCTCAGTGGGGATGGCGATATTAATTAAACTGTGGAGGTTTTTCCTCTCTGTGGGCGCATTTGAGTGGATATCCACAGAGTGGGTACACCTCCAATCACATCATAGCATGGGGATTTGGGCAGCGTTGGGGCAGACCATTTGGTTGGGCAACGTTAGTCTGCTCCATAGGCAACAAATATACGCAGTCTAGCGAGAAGGTCTGAATCAGGCCCTTAGTTAAGTACCATCTGATCACTAGTGAGAACTACAACACTATTTCCCCTTTCAAATTTATATTGTCCCCTTCTAGTTATGGGTAACAATTAACTACAAATACGACAACAAGATGCTTATTAATGTGTCTGCACTTTGACATTATTAGAGTTTATAATGACATAGTAAAGTTCTGGTCTGCTTAGGTCAGGAGGGTTGATCAGTGACAGAACGGCCAAAAGGTAGACAGATAAAGTTCCCTTTATTAGCTCATAGACATACAGAAGAATAGTATAAAACTATCTATTGTAAAGGTTGCTCACCGATTTTATGGCATCTGATGGTCTGGCACCTCTTTTAATCTAAACAAATCAGGTGCTGGGGGGGGGGGGGGGGTTAGTATTTGGGGGGATGAGGGCTAAGTGGGCCAGCTGGAGGGTTCAGTGAGGCAGAAGGAGCGGTGAGAGGCACGCTTCCACCTGAGTAATGCTGCAGGGGCAAGATCAGTAGCAGTAAAAGTAACACTTCAGACAGAGATCAGTGGCACTGCGGGTGGAGACACGGAAGGTAACCGGCTGTGGTGTGGCCGGGCTGCGAATGGGATACCACCTGTAATCCAGCTTACAGTATGTAGACCCTGCATGCTGCAGGCTGTGCAGGAATTCTGATGAGTCTGCCTCTTTCTTTAAAGTGGCATATCCAACCTCAGTTTGATTTGTACATATGCCCCATGTCCTGTTTGTTATCATGATTTGGATGTACATTACTGTATGCAGAACATTTTGGGATGGTAAAATGTAAAATATTTTTTCAGCTACATCATTGGTCTTCTTGTGCCAGTAAAGATGAAAGATGTTCGTTTAAAACATCTAATAATTATACACACTGAAACAGTTATAATGGGTCATTTCCAGGAAAAATGTATTGTGTGTTTAATATTAATATTAGTTTTTATAAAATAATTTTAAACCTGAAAAGGCAGCTCCAGATATTTCAACAGAAGGAGTTAACTTTAAATAAGGCATTTTCTTCTACACAAAGCGGAGGAGCCGAGGGTAGGATGTGTGAAGCAGCCAGAGAGAACAGATCCGTGCTAATTAATTAGGGACCTTTTAACGATCTTTCGAACAAACAAGTTGTACTTTTCATTATGACTGCATGGCATATGTTGCTCTTCAAGTTACTAAATTGTGGCAAGTGTTTTCTGCCTCTCATAGTTTATGAACTCATGGGTTTTCTGGTTGAAGCAGCTGGGACAATTTGAGTTTAAAGAGAGGCATTTTGCTTCCTTCCAAGGTCACCGTCAACAGCATTAAGGAAAAGCTTTGTCTTTTCTTTGCGAAAATAAAGAAAATAATAATCTGCATAAAGACATTTTGACAATAGGTATTGCATATTCTTTTCCTACTGCAATTTATATAAATGTACTGAAGAAATCCAACAAATACATGAAAAAACAGAAAAAGAATCAATGATAGAAAATAGATTGATTTTGACTTGTATGCTCATATATACTGTGATTATGAACGGTTCCAGGAATAACGCAGCTGGAGGGGAGGTGGCCACTAAAGGGACCAATAGTTATTGGCATATGGCTATACCATCCTGAACATTAATGATTATGCATGGGTTCCAGCACATGAGCAGTAAAGTCCTATGACCGGGGTGGAAAATTTCATTGTAGGGCTCCAAATTTTGATCTGGGTCCTGGAAATGCCTTATATCTCAATTGTGTTTGCTAATGAATGTTTCTGAACAGGCCACAAAAAAAAAGCTTAAAGTTGCACAATCACCTCTTAAATAAATGAGAATGATGATAATAATAAATAATGATACTCTATTTACCATAGCAGGGCCACTCTGTTTTCTAGATTAGCCATGTTGGAAGTTGAACCGTTACATGTTTGTGCTGCCCACTGCTGTCACTTAGCTAAGTCATCCAGCTACCTTGGTGCAGCCTTTTGGCCTAAACAGGATGAAAACAATATTGTGAGCTGTAAATGTATCCAAAATAGAATGCAATTGACTGGAAATTAATGTTATTGGGGTTAATTATACTGCAGGAACAAAAATAGGCTCAAATTGAGTAGCTGTTGATGTAGGGTTTTTGGAAACAAAACATGCAAGGACTGTTTTAGCAAAATTAATTCCAGATCCAAAACATGAAGGAGATCCAGATCCAAAACCTGTACCAACACCAAAACAGGGTGGTCAATAAACACACCCTTAGTTTTAAGTATTTTCATGGCTTCACAGATGATTAAATCAAACTGACTGAGGTACTAATTAAGTCACCTGTGGCCAAGCATGGATAAACTTAAAATTTGGACCATTGCAATGCCGTGAGGACGACGTTTGAGAACATCTGTGCTATACGATAAACTGGCACATTACAAACTGTGCATCAGTTATGCTGTGTGAATTGATGTTGCAAAGACATCTAGGAAGGGATTTAGTATGCGACAGCAGCTTTCCGCTGAACAGAATCTGTCTCCCTCTTCCCCCATAAGTCTATCCCTCCCTTCCTGCAGCTTAAACTTAAATTCCCATGTTAATGTCAAACCCCCACCACAGTCTAATCCTAACCTTCTCCCCTTTTTGCCTTACCCTCTCTTCCCCTTTTTAGTGTCTAACCCTCCCTCCCCCTAGCACTAACCCCCTTTCAAGTCCCTAAACCTACCCCCCCACCTCCTGGCCTAATGCTGCAATTCTCCTGCCATATTTGTATTTATAATAGATGCAGCGTGAGCAGTGTATATGGGTCCTGTACCACATAACATGCACCCAAAGTATACTTACTTTGTGTCAACAAACAGGTCCCTCCTGCTTCATTGTGTTATCTTCCCACTGCTATCTTCAGGAAAATGGGGCTACACAGTGAAAGCAATCTTCCTGAACATCTCTTGGTGCCAAGAAGCAGGAGGGACGCTTTAAAGACACAAAGTAAGATACAGGTTGGTGAGGGTCCAATGCTCAGAGGAGACTTGCTGCACAAATGCACCCTTCGGCTTTAATATGCCCATGTCCCTGGCTTACTTATGATTGGGATTCTGGTGTCAGCATCTCCACTGATGCTGGGATTCCAGTGCTGGTGTTGTGTACGCAGGTCTGGATTTCAGTGCAAGGATTATGACCGCCGAAATCCTGATTGCTAGTGGATTCACTGAATCCACTAGCAAAGAGGGGGTGTCACTTAAACCAATGACACCAAGGGCAGTCTTGCAAATTCTATGTGCTTGCTGTATAAGTCCAGTGGTGGTGTCCTGTGCTGCTGAATAAGTGCAGTGGTGCTGCCCTTTGCTGATGTTTAATTCCATTGGTGGTGTATTGTGCTGTGCTGCCGTATACAGACATAGCGGTGCTGCCGTTTAAGTCCAGCACTGTGTTCTGTGCTGCACTGCTGTGTAAATTCAGTGGGGTATCCTGTGCTGTGCTGCTTTATAAGTCCAGTGGTGCTGCCCTGTGCTGCTGTACGACACTATGACCTAATCTCACACCTGCTCGTATCATACTCCAGGATGGATAAGTCATGTTAGCCTACATTGAGCAACCATTTCTTTCCTCGGCTCCTCCTCCTCATCTTTGCCAGCTCCTACAAAGATGCAGTGACATTATCCCTAACCTGCCCGTATCATACTCCAGGATGTCTTCATCAGCTCAGCCTATTATGAGCATCTATTTTTTTCCTTAGCTCCTCCTCCTCCTTAGCAGGAGTTCTTTAGGAGGTGGGACCACCCCCAAATAAAGCAATGTCCCCTGGGGCTATCCCCTGCACCCACGGGCTGTGGGTGCAGGGTTTATTCAGGTCCCTGCAAGCCTTCCCAAAATGCTGGTACTTGGGAGAACCACAGGTACCAGCATTTGGGGCATTAAAGGCCTGCCTATTATTCAGGTCATCTAGAAGAAAAGATAAGAAAAATTATATTTCAAGTTCGATAAATTTAAGTTATTCCTCCTAGCTTATAATAGTTTTTTGAATTGCAAGCCAAGCAGATGTGCCATGCCTTGAAAACACTTTCTACTGACGATTTTATAAATTTTTACTGAGACCAACATTGTTGAATAACACATTATTTATGCATTTCTTCAAAAGTTTTAGAACATTTAGAGTTCAGAAGAGTCAGGGATTGAAAATAACGAGTTCATTCTATTCAGTCTCAAACCATTAGTGTGGTGCATACTATGTATAATTTACTAGCATCAAAATGGTCATATATTTTTTACTGACCCGTTTTTTATCTCACTGAAATACAAAGTTATAATTCCTTAATGTGACTGACAGTAAATTCACTTACTGTTGGCAACCACAAAACTGAGTCCAGAAAAATGTCACAAAAGGGACCAATCAGAAAGTAAGTATTCATCATGGCCATAAATTGCAATAACTTTTTATTCCTTATGCATCATCTGTTTTTCCATTCTGATGCACTATTCTGATAGGAAAGCAATGTGATTTTATTTTGTCACAAGAACATGCTGTTATACTCAACAGATAACAATGGCAGATTGACTAAATAAGTGCAGTATTTTAGATAGAGAGAAATGGAATTATTTGCACTCACTCATAGAGCAAAATATATTGAGTGCAGTTTGGGTGGTTTTAAAGGAAAACTCCAAACTTACTAAAGCTAAAACTACAGGACAACCTTTGAAAAATCACCAGTTTAGAGGATGCCACTGAACACATACTTTACTGTACTGTAGCCATCATGATTTTCTTTTTACATGTGCAGGATAGAAACCACTAAATTTGTGAAAAAAGTAGTTTTGCAAACCATCTGATAACCAGGTCTGTCACTCGAAATGTTGGGGCCAGGACTGACCTTTAGTCCGGGCCTCCAGCAGCACAGCGGCACACCACCCCCGCACCCACACGCACCCCGCATCCCCCTACCCCTCCCCAAATTACCATTACTTACAAGCAGCAGCCAGTGCCGAGCCCCTCTGTATCCTAGGCTCGGCGCTCTGCAGGTTGCACTGTGTATTGTGCATGCCTGGCTGGGGGGCCGCCGAGTGGGGGAGGCATTGTGCGGGTGCAGGGGGTGGCGCCGTACCACTGTGTGCAGCTGCCCGGGCCCCTCCAGAGGCCAGGGCCCGGGACAGCTGTACCCACGGCACCCCCTGTTGGCGGCCCTGCTGAAAACTACCACCAAAACTGTGCAAAAAGAGATCTATCTAAAGCTATGATAAAGAGCATGCTTGAGCTACTTTATCAGGCCAATCAGAAGGTGAGGAATGATAATACACTTATAGGGGGTTATTTTGGTTCACTCTTTCTGACAAATTAATTCTTAGAGGGACAAAACCCTGACGTCATCAGTATTCAGCTGTCAGCTGCTAAACGCTGAGCCTTGCAATCGCTTCCGGCTATTCCAGCCCACGTGCCTCCAGCTTACAGAGACACCATCCACACAGCTGCCTCCTTTGACCCACCACGCTGCCAGCTGCCAAACACTGATTTCTGCAGCAGCTCCTGGCTAACTTGCCCTCGGTCCATGGAGACACCACCGTTACAGCTGCCCTCCCTGCTCAAGTTTCACACTTGCTAGTCTCCAGCTGAAGAGACACTTGACTACTGCCTCTGCTAAAAGGTACACTGTACGGACCAGCGGCAATTGCTGCCTTCAGTCGGGTGAGATATAAATCTGTGCACAAACATATATCCAAATTGCTGTTGAGTTCTACAACTAACTAAAAGGCAAAACTAACCATCTGACCACTAAGTCCATCTGGCTCTGTTATTAACATTGAAGCCGCTGTGAGTGTGTGAATGTATATGCCTAAGAACTGACCTTAAACACCTGGCAATTAACCCTTTGCATTGTGGACTTGTTGGCGACATCTAGGAGCGATTGTTTATCTAATATTAACAAAATCACAGATCAAACAGTTCAGTTATAATATATACCTAGTCATTGTTCTCTAGAGTCATATATATTTTTATAAATGTATTATTTTATTATTTTTCTTAATTGTATTTAAATGGATTATTATAACTTTAATTGCAACTTTTTAATAAATTACTACCTATCTAAACGGGATGCAGTTAAAATCCCGGCGGTCGGGATCCCGGCGTTCAGAATCCCGACGCCGGAATCCCGACCGCCGAAATACCGACACATTCTCCCTCCTGGGGTGTCCACGACACCCCTGGAGGGAGAATAAATTAGCGTGCCGAGCGTAGCGAGGCACCGGGCCCGCTGCGTGGCGAGCGCAGCGAGCCCGCAAGGGGGGCGATCCACGTCCCCCCCTTGTCGGCATTTCGGCTGTCAGGATTCCGGCGTCGGGATTCTGAACGCCGGGATCCCGACCACCGGGATTCAATACTGAATCCATCTAAACAGTGTGTCCGCTATCATTCATTTTGTAGACAGTTGTATTCGGAGAGCATTCTCACCTAACAGCGCAATACACCCCACCTTTGGTTTTTTTTTGTTTTTATATATCTTGTGGGTATTGGCATACTCACTGGGACATGTGCAGCAGTAGGTGTTCTAAGTAGATTTATCTATACAATGATGAATCAATAATATTTATAAAACAAGCGCCGGGTTCTTGTAACCTATCTCCACTCTGCAAATCCTCTTTTTCTTTCTGAAAGGTGCTCTGCCACTTGAAGGCTCTGGGAGGTCCTGTGCGCGCAGCAGGCTCCCGCAGCCATTTTGGATTTGGGCAAATGCTGCGGCCGCTGCCTGTGGCCCAGCCAGCCCAGGGGAGATCGCGGCCGGCTCCTTTTTAAAGAGTTTTGGCCCAGCCCACCGGGAAATGGCCTTGTTTCTCGGTGGGCCAATCCGCCCCTGGGCAGATGTTACTTGTGCAGAGAGATTTGGGTGGGTTTTACTTCAAAGTGAGATCTATATTGCAGTGTATAAATAAAGCAGTCTGTATTTTCCCTGCACAGAAACAAAATAACTCACCCAAATCTAATTCTCTTTGCACATTTTACATCTGCCCCACCTGCAGTGCACATGGTTTTGTCCATCTAAGAAGGAATTTGTCAGAAAGAGTGAACCAAAATAACCCCCATAATGAGGGCAATCATAATGCATTGAAGGAGAAAGCAAAAACATTAATTAAAATTTTTAAAATATTATTTTATTAATATATTAAATAAAAGAGCAATGTTATTTACTAATGTTGAAAAGACGGTCTTCAAAAATGTCCCAGTGCTAGTAGGAATGAAATGCATTGCAGTAAGTTTTTTGGTTTTAGCAAGATGCCCAGACTTTATTTGGCAAGAAAACAAGACCTCGGTAAGTATATTTTCCTTCCACAGGTACCTGCACTTGGATTTCTACTGGAGAAGGGGACTGCCCTAAGTGAGTATAGTCAAGTGTGATTAAATGTAGAATGTATTAAAGTTTTATTTTTCTATGTGTCCATGTTTTATTTAACTATGTTAAGGAGGGGACCCCATGTTATATTTTTTTAAATTTTTATTTTGAAACACACTTTTTTGGACAGAACCCATCCACAGATTATAATAATAATATGTTTGGTTCTGTCAAACTTGCCAGCCAGAACTAGGTCTATTTTTTCTGTTGATTTTTGGTGATGTGTAGGGTGTGAATTGAAAAAATGCACCTTATTACAGATGGAGCCAGGCTCATTGAGCCTGTTCGTGGTGCACCAGCCGGCACCCCGCGCCACACTGCCAGATACAGATGGCTGGCGAAGCGCAAGCAACAATAAGAATGGCCCCATCTGTACATTTGTGAGTTGTATACATTTAAATGGGGAAACATCTAGATGCAATTTGTAATGTGAGGTTTTTAAATCGTGGTAAAACAAGCAAATTTTACCACAATTTGCAGTTACTACATATGCCGTTTTCAGAAAATGTGCGCATTTGGAACTTTTTTCCCTAAAAATCAAACATTTTGAAAATTTTACATTTTTTTTACTAAATTTGGCCCAGTGTGTCCATTTGTAAACTGCTGTGTATCGTCAGAGGTTTGAGAATTACTGTCCAAATCACTGAATAGAAAATCCATTTTTGTAAATCATTGTTATTATTCGTCATCTAATTGTTCCTCGTTTCATTATAAACTTCATAATTGTTTTATAAGGATTTGAAGGGCATGTGCTTCTAGCTGAGTGTACAGGCTGTACATTAAGATCAAGGTCAAAAATGGGTTTTCATTGTCTTGGAAATTGTATAATAAGTGTTTTTGTTCTGATAATTTCAGAGCTTAATACAAGGACATCGTTCAGCACAAAGTAAGTAGGAAAGCAAGGTATACATGTTATATCTCTGTATAGCATTTTACAATTAAGATTCTCATTTACTTTTAAAATCCTTTTTTCCCAGATCTATTTTAAAATATTCATTTTTTTTAGTTCTAATTAAGTAGTCTACTGGCACTCTAATGGGCAGATTTATTTATCCATGAGGGTCAATGGCGTAACTCCTGGAGGCATAACTCCCAACTTTTGGAGCTGTGCAGTCGGGACGATGCTCCTGCGCGCGCGCCGAAATGTTCGGGGGTGTGGCCTAATTTGGGGGCGTGGTCTATACTTGCGGCTCTTCCGCGAGGCCACGCCCCCATTTTGCCGCTATGGGGGCATGACCCAGAGGCTCTGTGAGCCTCTAGCCATGCCCCCAGCCCCCTGGCTGCGGGAATAGACGCTGTGCGCACTCCCAACAGCCCCCCCACACCGCGGGACACTGCCGCCCGCGGGAGGGACATCGGGACAGGCCCTGACAATCAGGACTGTCCCGATAAAATCGGGACTGTTGGGAGGTATGCTGGAGGTAATGGAGATATTTCCAACCAGGCAATAGCCATCAGGGGGGCACAGAAAGCAAGAACCAGGACCCTGAGGACCACAATTGCTTTTAGCTGTAGTGCACATTGTTGTTGTGACAGCAGAGTCACAGGAGCATTTACATTAGCTGCTGCACCAGATGCCCTCAGACCCAGGCCCTGTCTTCTGGTGCCTCATCTGGGTCCTAACACTGGGACCAGGGTTGTCACAAACCTGACTTGGTTTACATTTGTTTTCTGATTTCCAATGTTTCCAGGCTTGTCTATGTCCATGCTGCTGCTGCAGCTGATCTGCATTCCTGCTTATTGAGCTCCTGTGAGGCTTCCTGGCTTCAGCACTGGTCACATGATCCAGGTGTATTCAAGTAATCCCACTTCCTGGTTGTGACCTAATTGCTTCTGCAGTCAGTAGCCAATCCCCAGCTACCTAGGGGGATATAAGGACTCAATTGATAAGAGCTCAGGGCCTTGAACAACTAGTCTGATCCCTGTGTTCATCCAGAAGTCAGCATCCCAAGGCTCCAGGTTCCTGTCTAGAGTCCCTGTGGTTTTCTGTGCAATCTGATGCTGCTATCTGCTGTTCCCAAAGCTCCCTGTCTCTCTCCACTTGCCAGGTTACCTTCCTCGCTTTTACCATATCCAGCTCCCGAGAGAAGAGGATAGAGCGCTCCAGCATCTCCCAGCAGAGTTTGCTACTGGTCTTAAAGGGCCATCACCGTCTTCGACTCCCTAGTCAACACAGGCGTCAACTCTAAACTTCACTCGTCATTTTCCTGAGAGTTTCCCAGAATCTGACTTCATGGCTCCTGAGTAGCTGCTAAAGTGAATCTCATCCTGTTGCTGCTGTTGTTACTACCCCCTTACCTGGTTAATTCCACCTGCTGTAGCTGCTGTTATATTATCTCCAGCGTCCAGGTTACAGTCAGCTTCCCGAGTGCAGCACAGGACCATCGGGTCCTAGAACGACACAGTTCGGATTTGCAGTCATCAGCTCCTAGTTCGGCTCTGCCTTCATCGGCTCCCAGTTTGGCTCTGCCGTCATAGGCTCCAAGGTAGATGCTGCAGTCATCGCTCCCAGGTGGACGCTGCCGTCATCGGCTCCCAGGTGGACGCTGCCGCCATCGGCTCCCAGGTGGACGCTGCCGTCATCGGCTCCCAGGTGGACACTGCCGTCATCGGCTCCCAGGTGGACGCTGCCGTCATCGGCTCCGAGGTGGATGCTGCCGCCATCAGCTCCCAGATGGACGCTGTCGTCATTGGCTCCCAGGTCCACCTTGCCGTCATCGGCTCCCAGGTCGACGCTGCAACCATCCCCAGCTCCTAGGCTGAAGAATTCACTATCAGTTCCTGGACCAACAGTGCCCTTCATTGGCTCCCAGGCCAATGTACCCTTCTGGCTTCCAGGACAGACAGACTCTCCTGTGACTTCCAGGCCAACTTACCCTCCTGGCTCCTAGGCCAGACGGACTCTCCAGCTGCTCCCAGGCCGCCGACAACTCGTGTCGGCTCCCAGGCCATCGGCAGCCCGTGTCGGCTCCCAAAAAATACCTGTCACACTCTGTTATATTGTGTGAATACCTGGTACTCTGACATCACCTTGTCAGCTGATCTCAGCAGCCTATCACACCCCTACAGCTGAGTGATACTCCCTGTGAGAATTCCCACTGGTGCCAGAAGCAAGGTGTTATTTCCCTGAGCTACATGCTGTTCCTTGTCTCCCATGTCAAGTGAAAGATTCTGTTATCTGGCCCAGAATTGCAGTTGCTGTAATTCCCTGCACTCCAGCTAAGTACTTGTCTGCAAGTAATCAATCCTGCAAATACCTGTTCACCAAGCTCATCCTGCAAACTCCAGTGTTACCTGCCTATACAGCTGACTGCAATCACCATCTGCACAGTACCTGGGGAGATCCACTCTCAGTTTGCTCATTCAGTCTCTGTTCACTGCTTGTTGGTTTCAAGCTCATACCTGAAGTCATCCAGTGCTGCATAGTATTATCAGTGTCCAGTGTCTCAGGTACTCACACCATTCCAGCATTATACCTGTGTGTATCCAGCCTTCTGATTTACTGTTACCGACCTGGCTATCGCTGTGACCTGCAACTGCTAAATCCTTATCTGCACTACACTCCCTGATATCTGGTACTGACCTGGCTATCCCCTGTGACCTGCAACTGCTAAATCCTTGTCTGCACTACGCTCCCTGATATCTGGTACTGACCTGGCTATTCCTGTGACAAAGAACCTGCTCAATCCCTGTGTACCTCCAGCCATCTGTTATTTGCTACCGACCCGGCTATACCTGTGACCTGCACCTGCTAAACCCTTGTCTGACTACTGCTACTTCCAGTGTAACCAGCACCTGTACGAGAAGCCTGGGCAGAGGGCCGCGACCGACGTGCCAGGTGCCGCAAAAGCCCAAATCCCGCTTGGAGGGGTCACTGGCAGAAAACCCCTGGCACGGTTAGACTCCGCGCCTCTGCTCAGGTACAGTCAAATTCTCACACAGGTAGTGTCCTCCTCTGTGATCCGTGACAATACCGTTTTAATAGACAAAAATAAAATACAGGTTGTGTATCCATTATCCGAATTGCCATTATCTAAATTATTCCAAAAACCATACATTCCAGAAAGTTTATTTTTTTTTGCGACCTGCCCGCTGTGTCACGTGACCTTCGCGTCATCAAATGGGACGTTGTCTATCATTTCTAGCCCTTGACTACAGCTTGTTTACCTTCTCGACCACGAGTATGCATTATATCATGTGACTATTACATCCTACAACAGGGCTACGCCCGCTGTGGCAGCCCGTACAATACCGCCTCCTGAGGTGTAGGTCACGTGACGCGCGATCCTGGCTACATGGGTAATGTAGTCCTCCAACAGGAGTCGCGGTCACGTGTCCTGCCCTCATGTAAATAAGGAAGTTTCCTTTGCCGTTGCTACGACTGGCTATTTGCTCGGCTGTAAACTTACACATTACGGCAGCCCCTCCAATGCCGTTCACTGAGGCGGAGGTCACGTGACACGCGACCCTGGCTACATGGGTAATGTAGTTTTCTAAACAGGAATCGCGGTCACGTGACCCGCTCCTATGTGAACTAGGACATCCTCCGTGCCGCAGCTATTAGTGATTGGCGGCGGATCCCCGAAAACCGGAAGTAATTACATTATTATGTTGCACAGTGTTATTTCTCTATGTTTAAAATAAATAAGATTTCATTTTTTCCTTAACCAGTTAATTACTGTATGCTTTTAAGGTCTGCCTCCTATCTCAATACACTGTTATTATATATCGATCTTATAATTGGATGATCTAGGTCTAATTGATTGGTCATGTGACCACAATATGGAAGGTATATATACCCAGCTAAATACCATGAGCACTATTCCTTTGATAAAGCTGGCAGGACCGGCGAAACGCGTCAGAAAGTGCTCCTAACCCCATTTGCCACTTTTATTTGTGAACTGGAGTCCGAACCAGCCCAGTGGAAGATTCAGCTCTCTTCCTAATTACCACACCACCAAGACGTCTACCTACTCCAGGATCATTGCCTCATTTCTTCAAAGAAAAGGTGACCATATAACTGTCCTTTAACCATATCCAGTGGCATCGGTTATTTGTGCCAACTTGGGCCGACCACCAGGATACAAGGACATTTGGACATTCTTCACCTATCAATTGATCCATCTCAATTTCTGACTGGAGCGGTAATTATCCAAATATTTCCCCCACTCTGGGCATACTAGGACCGGACTCTACACACTACTCTCTCTATTGTGGTATTGGGTTTTTTACGCCTTGCAATTGTGTTTTCCATTTATGCACACCCAGATGTGCTGTTTTAATTGTATGTTGTGTTACATTCTTCAAGTAAAATATTATATGTAAAGATCATCCAATTTACTGTTTTTTAATTTTCCTTAGCGCTGCTACCTTTTTTTTCCTTGTTTACCACATTCTTACAGGAGTAACTAACCTGTTCCCAGCAGCTGCTTAGAAGCCACCTGTGTCAAGCGCCCCCTTTCTAGAATTTCACCCTTCCCAGGGTGCCTTCTAGTCCCTTTTGTTTTTGGTACCTCCAGCCATCTGTTATTTGCTACCGACCCGGCTATACCTGTGACCTGCACCTGCTAAACCCTTGTCTGACTACTGCTACTTCCAGTGTAACCAGCACCTGTACGAGAAGCCTGGGCAGAGGGCCGCGACCGACGTGCCAGGTGCCGCAAAAGCCCAAATCCCGCTTGGAGGGGTCACTGGCAGAAAACCCCTGGCACGGTTAGACTCCGCGCCTCTGCTCAGGTACAGTCAAATTCTCACACAGGTAGTGTCCTCCTCTGTGATCCGTGACAGATTGCTTCTGGCCTAATAAAAATGGACACTGCTGGTCAGACCCAGGTGACAGACCTTCATGTGGACTTAATGAAGATATGTGAGAGGTCGCAAGCATCCATGTTGCACTATTTAGCTGATTGTTTTACCATGGCTTCTCAGTCCCAAAGACTTTTTGCTGACTCAGTTAACCCTTGCATTCCTCCAGTCTTTTCCAATGAATTTGCTGGTAATCTGAAAACAGATGACTCAGTTAAAGGGACCACTCACAATTATTCACAGACCTTCCAGTCACCAGGTATCCAGACTTCTGTGAGACTGAGAGTTTTTGGGCAGATGTTAGAGCAGCTGCAAAAGATATTAATCAGGATTATTCAGTTTCTACCAGAACTTTTTGAAAAAATGCCTGATTCCATTAAAACCCCAGCGCAAGGCACTGCATTTAAGGAGTCTGTTGATTTAGGAGCCCTAAAAACTGAGATAACGTTCTCTGGACAGAAAAGAGAGAGGCATCAGAGCTTTCTAAGGCCCAAGTGGTCGGAAGCTGAACGCCAACGGCGCAAGGAATTGCAACTTTGTCTTTATTGTGCGGGTCCTGATCATTTCATTGAGAATTGCTCCCTGCGCAAATCCAGGAATCAGAGTAATGGCATCAGTGATAAAACATCTCGAGGGTCCTCATCAGTTCCAGTTTGCACCATTCAGACTATGGGTGTTAAGGAGAGTGTCCAAAGAGGAATTCAAGTTCAAGATTGGGGTCCTGTGACAAAAGCACCCAATTACAGGTTTGGACTTCAAAAGAGAGTTTTCAAATCTCTTAAAGTCAGTGGGAAATCTGTTCCTGCAACATCAGGAGGAATGACCGATGTTTCTATCGATGATCGGTTCCAAGGCCAAAAACCCGATTCTGAAAACCCTGAAAAGGGTGTTACGTCAGTCCAGCCCCAGGAGGGGGCTCCGTCAGTCCAGCCCCAGGAGGGGGCTCCGTCAGTCCAGCCCCAGGAGGGGGCTCTGTCAATCCAGCCCCAAGAGGGGGCTCTGTCAATCCAGCCCCAAGAGGGGGCTCTGTCAGTCCAGCCCCAAGAGGGGGCTCCGTCAGTCCAGCCCCAGGAGGGGGCTCCGTCAATCCAGCCCCAAGAGGGGGCTCCGTCAATCCAGCCCCAGGAGGGGGCTCCGTCAATCCAGCCCCAGGAGGGGGCTCCGTCAATCCAGCCCCAAGAGGGGGCTCCGCCAATCCAGCCCCAAGAGGGGGCTCCGCCAATCCAGCCCCAAGAGGGGGCTCCGCCAATCCAGCCCCAAGAGGGGGCTCCGCCAATCCAGCCCCAAGAGGGGGCTCCGCCAATCCAGCCCCAAGAGGGGGTTCTGCCAATCCAGCCCCAAGAGGGGGTTCTGCCAATCCAGCCCCAAGAGGGGGTTCTGCCAATCCAGCCCCAAGAGGGGGCTCTGCCAATCCAGCCCCAAGAGGGGATTCTGGCCTTCCAGCCCGAGGAGGGGCCTCAGAGCATCATACCCCAAGAGCGCCCTCAGAGTATGGTGTCCCAAGATGGATCATTGTGTGGCGTGCCCCAAGATGGATCATTGTGTGGCGTGCTCCAAGATGGATCAGTGTGCCATGCACCAGGAGGGGTCACAGTATGCCATGCCCCAGGAGAGATCTCCAGTCCCAGTAGGGTATCTGGTCTTGTAGACCTAGGAAGGGCATCTGAATTTGTAACTCCAGGAGGGGTGTATGATTTTTTTTCTCCAGGATGGGCAGCTGAGCTTCTAATGCCAGGGGAGATGTCTGAGTTGGCAGTTTCAGGAAGTGACTCCAGTGCCTCCAGTCTTAGTTCAGTTCTGTCTATACAGTCAAGTGGAAACCTTCCAATACTGGGTCCCAAAAAAGAAGTAAAGTTTTCTGAAATGAATAATATTCCAGCAGTTGTGGACTCTTCATTTGATTCTCTGCCTAGAAGTTTAGAGGATGGTCGTTTGGATCCGTTTATTTCGATGGAGATCTGGATCAGTTTTATGCATTGGTTCGTCAATATCTTGCCGATGTGGATTCGGGATTGCTGACATCGCTTTCTTCTTCCAAGGTTGTGAAATATTTCCTTTTGGCCTTTAGGGGTAAGGCTTTGGATTGGGCTAACCCACTCATAGAGACCAAGGATCCTATTTTAGAAGATCTCTCAGCTTTTACTGAAGCAGTTCTACAAAGGTTTGCTCCAAAAGCATCAAGATCTGTACCAGGTCCACAGTCTGCTATTTTGAGACTCGGGGTTGCATCCTTGGTCTCTCTTCATGACGACTCCTCTAGGTATTCTGGTTCTTTGGATTCTTCATCCATTTCTGATACTACTGTCAAAAAGAAAAACATGGTTCTAACACTAGACCAGGACTCTGATTCTGATTTTGATCCCGTAATGGATGAAGCACCGTTTCCTGGTGGTCCTATATTTCGGAAAGCAGTTTTTGTTGAACCGGAGATTCCACCTCTTCCAAGTAGATCAAGACGTTCCCGAGGAGGGAAGAAGAGTCGTCGAAAGCATTAATTGCTACCAGTCCAAGGGGTGTCCGGAGGCCACCCATTCAGGGGGGAGTAATGTCACACTCTGTTATATTGTGTGAATACCTGGTACTCTGACATCACCTTGTCAGCTGATCTCAGCAGCCTATCACACCCCTACAGCTGAGTGATACTCCCTGTGAGAATTCCCACTGGTGCCAGAAGCAAGGTGTTATTTCCCTGAGCTACATGCTGTTCCTTGTCTCCCATGTCAAGTGAAAGATTCTGTTATCTGGCCCAGAATTGCAGTTGCTGTAATTCCCTGCACTCCAGCTAAGTACTTGTCTGCAAGTAATCAATCCTGCAAATACCTGTTCACCAAGCTCATCCTGCAAACTCCAGTGTTACCTGCCTATACAGCTGACTGCAATCACCATCTGCACAGTACCTGGGGAGATCCACTCTCAGTTTGCTCATTCAGTCTCTGTTCACTGCTTGTTGGTTTCAAGCTCATACCTGAAGTCATCCAGTGCTGCATAGTATTATCAGTGTCCAGTGTCTCAGGTACTCACACCATTCCAGCATTATACCTGTGTGTATCCAGCCTTCTGATTTACTGTTACCGACCTGGCTATCGCTGTGACCTGCAACTGCTAAATCCTTATCTGCACTACACTCCCTGATATCTGGTACTGACCTGGCTATCCCCTGTGACCTGCAACTGCTAAATCCTTGTCTGCACTACGCTCCCTGATATCTGGTACTGACCTGGCTATTCCTGTGACAAAGAACCTGCTCAATCCCTGTGTACCTCCAGCCATCTGTTATTTGCTACCGACCCGGCTATACCTGTGACCTGCACCTGCTAAACCCTTGTCTGACTACTGCTACTTCCAGTGTAACCAGCACCTGTACGAGAAGCCTGGGCAGAGGGCCGCGACCGACGTGCCAGGTGCCGCAAAAGCCCAAATCCCGCTTGGAGGGGTCACTGGCAGAAAACCCCTGGCACGGTTAGACTCCGCGCCTCTGCTCAGGTACAGTCAAATTCTCACACAGGTAGTGTCCTCCTCTGTGATCCGTGACAATACCGTTTTAATAGACAAAAATAAAATACAGGTTGTGTATCCATTATCCGAATTGCCATTATCTAAATTATTCCGAAAACCATACATTCCAGAAAGTTTATTTTTTTTTGCTAAAAACCTACTTGGAACATCTGTAACAGCACTAATAGGTATATGATATGTAACTGGCACTATATATGTGCAAGAAAATGATTGCTTGGCATTCACATTCAGTATCTGAAATTGAACACAAACTTTGTTTCATGTTTTAAAACCTTGTTTTATACAGAAATAAATATATTTGTGTGTATTTCATGTGGTTGATGTGTTTATACAGCATAAATGCAAGATACCTCAAGATACATAATTGAAATAAAAAAATATTCTGAAATACGGAATAATCCTTTATCCAAAATTCTTCTGGTCCCAGGCATTTTGGATAAGGGATGCTCAACCTGTATATTATTAATTTTCATAGTTTTGTGCAGGTCTAACTAGAAGGCTACAGGATTAATATGCTTACTGATTCTAAATGGACCAATAAATCTAGGACCACATTTTTGAGAGGTTTGGAGCAACTTAACAATTTGTTTTGAGAGCCGGACCATGTCCAGCACTCTTAACCTATATAGTCTGATATTGGTCTACAAACAATTTTGTTTGGCTGGAAAAAAAGACCAAAGCAGCATGGACCTTCTTCCATAACAACTTGAACTCCTTTAACAACTTGTGTGCCAAGGAACTCACAGAAAAGGAATTGGACCTGCAATGTTAGCTAAAAATACATGTAAATTAAGATGTCTTAGTGAACAATTGACATGCACTATATCGGGAAAATCAGCAAATGGCAAATTAATCGCCCAATTTTTCTGTAATTTTGGTGAATAACATCGAAGATACTGTTCCAGAACCTGGTTGTCTGCCCATTGACGTGTGGATTATACCCTGAAGACAGGCTTAAATTAATTTTCAAGGCTGCACAGAATGATTTCCAAAACCAAGCTATGAACTTAGTACCTATGTTGGACACAATGTTGGATGGTAGACCATGCAACCTATAAATACAGTATGTGAAATGAACAATGATGTCAGTTCACTGGCTGAAGACAACTTGGATAATGATACCAAATGGGCTATTTTACTAAACCTATCCACTACTACTCAGATGGTATTGTAACCAACTGTTTTTGGGTAAATCTACCACAAAATCCATTGACATATGGATCCAAGGTTTGATCAAAATAGCTAGAGGCATGAGTTGACACACCACAGAGGCCCGAACTGACTTGGGCACACAATATGCTGAGCATATTTGCTTTTGCATGAGTATGAGAGTATTTTGGGATTAAAAAAACAGGAAGCTACAAGTGAGATTGATTAAAAAAAAAATTGACTGGTGCTGTTGAATTACATACCCTGCCCTGAGAGACCCTGCGTGGTGGCACTCTTCGCACCACCCTAGATATATATAGATATATATAGATATATATCTATATAATAAGTTGAAGAGTCTGTGTGCGTGTGTGTGTGCGTGTCCGTCGCATTGCGGACACACCGTGGCACTCAGAGACACCAAATTTGGCAACAAGATACCTCTGGACCCGGTGGTGTGCACCTCGAAGCCGTTTTTGGGAAATTTCACTTAGAATTTTAAAAAACACCAAGTTTTAATTTTCCTTCATTGATGATCTGGGGAAAAGATCGACGATCTGGGAAACCGTGGACGAAGGAACAACTCCACACCTGATTTCATTGCTGTTATTGAGTATGACAGACACATTCTAACATTATGGTGAAGGCTTTAAACAATTAGGAAATAATTGAGGATATACATAGACCACACATAACACACACACACACACGTACACATGGTACACGCACACACACACAGTACACCACATAGCACACAACACACACATTTATAAGTAGAGCACCTCACACACTTAAGCTGTGTACACATGGGGGAGATAGGGGCTGAAATCGCTGGGGTGCGGAGGCCGGCGGGGAGGGGGGAGGCGCCCCCCCATTAACGGCGGGGGGGGGGGGCGCCCCAAACCAAGCTACGCCACTGAGAACACACACACTTAAACATTGCCAGGATATGCACAGCACACTACACACACAAATATACATAGCGCACCTCATAAACTTACACATTCGGCAGATATACACACAACACAACACACACACACACATAACACACAATTCACAGTACAACGCACACCAACATTCACTACAACACACACCCAAAAACAGTACAATACACAGAACACACACTTAAACATTGCACAGATACACACACATAACATACCTCTAACAGCACAACACACACCCACATTCACCACACACACCCAAAAAACAGTACAACACACACAAAACACACAATTAAACATTGCACAGATACACAAAGACACAACACACACATACTGTATATAGATAGCACACCTCACACACTTACGCATTGGACAGATACATACAATATAACACACAAAACCACATACATTACAACACACACACAAAAACAGTACAACACACACAAACACACAGAACACATACAAAATAATTTGCCGTTTATTTAACAGTCTGTACCGGCAAATAAAAACTGTACGTAATGTACCATTTCTACTTTGTTCCCCATATCCATCTCTCCAGTCCTCCAGTTGCACTGAGAAATCTTTGTCCTGGCCAATGCACCCATTGATCAATACAAAGTGGGTACACTGCACTCACCCTGTTAGTCAGTTGGATATCAGGCACTGCTCTGCCTTAAGGGTTTCCCAGACTCTTTTGGTTCATAGATAATGTTTGGTCGATGGGCATGAGCGCTGCATGCATTTGTTTGAATGTTATGAGTGTAAGAAGTTAAAGAATAAGACTGAGATGAAGATTTGTCATGTTATAGTGTACAATTTACTCAATAAATCGTGAAAAAAATATGTGTACATAGAAGTACAATCAAGAAATGAAAGTAGGATTAAACAAATCTATAGGTGGAGGGGGTATGGATATTGTGGGCATAATTGGTATTACCCCGGTAATGAGAAATTTTCACTACAGTGTCACCGTAGGGGGATTTCCAATTGGGGTTCAGGTGGTCTTTTAGGGACCCCTTTACAATCCCGTTGGTCTCTTCTCCTGGAGCCTACGGTCTCCCTCAGTGATTGACTATCATTAAGGGAGACTGTAAGCTCAAGGAGAAGAAATCTACAGGATTGTAAAGGGTCCCTAAAAGACCACCTGGACCCCAATTGGGAATCCCCCTATGGTGACACTGTGACCGTGACACTGTAGTGAAAATCCCATCAATTGAGGGCCCCCTGTAGGTGTAACAAACACCAATTATGCCCACAATATCCATACCCTCACCTATAGATTTGTTTCACAACCCACCCCATCCAAACAATTATTAGTTTGAATCAGAACTTATTTTTTAATCCTACTTTCATTTCTTGATTGTACTTCTATGTACACTTACATTTTTTTCACGATTTATTGAGTAAATTGTACACTTTGTAACATGGCAATTCTTTTTCTCAGTCTTATTCTTCAACTTCTTAAACTCCAAACCTTATCAATGCACCCGTTGATGATTGTGATGGCTGGATCAGTGGATTGGCCCGGCGGGTGTAGGGAAGAATATGGCCCATCGCACCCATTCCCAGTGGTGCATTACAGTGGTGCGGATAATGTGCTTCGCGTCATGGCATCATGTGGCCAGGCCCGCGGACCTGCTCCCACACTCAGGGGCTGCCCCACTGTTTGGTAGAGATGCTCGGTGCATGTGCTTTACAGATCCCCAGACCTCAGAGACTGCTGCAGGCAGGTTCGGTGAGGGGAGTGGCAGTGGCAGGGAGCAGTGAATTTTTAATTAATTATGGCGCGCTAAGTAACGCCCACCCCAGACCCCACGCAATCAGCGCCTGTAATTACACACCCTAGAAACTGTACCATTGAAAGTATAGAAATTGAGGTGTGGACATGTCCCTTTCTGATTTTGTACCGATTTCTGACCCTCAGATGTAGGAGGATATGCCATACAGTAGGTGCTAAATCTCAGGAGTGGATGTGGAATTCATGAACACATACAAGTTTTCAACTCAGGAGCGTTGTGTTTCAAACAACAACACCACACCTGATTTCATTGCCATCATTGAGTATCAATGCAAACACATTCTAACATTATGGTGGAATCTATAACAAATTACAATCTTAGGTCTTTGTCACAGCATACTGTAAGATGACATTTTTCAGCAATTTTGGAAATAAAGAAACCCCAAGGTTTTCCCGGGCAACGCCGGGCGGGTCAGCTAGTATATATATATATATAAGAGAGGGAAACCCGGCACTCCTCTGGAAGTTAATTTCCGTGAACTGCTCCGGTGCCGGCTTTGGACCCTGGAGTCCCAAATATGTACTCATGGTCTGTCTTTGATGTGGTCATGAGTAAGGCCACGTTCTGTGGCCGAAACGTCGACCTGACTATATGTGTCTATGTATGATCTGCTGATGAAATAAACACAGCAGCACGTTTTTGAAACTGACAAGCCCTGGTGAGTGCTATCTTCTTTGTGTGGATATATATATATATATATACGCTGTAGGAACCTGCTGTGTGGTCCACGCTGTGCTTCACCCCAAATGGATGCCCTTGTTGCCTAACTCCTGAGGAAGGTCCTTTATGGACTGAAACGCTAACGTTGAGTACCCTTCTTTTTACATTTGATGTTTATGTGAATACAAATACACAGCTTTTTATTTTGCATCAAACAGTCTGGAGAGTGTGTCTTTTTGGTCTTTATATACATGGACTTTGTTTCTTGTAAGGAAAGTTCTGGACGTCACCCCAGCGGTTGAATATTTTTTGTATGGAGTGCGATCTTATTGCATATATATATATATATATATATATATATATATATATATATATATATACACTTGAATAGTTATCAACTGGGTATACAGTAGGCAATGACGTGGCACTCCAAGATTCTTAATAAAAATATCAGGTTTATTTTTAGCAACATTTCAACACAAATGGTGTATTGTCATCAGGCATCCATGACAGCCTGATGACAATGCACCATTTGTATTGAAATGTTGCTAAGAATAAACCTGATATTTCTATCATAAATTTTGGAGTGCCGCGTCATTGCCGTCTAAATTTCCACTTTATACAGTAATCGATGTGGGCCAGTCTGTGGTGACATGCCATACCAGCACTTCTTTCCCACTGATGTGGAAGTGTCTTTTTTAATTAAATAAAATGTGTGGAGGCAGGATGCCCCCTCAGCTGAGCCGGGTGCACTGAGAGGGAGCCAGGGACAGCAAAGCAGTCATCTCTGCTGCCACTGTAACCCATCAGATGCACCTGGCTTTAATCCCAGCCACCTGTCCCTTTTATGCTGTCACCCACCGGTGCACCCGGCTGTAATCCCCACCAACTGTCCCCTCTCTGCTGCCGCTTGAGCATACTGGGTGCACTAGGTTGTAATCCCCACCGCTGATCCCCTCACACATTTTGCTGGAGCCTGGGCGCCCACATGAGGTGTTACCGGGTGTCAATAGTGCTGCTGCCGGTGCTCTGCTTGACAACACCACTAGACTCCTGGTAGGCTTGAACAATAAATATCCTGCTATAGTGTATCACTGTCCATGCATCCCTGCCATCTATGTCTCCATTTCCCCATTCCTGACATCTGTGTCCCTGCCATTTCTGTCTCTGCAATCCCACCATCTCTGTCCCTGTACCTGTCCCTGAAATTTGGCTTATTCCTTGTGGCATAATGTTAATATTGACTCAATCTGTGTTGCATAATGTGTATAAAGGGGTATATCGTGTGGCACAACGCCTCCTTTTAAACCTCCCGGAATGAGCAAACGTCTTTGGTGCGCACAGGTATACAGCTTTTACCTTTCCATACCCCCGCGTCTAAATTTCCACTGACCACTGTGCATACATATTTTGATGAATTGAGCCCATACATTGGATCATATAAAGTCTTGGTCTTTATTTTTCATAGCGGGATACCATGTAACCAGTACAGTAATGATGGTTACATGTCACACTAGTAGTGGCACCAGTTGGAGTGTAATGGAGGCTAGGTGCCTTGATGTAAGGTTTTTGCATAAACGACAGAAGGGAGTGATGCAATTGGATAAAAGAAAACCAGTTTTAATAAAGATACTGTAATACAGGAGATGAATAGTGGCACAAAGGTAATACTGAAGATATGCCATAACCAAAGTCAATGATATATAAAACTTATTGTAAAGTTCGTAGTGGGTGGAGCACGAGGTTGATATATGAAGATGGCTTGAAGTGTAGATTGGATAATAAACGTAAACTTGAGTAATCGAACTGAAGAATATACTTGGAAAGATGATTGGATTGATGATTGAAGAATTGAATGAAAGATTGGACGGTTGGATGATTGGACGATTGGATGGTTGGACAATTGGATGGTTGGATGATTGGACGATTGGACGATTGGAATCCGGAAGGAATAATAGCAGGCCTGAATGGCTGTGACCAGGAGGGTTGCAGGTGAAGTGACCGTCAGGTGAGGAAAAGGGTGATCCCCTTTGGGGGGCTAATCTTGTCCGGACCGTAGAGGCGGCAGCAGGGTCCTGCAGGTGGATGGTCGAGTACAGCAGGCAAGCAGAAGGATTCCTCTTGGAGATACCTGGCAGGCAGCAGCACTGTCAGCAGGAGGGAGTTCTGTCTAGGGAAGCATGTGCAGCATACTCCAGGCTGTGTGTCCAGCAAGGCCTAAACAGGCACAGAGCATCATGGAGCCTCAGAGGTAACCATAGTATGGGATGCATGGGTAGCAGCCATGGTGGTCGTGACAGCACCCCCTCCTTTACGAGTGGCCCCAGAACACTCCTTAGGCTTAGCTGGATATTTCCTGTGGAATTTTTTTACAAGATTGGGTGTGTGTACCTCTGTGGCGTTGGTATCTCTCCTCCGGGCCATAGCCTTTCCAATCGATCAGGTACTGGAGTCTCTTGTACCTTATACGAGAGTCTAGGATGCGAGCCACTTCATATTCCACTCCCCTGTGAGTAAGGACTTTAGGAGATTTGGGGAGACTTGCATGGTATTTGTTTAGAATCAATGGTTTGAGTAAAGAGACATGAAAAGAGTTGGGAACCCTTAAATAATGCGGTAATTTTAATTTGTAGGCAACCGGGTTGATGATCTGCAGAACTGCGTAAGGACCGATGAACCGCGGTGCAAACTTCATTGAAGGAACCCGAAGGCGAAGATTCCCTGTGGACAGCCATACTTTATCACCTACTTTTAAATCTGGTACTGCTCTTCTTCTGTCTGCAAATTTTTTATACCTTTGAGAGGCGCTGACCAAGGATTTCCTGACCTTTCTCCAATGATGACGCAGTTGTTGGAGGATCAAAGTTACCGCTGGCACAGATGTTGCAGGGAGCCGCTGGAAATCAGGAACCTTGGGATGGAAGCCATAGTTAATAAAGAAGGGAGTAGAAGATGCAGACGAGTGATACTGATTATTGTGGCCAAACTTGGCCCAAGGCAACACCTCAACCCAATCATCTTGAGAAGAGGACACATGTAAACGCAGGAATGTTTCTACATCCTGATTGACTCTTTCTGTTTGGCCATTAGATTGTGGATGATAGGCTGTACAAAAGTTAAGTCGAATCTTGAGGACTTTACACAATGCTCTCCAGAATTTAGCCACAAACTGAACCCCTCGATCGGACACAATCTATTCGGGTAGTCCATGGACTCTGAAGATATCTTTAATAAACAAATCAGCAAGTTTGGGAGTTAACCCCTTCAGTGGTATGAAATGCGCCATTTTTGAGAAACGATCGATAACCACCCATATGGTACTATAACCATCTGAGGATGGCAGATCTGTAATAAAGTCCATCGACAAATGAGTCCACGGTCCCCGTGGGATCGAGAGTGGTCTCAATGGACCTATTGGCGCTAGATTAGATGACTTATGTTGGGCACAATGAGGACAGGATGCAATATACTCTTGCACATCCTTTTTTAGAGCAGGCCACCAATATTTTCGGGACAATAATTCATTTAAAGTCTTTTGAACCCCTGGGTGCCCAGAGAATTTTGAATCATGGGCCCACCGCAAGACTTGACTCCTTGAATTAGGTCTGACAAACATTTTACCTGGAGGCACCGATACTTGCACTGTGGTAGCAGCAAAGGCACTTGGATCCAGAATTGGACTCCCTTCAAAGGATCTGGACTCCTCCTCTGTTTCCCATGACCTAGAAAGCGCATCTGCTTTGCGGTTCTTTACTACTGGAGAAAAAGACAATTTATAATTAAATCTGGCAAAGAATAATGCCCATCTGGCCTGCCGGGGATTAAAACATTGTGCATTTTTCAAATAAAGCAAATTTTTATGATCAGTGACAACATTAATGACATGGACTGCCCCCTCCAATAAATAACGCCACTCTTCTAGTGCCATTTTGATGGCCTATAATTCCTGATCCCCTATGGCATAATTTTGCTCAGCCGATGAGAATCTTTTAGAGAAAAGCCCACAAGGATGTAACTGTCCGTCACTTTTTGCCTGAGAGAGCACAGCTCCTACACCGATGGAAGAGGCGTCAACCTCCAATGTAAAAGGTAACGTGACATCTGGTTGGGTCAGCACTGGTGCTGTGATGAATTTTCTTTTGAGAGTGATAAAGGCTTTGGAAGCTTCAGGATTCCAGTTGGAGGGTTTGGCACCTTTACGAGTGAGCGCAGTGATGGGGACAACAATTGTAGAAAATCCCTTAATAAATTTTCTGTAGTAGTTCGCAAATCCGAGGAACCTTTGGACCCCTCGGAGAGTATAAGTTTGAGGCCATGACTGGATTGCTTCTACTTTGGCTGGGTCCATTTCTAGACCAGAACCTGACACGATATATCCCAGGAAGGGTATGGAAGGCACCTCGAAAATACATTTCTCCAATTTGCAAAAGAGAAGATTTTTTCTAAGGCGTGACAGTACCTCTCTGATGAGTTCTTGATGCTCTTGACGACTGCTGGAAAATATAAGAATATCGTCGAGATAAACCACAACATGTTTGTACAGAAGATCTCTGAATAACTCATTCATATAGGATTGAAAAACTGCAGGAGCATTACTCAACCCAAAAGTCATGATGAGATACTCATAATGTCCATCTCTAGTATTAAAGGCAGTTTTCCATTCATCTCCATCTTGGATGCGAATAAGATTATAAGCTCCGCGTAGATCTAGCTTGGTAAATATACTGGCTCCCTTAATACGATCGAACAACTCTGTGATAAGTGGCAGTGGGTAACGATTTTTGATGGTGATTTCATTCAGGCCACGATAACCGATACAAGGCCGTAACCCTCCATCCTTTTTCGTAACGAAGAAAAACCCAGCCCCAGCAGGAGAGGATGAAGGACGAATGAACCCTTTGGCAAGATTTTCTTTTATGTACTCTAACATTGCCTGAGTCTCTGGCAAGGACAAGGGGTATGTACGGCCTCGTGGAGGATTTTTACCTGGTAGTAGGTCGATTGAACAATCCCATGAACGATGAGGAGGTTATTGGTCAGTAGCCTTTTTGCAGAATACGTCAGCGAAGTCTGTATATGAGGTAGGTAACCCTTCTGGGATTTGGAGGGTAACTTGTCGGGATGGTGTCACTGTTTTGAGGCAAGACTTGGTGCAGGCAGCACCCCACGCCAAGACCTGGGATGAGGCCCAGTCGATACGAGGGTTATGGGCATGTAACCAGGGGAGGCCCAAAACAATTGGGTATGTTGACTTGGGAATTACGTAAAACTGTATTTTTTCTACATGCAGCAGACCGATCTGTAGAATCAAAGGCCGGGTTTGTAAAGTGACAGTCTCACCTAATATACGGCTCCCATCCACAGCTGTTAGGTATACTGGACGCTGAAGGGTAACATCAGCTGTGATGAAACTTTCCGCCGCTCCTGAGTCCAGGAGTGCTGTTAAATGTCGGAGCTGTTGTTTGATTTGTAGGGATACTTGTAAAATACAGTCTTTAGTATTTGGAGAGGTGGTAACAACCCCTAACCTGCCCTCTCTCTTACAGGTTAGGTTCTGGCGTTTCCCAGTCTCTTGGGACAAGAATCCACGGAAGGCTGTGGATCAGCACAATAAAGACATAGGTGTTCATCATGCCGACGTCTTCGTTCGGCTAAGGACAATTTGAAATGGTTAACCTGCATAGGTTCTTCCATCGGCAGTGGCGGAGTTTTGGGTATAGGCAGATGCAGACTAGAAGATGCTCGGCTTCTCTCTTGATGTCGCTCTCTGAGCCTTAGGTCGATCTTAGTGCACAAGGAGATTAGATCCTCCAACTTGGAGGGCAGGTCTCTAGCCGATAGTTCGTCTTTACTTTTGTCAGCGAGGCCATTCAGGAAGGCTGCGAGGAAAGCCTCCTCGTTCCATGCCAACTCAGCTGCCAGGATTTTAAACTGGATAAGGTATTGACCCACTGTCCTGGAACCTTGACGTAGGCGCAATATCTCAGTAGCAGCAGAGCTAATTCGACCTGGCTCATCGAAGACAATTTTGAAAGTACTGATAAATCGAGCATAGTCTGACAGCAAGGGGTCTGCTTTTTCCCATAGAGGAGATGCCCAGTTGAGGGCTGAGCCGGTAAGTAGCGATATTACATAGGCTTCTTTGGTCCGGTCTGTAGGGAAATACGAAGACTGGAGTTCAAAATGAATTTCGCATTGATTTATAAAACCCTTACAGTTCTTGGGGTTGCCATCAAATTTGGTTGGGGTAGGTAACTGGAGATGAGCTGTGACTCCTGTCATCGAAACTGTGGGTCTAGGCGATGGCGCCGATGTAGGAGTTGACCCTTGATTCAAAGTGGTTTGTATGTTGTCCAGTCTTTTAGACAGGTCCTGGAGGACATGAAAGACCTGCTCCTGGGGAGGTTCCTGGTGATCCAGGCGGCCCGCAAGTTGTTGAACAGAAGCAGTTCCTTTCTCCTGACCTGATGCTGGATCCACGGAGTCAGTACAAACTGTCACGCTAGCAATGGCACCAGCTGGAGTGTAACGGAGGCTAGGTGCCTTGATGTAAGGTTTTTGCATAAACGACAGACGGGAGTGATGCAATTGGATAAAAGAAAACCAGTTTTAATAAAGATACTGTAATACAGGAGATGAATAGTGGCACAAAGGTAATACTGAAGATATGCGATAACCAAAGTCAATGATATATAAAAGTTATTGTAAAGTTCGTAGTGGGTGGCGCACGAGGTTGATATCTGAAGATGGCTTGAAGTGTAGATTGGATAATAAACGTAAACTTGAATAATCGAACTGAAGAATATACTTGAAAAGATGATTGGATTGATGATTAAAGAATTGAATGAAAGATTGGATGATTGGATGATTGGACGATTGGATGGTTGGATGATTGGACGATTGGAATCCGGAAGGAATAATAGCAGGCTTGAATGGCTGTGACCAGGAGGGTTGCAGGTGAAGTGACCGTCAGGTGAGGAAAAGGGTGATCCCCTTTGGGGGGCTAACCTTGTCCAGACCGTAGAGGCGGCAGCAGGGTCCTGCAGGTGGATGGTCGAGTACAGCAGGCAAGCAGAAGGATTCCTCTTGGAGATACCTGGCAGGCAGTAGCGCTGTCAGCAGGAGGGAGTCAGATGTCTAGGGAAGGACATCATTGTACTGACTGACTCCTAGACCTAGTCAGTCAGTTTTTATCAGGAGGGCTGCACTGCAATTGGTTGGAGCTTATTGGCAGTGCAGTCCCATTGGAGAAACCAGATGGCCGCCGCCCAGGGGCGGCGACAGTTCCCAGCCTGCAGGAAGTATGTGCAGCATACTCCAGGCTGTGTGTCAAGCAAGAGGCACAGAGCATCATGGAGCCTCAGAGGTAACCATAGTATGGGAGGCATGGGTAGCAGCCATGGTGGTCGTGACATTACAGAGTTTGCAGCATACAGGTCATAGCATAATACATGCACTTCAGAAAGCTCCAGTGGTCCCTACCGTAGCCCACACCCTGGACAATCATTTGGGAAGCTAATCCACCATCAAGAGCATTTACTCCCTGCCCTGGAAACATGTAAATCAAGATGCACAGGTGCTGCTGAATACACAAGCTTGTTACTGCTACTGCTCCAAAACCTGGTCTGGATCCTCTCCATTACTCTTAAAATATATATATATATATTTGCAAAAGAAGAAGGAGAAAGCGCACGAGTGAATATATAAAGAGTAGCAACTTTACTAAGTAATACAAGCTCACATACATTATAGTTAAAAGTAATCAGCTTGCCAGCAGAAGATATACCATCACATCAGCGCAGGGGGACAGCGGACACCCTAGGCGGGTAGTTCAAAGACGCCACACGAACACTCAGATGTAACATGCTGGGAAGCACGAACCGACAGCAGGGTACATCAGGACTCTGGCACGCCCATCTAGTTTCGGCACCAGACGGACTTCATCAGGGGTTGTGAAGTCCGTCTGGTGATGAAACTAGTTGGCCGTGCTAGAGTCCTGACGTATTCTGCTGTCGGTCCATGCTTCCCAGCATGTTACATCTGACTGTTTGGTGTGGCGTCTTTGAACTACCCAGCGTGGTGCCGTATCCAGCGGTGTCCTTTCCTGTAGTGTCTGCCGCCCCCCTGCGCTGATGTGATGTTATATCTTCTGCTGGCAAGCTGATTACTAACTTCAATGTATGTGAGCTTGTATTACTTTGTAAAGTTGGTACTCTTTATATAGTTCCTTGTGCGCTTTCTCCTTCTTCTTTTGTAAATAAATGTGTTAACCCGTGGTGAGGGTTTGGAGAAAAAGCTGCACACATCGTTGGTATACAATTTGGACCTGTCATTCGTATCATTCAGAGGACATTGATATTCTCTGTTTTCTTCTCTCTCTCTCTCTCTCTCTATCTATCTATATATGTGTATGTATACATACAGACACACACACACATATATACTATATTAGCATGTTAATGTATAGTACTATAAACATACCTCCCAACTTTGTATGTGGCCGTAGCGGGACCCCTCACCCGCAACGGGACCCCTCGTGCACCGATGGTGCGCACCCATTTTTATTGGGGCATGGCCTAGCAATACAGGGTGTGGCCTATTTCCGCGAGGTCACGCCCTTATTTTTGCCACTGTGTGGGCATGGCTAGTGGCTCACAGCATCTATTCTGATGCCTGTGGAGCTGGGGAGATATACCGACAGGGGGTGACAGGAGGGACTCCCAACTGCCCTCCCCCCGCCGTGGGACACTGCCGGCCCCGGGAGGGATGTGGGAACCTCCCCAAAAAAGGGACATTAGCGGTAATAGCTGGACAGTTGGGAAGAATGCTATAAATAATATATTTTACAGAATAACAAGCTTTAGATAGTGATTTTTAGAGAGACATGCAAGTGGCCACATCAAAGTGATATGGAATTGCGGTTTAATTGGTGAAAACACAGGTCATGCATTTATTTAAGATTAGAACTAAAATGAATTTTAAGCAATACATGATGTACATTTTCATATTTTTTTTATAATTCAAAGAAAAGCATGTGAATCAAAATGAAAGTGAACTGATCACAATATTCAATTTTAATGACACAGTATAATGCAATAAAAAGTACTTTAAAATAATACACAACACAATGATGAAGGAAAATTGAAAGTCCATTAAAGTTGCCCATACTGTTCTTCCAGTAACTATACATTAAAGTCAGTCATGTTCCTAAGAAGAATATGTCCAATACGAATTCCTACAGGCAGTCTGTCAGACCTGTGCAGGCTGCAAGGTGTAAAAAAAATAGAAAAATAAATAAATAAAAAAAAGGTGTGGATCACCTGATTACGTCGGATCAAGAGGACAGATCTTCTCAGGAGGACCTGGGTGAGTTAGATTTCCTTCCACAGGTCCCTCATGGATTTCTTCGGACCCGGACCGGATGCCGACACAGACGCCGCTGACATGGACCTGGACGTCGACATGGAGCCGAACGCCGACATGGACCAGGAGCAGGACACCGGACCAAGACCCACGGACCTACCGACGGGCTCAAGATAGGTAAGTATCAGTATGTATGGGCTTTGGATGTATTAAAGTTTTTTATTTTTATTGTGTGTCAGTGTGTTTATTTGACTATTTTTATTACTGTGGAACTGCAAGTGCCAGCGGGCCCTTTAATGCCCCACATGCTGGGACTTGTGGTTCTCCAAGTCCCAGCTTGCGGGGGAGGCTTGCCGGGACTCATAGTTCCACAGTAAAAGACAATAGTTTTTATTCTATTTTTTGACACTGAATCAGCCCGGTGACCACCGCACAGGGTCACCGGGGACAGCACCAGGCTTCAGCCTGGTCAGGTAAGTCCTGGAAGGGGGGACCCCTTAATTGGGGGGGGGGGGGCACTCCCCCAGAGCCCCTGGCCAGGCTGACTGGTCAGTAGGGATAAATGTTTTGGCCGCGGGACATATATAATAAGTGTCCCCCGGCTGTGACATTACCTTGCTGGCTGGTTTGGCCTGGGGCTGGTTCTTAAAATATGGGGGACCCCTATTCATTTTGTCCCCCATATTATGGGAACCAGCCCTGGACCTGGAGCTGGTTTAAAAAAAATTGGGGAACCCCAATTTGTCAGGTTTCCTGATTTTTTCATTACCGGACCCGGCTCTTTCAGCCTGGTGCTGGTTACAGCTGTGGGGGGACCCCACGCTGTTTATTTATTTATTTGTCTATTTTTTAACACTGAAGCCTGCACGGATCTGACTGATCCGTGCAGGCTTCTGCCAAATACGACAGGAAAATAAAGTTTATTTTCCTGCCGTATATTCGCGCCCGTTTTACACTAATTAATGGCCGTATTTTCAATATGGCTGCTTAGTAAATCAGGAACCACCATTCTTTTGAATGGTGATTCCTGGCGTATTCTATTGATTGTGTATTCATTTGTATTTGTAAATTCAAATACGAATGTACCATCAATATGAATACGAAAATTCGTATTTTTGGCATAGTAAATGCCCAAAATACGTATACGCCCAAAAAAAATCGTATTTTCGTATGAAAATACGATTTTTTTGTCACTAATTTTTTTTTATTAAATTTCCCCCATACTGTATTGCCAAGTACAGCACATTCAAAACAGTATATCCAGCCCCAGTAAAATTATGTGCAAGATATATTTCCATGAAAATCCCAATAAATTTCAAAGCTATAGAAAGATAATGTTCTACTCCAGACTTGAAAGAAGACATCATATATAAACAGGACTTTTAGACTTGCAAACCCTTTAAAACTTAGGAGTTCTAGTTCTTCAAATGTACACTGGTGATTTTAGAAACATGCCATTGTATATGAGTAAGACTTAGGGAGGTGAAGGGACACAATTTTTCTGTCCTTTCCCTGACACCTCTGTTCTAGCCCTGTCCATGTCACATCTATCCTGACCCTGTTACTTCTGTACTGTTCCTCAGTGGCATAAGTTCATATCAGGTGCCGGGAGGCGGCAAAGATACATAGCATAAGTGACCCCCAAATCTACAGACAGCAACTGCAACCCCCCCCCCCATCACCAAACACATGTGTGTATATATACACACATACATACATACATACAGATAGTCACACGCATGCATACATTCACTCACAAATGTACACAGTCAAACACCTGTATGCATACATATACAGTCACACCCATGCACACATACAGTATAATAGTCACGTACACAGATAAATATATAGTGCACATTCCTGTCACTCACCATGATGCTGGAGGGCCTGCTGTTTAGCCCCGCCCCCTTTTCGGACTGCTCCTCGAAGCCTGCTAGGGTGATTCATAAAAACTCTTGGGAGGCTGGGAAGGGGTGTGAGGAGCTGACATTATTAGCCCCTTATTTGTCTGGCTGCTGGAGAACTGACAGCTGCATTACAGTGACTCTGTCAGTGAGTGAAGAGAAACTAAAGTAAATTAAAGCACCCAGCAGCCCTGAGCTTCCTGCAGCAAGGGCTGCTAGGAACTGTAGTTACTTTCAGTTTCATCCCTACCCTGCACATATGACCCGGCTGCTGCAGCAATGATATCGGCACTCACTTTGATCTGACTCCTGCGTCGGATCATGCCCCCATAGTTGTGGAGCTGGCTCCTTCTTTCCTGTGACAGCTGCAGCAGCAGGTATGTTACTGCTCACTGCAGAAGTCACAGGCTCCTGGGGTGAAATGTAATAGGATGAGAGATTCAGAAAGTGAGAGATTTGGTGAGAAATCTCCAGTTTTTTTAAAGCAGCAATCATTTACACTGCAAAATCATACTGGTTTTGCTGTATGAGGGATTGCCGCTTTAAACAAAACTGGAGATTTCTCACCAAATCTCTCACTTTCTGAATCTCTCATCCTATTAAATCTCACCCTTGGTGTCAGCTCCTCAGTGCCCCCCCTAGTGGCTAACGCCCGGCGGCCAATGTCTCCATTGCCTCCGGGAGTTACGCCACTGCTGTTCCTGTACTGTGTCCTGTCCCACTGTGTCCTGTCCTGTCAATGCCATGTCGCTGCCACCCCTTTCTCATGTTCCCTCTGTTCTGTCCAGTACCTGTAACATCCTCTGTACCCCTCTCCCTTTCACCTCGGTCCTGCCATCTGTCTTTTCCTTTTCACCTTTTTTCCTGCCCAATTCCCACCAGCATGCCTCTGTCATTTCTATCATGATCCTGTCCCCTCTGTCCTGTCCCTATCACCCATTTCTACTGCAATCTCTGTTCTTTCCTTTTTTGTGTTTGTGTGTATGTGTGTTTCGTCTCTCAGCCACACCATAATCTCCAGCCTATTTCAGTTTTAATCTTATAATTACTCTGTGTAACAGTACATGCAAATAAAGTAAAAAACATATGATAAAGGTATGCAGAGATATCGCAATGTACAATTATTACTGCAAAACACACATAATTGACACTGCTTCTTTTAATGGAATACAGTTCTAAAAGCAAAAGTCTTTGGTAAAAGGTATTGCTAGCGGCATTGAGATGTGCATTAGGGTGTGCACAGTGTTAGGGGCAGTGGTGTAGCTAGGTGCCATGGTGCCCGGAGCAAGGGCATGTTTTGCGCCCCCCAAATTTGTAGTACGTGGAGCTCTTGTGTGGCAAAAGGGGGCGTGGCCTAACATTATACCACACACCGTAATGCCCATCACACATTTTAGCAAAGTTCGTAATACCCATTACACATAAAGCTACATGCCGTAATGTCAATTACACATAAGGCCACGCATGATGCCCATTACATACTATGTAACAAACCGTAAATGCCCGTTACACATTTGACACATAAGTGCCACTTACCTACAGAGGATCAAGGGAGAAAGAGAGGGGTGCAAGCATGAGTGCGAGAGAGTGTCTGGAAGGGAAAGAGAGGGTGTCAGTGAGAGGGGGAGAGTGTGAGACAAAAGAGTGTCAGTGTGAGAGTGTCAAGGAGTGAGAGATGGTGTCAGAGGCAGATTGAGAGAGATGGAGAGACATTGTCAGGGAGAGAGAGGAGCAAGAGAGAGTTAGAGAGAGAGAGCGAGAGGGAGTGGGCAGGAGACACTACCTGATTTCAGCACAGGGGGCATAGATGGAAAGAGCATCATATGTGGGTATAGATAGATGGGGGGAACAAAGATGGACAGGCAGACACAGCACCAATGGCTGCATAGATGGGGGGGGTGGGGGCATAGACTGATATACAGATGGACAAAGAATCATATGGGTGCATAGACAGTTAGGTGGCGGTGGGCATAGATGGACAGGTGGGATAAAGTGGGACATAGATGGTGAGTGGGAGGGGCATAGGAGGTGGGAGGGGGCATAGACAGTGAGTGGAAGGGGGCAGAGATGGAGGGTAGGGAGGAGGGGGCAGAGACAGAGGGTGGGGAGGGGGGCAGAGACGGCAGGCTTGCATAGATGGGCAGAAAATCATATGGGGCATAGATGGATACAGAGGGAGGATTGGAAAAGAAAAGCAGCCCTGGAAAATTCCAGCAGCATGCTGATACACACATAGCACTTAGCAGTGCCCTGGACACGCATAAATGATTGTATCTCTAAGCCCCTAGCACACTGATATACAAACATTTACAAAGAACAGGATATACACACACAAAGATTACCATTATATATACACTTACATACTGCAGGGTAGATGATGTTGCCAGGCAGATGCATATGGTTTCATATCCCTCAGCTCAGCAGGACTTTCTGGATCACCTGTGTGGAAGGTGGCCGCTGGCTTGTGACCATATGGATGTATATGGGTGAATATGTAAATTAATTTACATGTACAGTACGTATTTCAGGCACAAATATCGCTGACTCATTTTCCACTCTATCTTAATGAGTCTTTCCAGGAGTTCATGTACATTATTACAGCCACAATAGCAAGGATATATCTGTAGTGTTTCTCTTTGTATAGGCTTCCGGTGTTCTAATTGGCTAATGGTGTGTGTGATTTCAGCCACTTCACCTGCCAGAGCCATCTCTTCCGTTTAGTTGGAGTTCCAGTGGGTTATACAGGAGTATGTGAAATCACAGCTCAGTATTTGTGGTGGCCTGTATTACTTTCCCGATAATTAAATGAATTTGCCTTTTTAAATCTGACACTTATAAATCTGGCACTTATACATGCCAGAAAGAAACAATTTAACCAAATTACAGCTTGATAAATTCACCCACTGCAGTGTTTTCCTCTGCATTCATTATAGCAAAGCAGGTTGCAAGTAGAGCATACACGGAATGATGCAGAGTACTGTCAGTATTGTACCTCTACAAAAAAGTTTCTTTCACCGTCCCCCAAGCCCAACTACAAGTTTGTAGTGTAAGCCAGAGTTATACATACAGTGCACAATAAATTATGCATAAAATATGTATATATATATATATATATATGTATCCCCAATATTCCAACTCGCGCTAGAGCCTATTTCACAACAAATGTTTTACAGAATGATATAGTTTTTATAATTTGTATAAGTAAAGCAGCCTCACCACTAAGTTCCCTGAGGGATAGGGAACGAACAAAGCCCAATGTTTTTACCCAATAGTGGTATGGCGCCTAAAACAAAGTCCAAATACAAGTTTGCAAAATCCGTATCCAATGAAGTAATAAAGGAGATCTTTTCCAATAGTTTGTTTGTTTATTTTCTTCACAGGATAATCGGGTAAAAACGCTTGTAGACAATCCCAACGCGTTTCGTCTCACAGAGACTTCATCAGGGGAAATACAATAATCTTGCGGTCGTGATATTTGTGAAATCTGTGGGATACTTTCTCCGTCTACACAAATATTTTCCGGAATAGATTGATAATATAAGGCATGATATTCTTTAGACCTACTGTATAATGGAAATATAAATTTATATCCGCTGGTAGGTTTGAATAAAGCCAATTAGTGTGGCCTAAAATGGAACAGGTCTTAAAATTCCTGTCTGCCTCCTTTAAATTGGAGTGGGTGAATTTGCCTATAGAGTAGCAGGTATTTGGATTCCTGTCAGTCTCCTTTAAATCGTAATTAAAATACTTTGCCTAAAAACGTGGATGATGATTCTTCATCCAAAATAAAATAGATATATCTCCTATGAGACTCCTGTGTGCTTCAGAGAGGCTAGCCTCTCTGAAGCACACAGGAGTCTCATAGGAGATATATCTATTTTATTTTGGATGAAGAATCATCATCCACGTTTTTAGGCAAAGTATTTTAATTACGATTTAAAGGAGGCTGACAGGAATCCAAATACCTGCTACTCTATAGGCAAATTCACCCACTCCAATTTAAAGGAGGCAGACAGGAATTTTAAGACCTGTTCCATTTTAGGCCACACTAATTGGCTTTATTCAAACCTACCAGCGGATATAAATTTATATTTCCATTATAGGTCTAAAGAATATCATGCCTTATATTATCAATCTATTCCGGAAAATATTTGTGTAGACGGAGAAAGTATCCCACAGATTTCACAAATATCACGACCGCAAGTTTATTGTATTTCCCCTGATGAAGTCTCTGTGAGACGAAATGCGTTGGGATTGTCTACAAGCATTTTTACCCGATTATCCTGTGAAGAAAATAAACAAACAAACTATTGGAAAAGATCTCCTTTATTACTTCATTGGATACGGATTTTGCAAACTTGTATTTGGACTTTGTTTTAGGCGCCATACCACTATTGGGTAAAAAAAAATATATATATATATATATATGTATATATATATATATATATATATATATATATATATATATATATATATATATATATATACGTATATATATATATATACTGAAGATGAGCTTGGAGCCATGAAAAGCTGGGGTAGGCAATTGGTCACGGTAGCCACATGCAGGGAGGAGGAGAGAGCATGAACAGCGCTGCTGTGCTGCCGCAGATAGGATTGGATGAGAGGAGGCCAGCATCATGTCCTCTTACCTCCTTGGCTTCTGGAGCACAGACAACTGCTCCACCTTCGGCTGCAGGCTCAGCTGATGGGAGTTGCTTTGCCGGGTCTCACACCTGCCTACATCATCTCGGACCCTGCGCTGGCTCCCCCAAGCCACTGTGGGATCTGCAGGCCCATTGCTATGCCACGGAATCTAGCTGTTCTTGCTCCAGTATTGTATGCATATATCTAAATGCATATGTACATATCTCTGCAGTCAGTATTCTTGGTTTAATTCCTGTCAACGTCATTATCTCAAAGTCCACTTGCTCTAGCCCTAAAATGACATAATTGGCATAATTTTTAAAGTAAGATGATGCAGGGGAGAATTTGGGGGATCCAGGGAAATGATGGGTGCATGCGGACCCTACAGGGGTGGGTGGGAGGAGGACCGATTTTTGGGAGCCGTCCGCCCATTCTGGGAGGTTAGGCAAGGATGCTAAAAGCGAGTCCTAACAACAACACTATATGGCCACGCCCTCAGTGTGCATTGCCTATGTGACAACACCCCCTTACAGTCCATCTCACACACACACAGGGACAAGTCATGATGCAGCTGAAAGAGATAATACTCGTTATTACTGTACTATTACTTTTGAAATACTACTTACCTACTCAAGGAGAGGGCAGCTTGGTTGGCATATAGGGGGCATGGCCAGAGAAAATATGGACAGTTCAACGGCATGATATCATGATGATGGCTCCGCCACTGCTATACAGTGATGAGAAAATAGGCTTTGCATAGTAAGCAGTAGGCAAAGACCACGGGATTCAGCACAAATCACGTCATGGGGTCCCCACAGTCTGGCCACTTGTGCTATGTTGGTGGGGGGTGGGGAGGCTTGCCCACCTTTCTGGTGGGCCGGGATCGACACCTGATTTTTGGGAGCCTCCTGGCAGTTCTGGGATGGTTGGCCAGTATGGTTTGCATATACTTTGGTGTGTACACAAAGGGAAAATACACAAGATACACTCTAAAAGTGTATATTTAAACTCTGCATTAGCCCCATAGTATCCACCTGTACTTCTGTTATATTAAATACAGAAAAAATGACAACCAAATTAACAGAAGAAACATGGACTTTGTGTCACATAAAAGTCCAAAGAAAGACATACAGCATAGAACAGACTAGTTGGAGGGTCTCAGTGTAGTGAGATTACCAGGGGTGCCAACAGCTGTGCAGGGCCCAGGTAATGGGAGGTGTGCCTAGCCCCCTCCTTAGGAATCATAATTTTTTTTAGGTATTGCACAGCACAGGGGAGTGCAGTGCTGGGGGCAAGCAGTGGACCAGCAGATCTGATCGACCCCCCTCCCCCCCCCCAGGGGCACATTTTGCAGGGAGACAGAGAAGTGACTGCTTCTGCCGCTGCCTCTCTCCTCATCGCAGCACAGAATCCGGATGATAGATCAGCTGTCTACAGACCGTCAATAGGTAGACACCAAAGGTTCGACATGTTTAAGGTTAACTTTGAAAAAAGTTTGAAATGCACTAGGTAAACATTTACAAAAAAAATCGACATAAGAAAAAGGACATGGCAATGGTTGACACGTGAAAAGGACGATATGCGTTTTCATGTTTTTTTCTTTTTTGGACTTTTTCATAGTTTTACATCCATATGGTGGCAGTGGTAGCGGAGTGATGCACCTAGTCTGAAGCATGGTGAGCCATGCGAAGGTACAGTACACCCTATACTAATTGGGGGTCCACATACTCAGGTGTCTACATTGACACATTAAAAATATCTTATCTAATTTTTCTTGTATCGACCATTTCAATGTTGACCTTTAGCCTGTGTCAACCCTTTGTCACTGTTGACTGTGTGCATGTGGACATTTTAAAACTGTTAACTTTGTGCATGTTGACCTTTAAGTGTTAAACTATTCAATGTCTATCTCAACACTCTCAACCCTTTAATTTGGGACAGTGAAGCACACAGCAGCATGTGTGCTAGGCTGGGGAGAGAGGCTACTGTGATCAGGGCCAGCACCACCACTAGGCAGCTTTAGGCATTTACCTAGGGCACCGGAGGGTGGAAAGTTAGGAGCAGGTGTCCTCCCCTGGATGGGATGGAGCTGAGCGGCAACTCTCCCCTACCACCTCTCCCACCACTTCGCTCCTCCCCCCCCCCCCGTGGAGTGACTCAGTGGCGCTTTCCGCATTATTCGCAACCCCCCAGGGAGCGACGCCGATGCAGCGGCCCGCACTGCATTGCAAGCCCCCCCACTGTGGAGCAATGCAGTGGCCACATCAACACCCCCCCCCCCCCCGCTGGAGTGGATGAGCGCCAGGGTGCCCCCCTCGCCTGGGGCCTTGGACTGGCCCTGGCTGTCATTCATCCCTAACCTTTTTTCTCTCTCATACCCTTGATTAGGCATTTCAATTATGAGCACCTCCTCTCCTCTCAATATACGCAGTACTTACGAGTGTAATGGAATGGTATGTGCATCCTTATACATGGCCTTATATTTAGAAGTAGGTGAGGAGTAGTGTGTGGTCAGGAACCAGTTCCCTCTGTGTCTGTCCGCTGTGTGTGTACTGTCTCCAGGGTTCCCGCTAACGCCTGTATGATTAATGCCGCTGCTTTCTCCACCCATGTCAGTGTAGGTCACATGAACGCTGATGTCTGAGGATAATGCGGGTTGCTTCCAGTGGATTGCTAGTCGGGAAAAACATGAGAAAACACTGATATTGCTGTAGATGGAATCGGAGGTGATGCAATGCGGTTTGTCTCCGGGCAACAGAGACTGCTTCCGCTTCATCCACAATTACCAATATTATTTTCAAGTTCCCCCAATGGGTCTGCAGTGAACCCTCAGGGGTACAAGTAGGTTGGGAACCACTGGTGTACAACATGCCTGGGCAAAGAGTGTCCAATCCCCCACCCACTGGAGATTACTCTTACATTAGGATACAGGTCTATACCAACACCAGCCCAGTCCATGGTGTACATTAATTATTTGAAATCTATTAGCACCATTGCATTATATTAGATTGCATGTCTTTGTAAATGCTAGTGTTTCTTGGTCCTAGCTTTCACCATAAATGCGCTCCCTTTAGCTGAAATGATGGCAGAATGTGTCTCAGAGCAGAAGATACTGCACATTTGATCCTGCAGTGCTCTGAATGCCAGAAGAGCAGAAGCAGGGCAGAGGTTTAATGGATTTCGGGACCCATTAACTTTTTATGGTGCGCAATAAACTTGCCTTGCTTCCAAATGAGTCTGAAAAGTGTTTCTGCTGAAATCTGTGCAATAAACTTAGATAGCTTATTCCAGAAGGCTCTCAGCTTCCTATCTGTCTTCCTTTGCAGCATTCTGGAGTTAGAAAGAATAGATAGAAACAAACCTTTGGTAGTAATTGTATGTTTATGCAAATAGCTTTGCAGTACATTTGAAATAGAAAGCTTACAAAACCCTTGGCCCAATCTTTTATTTCTCTATGGCATTGAACAAATCAATGACAGTAATTTTCTTGTGAACTGATACATTAATAGTGCAGTAAAGGCTTGAGTTCTACTGTGTAACACAAAAGCATGACAGAAGGTCTACCATACTCAAGGATCAAATCTCTATGGTCCTATTGCAAACTGCACAAAATGCAGTGTGTTGTAGATTACATATGGTAGCCTGCCAGACAGCACATTATGCTTGGATAGTGTTTCCATTATCTTACAACATGTTAGAAGAAGCAGATACTGTACTAAGCTCCATAAGTCTTTCAGGAATGCGGGTGATTTGCTAACTATAAAGTCCCATAGACACTAGAAGATCACTGCTGACACTGATATTGAAGGTACACAGCGTGATGCCAGCATTGGCGTGTGCATACACACTTGCCAATGTTGACAGTTTTGAAATGGCATCATACTGTCAAATCAATGATATTCTGAATGATGCCAGGTCTGCATACTTTGCTGCATGACCCATTCGCTCACAGGCAGAATGGGTGCTGTGTATGCACAAAGTAACAAAAATCACTACTCTGTGCCGATGGCCTCAGGAGCAACCACACCTGAATATCCTCCAATGTGTAGCAGACTTGGGGGTTCATAAGCCACTACATGTACTACGTGGGCAAGACAGAGTGCCAATTTAAGGAGCGCATGGCCAATTACAGAATGGCCATCAGACAGGTTTTGAACACAGGTAACAGCGAACAGCTCGTGATTGGGCACAGAGAGGCCACAGCAATTGTGGACCATATACCAGTACCTAAAAGGGGAGGGAACGGAGGAAAGATGCTCCTTCAGGCAGAGGCCAGGTGGATTAACCTACTAGACACCATTTTGCCTAGAGGCCTGAATGAGCAGCATGGTCACTGTAAATTTCTTTAATAATACAGTTTAGTAAAGATTAACAGGGTATAACTCAGGTGATTTGCTTAATTCTTGCGATAATAATAAGTACTATACATATGAATTTATGAGTGTAATGTTGTTATTTAAAGACGTAATAATGTACTGCATTGCTTAAAGTACAAGATACTGCGATTATGACTATATATGATACAATGTAAATTGAATGAAGGTATTTATTAGCTGGGAACCGTACACTTTTTAACCTTACATTTTATTAATTTTTTCACATTTTTTATACAGTATGTTTGTCACATTAGGTTATATGGCGAAATTCAGCCTCTTATAATGACTTATATTAAGTCTCTTACAACTGTTATAATTCACTATGTTGTTATTTCAGATTGTGTATATTCACTATAGCAACCAACCATAGCGTGACTGAGAGCGAGGCTTGGTGTCCGGGAGCCAGCCAAAGTGAACGGCAGAGCGTGATAACGTCAATCTGCGCCGACGGGTGAGAAGCCGGAGTAGCGCATTAGATGACGTCACGGATGATGCGGTACACTGGCGGGCTCCGGGAGCAAATGCCGGCAATGAGACACGGGAGGTGAGTCCCCTTGAAGGGGTGTGCAAGATGGTAGGGTGGGTCTTCCTAGAGTATATAGTTTGTTTTATCACTGTGTGTCCCTGAGGATGGGCAGCAAGCCAGAAACATGTTGGAGCATTGTTTGCAATAAACTTGCACTTTTTGCACTGAATAGTCCGTGAGTGCCGCCTCATTGCTACATATCTACATGGGACAGAGAGGTCCATTGTGGAAGGCACCGTGCAAGTAAATTTGGTGATTCACGCTTCGGGTTGGCGTTGATCGTGGGGGTGGCGTTGAGTATGGGGGGGCCATTTAACATTGTAAGGACCCATCAGGGTGGTTGTACAATAAAAAAAATTATATATCATCGCATCACATGCATTGTATGCGGCTATATGGCATGCGATGCGATTGCATAAGATGCCATAAGATGAAAATATTGGGCGCCGTGCTAGGAAACAAGTACCGACATTTATTTCCATTGCTGTTCCATCCACCCCAAGCAAGGATCGCCATGCCTGCTTTTGCAGGGGAACACCCAGCATTTATAGGGACGCCCATAAAACGCTGGGCGTTGCCATGCTGCCGCCCCCTGCAGGTCCCTGGCCCTCCATCCCTGCATCAAACATCCCAACAAGTGTGTAACTCAACAAAGTCGTTGGCTGTTGGGTTTGCACATTAACATAAACAAATGACAGTCATTTTAATAATGCTTAAATACTCCAAATATGTAACCTACTGTATACATATACATATTCTCTTTAAATATATGTTTAAAACCCTGTACAACCTATATGCAGCATTCATTAAGAAACACTGATGTTAAGTTTCCGAGTAGTTTGTTATTTGTGGATGATTCTATTGTGTTCACAGATCGTATAGTCGACCCCACTTAGGTCGACCGTTGGGTCGACAGGCAACTAGGTCGACAGGGTTCTAGGTCAACACTGGTGAAGGTCGACAGGAGTCTAGGTCAACATGGGACAGGTCCACATGGGTTTAGGTCGACAACATGTGTTAGGTCGACATGCGTTAGGTCGACAGGTTGCAATGTCGACATGAGTTTTTTCACTGTTTTTTTGACCCGAATGTTGACACAGTCGACATGGACATAGTTGAAAGTGATCCGCAGCCCCTTGCGTCGCTCGCTTCGCTCGCAATGCTTCGGGCATGGTGCCTCGCTGCGCTTGGCACACTATTTCTTCTCCCACCACACCCTAGTGCAGGGCTGGGCAACACCGGCCCTCCAGATGTTAGTGAACTACACATCCCAGGATGCTTTGCATTAGTTTTGCTATGTGGCCATGCTGAAACTGATGCAAGGCATGCTGGGATGTGTAGTTCATCAACATCTGGAGGGCCGGTGTTGCCCAGCCCTGCCCTAGTGGAAGGTAGGGTATGAAATACCACCTGTCGGCACATGTCGGGTCAAAAAACTGTGAAAAAACCCATGTCGACCTCGAGACCTGTCGACCTAACCCATGTCGATCTAACGCATTTGTCGACCTTGTCCCATGTTGACCTTGTCCTCTGTCGACCGAGACACCTGTCGACATTCATCCATGTCGAGCTAGAACCCTGTTGCCTGTCGACCCAACAGTGACGACCTAATGACTGTCGACCTAAGTCGGGTCGACAATACGACCGTATCGCATTCAGAGATGTTGCCTCTCAAAATGCAGAAACCATACAGAATATGTACAATACAGAACAGCGGGTAATAAGAAAAACACAGGTTTTAACATTTCTTTTCACAAAATATTCAAAATATTCAAAAGCCTGTAGCAGGATTATGAATGCAGTTATGCGTAATTATGGACTAGCATGTACATTAACAAAATATTTAAGTGTTTTTAGTTCAGTTAGGAAAAAATAAGGAGTAAGATTATTTGCTTGACAGCAAAAACTAAATGCAAATGACATGGTGGTTATTGACCCATTGAAGTAAATTCTGGGAGTTTTATACTCATCGGCTAAAAAGAATCAAGTTAGAAAATACAATCGTCAAAAATAATGGTGTTTAATGTGCATTTTCAAGAGTTATTTCAAAGCTATTTAAAAGAAAATGGAATTCACAGCAGACCTATCACAGATTTATTTTCAGAATTTAATCCTATGGCATTTGAAAACACACTGGTAAGTAAATTGGCTATGCACAAAAAAACTTAAATTTGTGTGTGCACACTAATGCATATAATAACAATAGAATTTATAGAAAAACAATAATAATAATGATACTACTACTACTCTAATTATTATTATTATTATTATTATTATTAATATTATTATTATTGTTGTTATTATTATTATTATTATTATTATTATTATTACTACCAGTTGATGTGCCTTGGATTCAAATGGGCAAAGGTTTTCTGGGTGGGACATGCCATTTTCTGGGTGGTAGCAGATTTTCTGGGCGGTAAATTTTACCCTTTTTCACTCCCTTATTAGGCGAATTTAGAAAAATCCCTGCTTAGTAGATGGCTGCAAATAACTTTCACGGTTTCCCAACTATCTAGCAGGTTACATGTTCCAGGTCACCCAGCAAATGCATTGGTAGGTTTCACCAACTGCAATATTTTCCAGAGCACAATGCTGATGCATTGTAAATGGCAGATGAACGATTTGCCCCATAACTCCGAATAGAAGCTCATACAGCTGCATCATAGAAATATGTCACTCTTAACAGTGGCGGAACTCCGGGAGGCATCGGAGTCATTTGCCGCCGGGCGCCTGGTTTAAAGGGGCACTCCATTGTCCTCTCCTGTTACCGCCGGGTCCCCATTAGGTGTCTGCTCTCCCTCCTGCTGCCGGATCCTCGCCGGGCATCAGTACGCCATACCACTGTCGACCCGCTGTAATTTTTTTTCAATGTTCAATAATAAAAAAAAAACGCTGCTGCGGTGGGTGTAGTTCTCCTCCCTGACAGAGCTGTGGGTGTAGATTCCAGTCCCCACCGCGGTCCGCCCACCTGAGTGCAGCCTCCTTCGTTTTTGGGTCCTGCACACATGTGCAGGAGCCAATCAGCAGCGGGACACCAATCAATGGGGGCCGTGTGTGGGCATGTGCATTGCGCACTCTTTTCTCCCTGACACTGGATGCTGTCCCGCTCCATGGAGATGTGCGAGATGCTGCTGTGGCTGCCAGAGGGTGAGTGTCCTGGGGATGGCCAACAGGGAACCGACATGTGTCAATGTTTGAGCGGCTGCACATGTTACCTCTGAAGCTGAGATCATTCACTACACAACTAGTATGATGTCAGGATCCAGGATCACGGGTGGTTGTGTATGTGTGTGGGAGTAAGTGGAGTGGGGTTGTTCTCCCTCCTCCTGACAGAGCTGGCCCTGGGCATAAGCAAATGCCTGGGGAATTTGCAATGTCTAGGGGCATGCATTGTATGCCTAGGGCTGCTTCAGCTATGGGTAGGATTGTGCCACCAACAAAGATCCTTCTCGGATAATCCCCTCAGGTCCTGCTTAATTGATCCCCTTCTCAGGGCACGGGGATAGGATACCCAGTCCCGCAACTACCGCTTTGATTGTATCTGCGACTGCGTCTCCCGGGGCAGGCCTTCTGCTCCCAGTGCAATGGCTGTGGGGAAAGAGGGGAGCACCGCCGGGATTGCCATGCGTCCAGAGGCTCCACCCACCCACCTTGCTCAATATTTGCAGCCAGCCCAGCTGCTTTATCACTGACAGTGAACGAGAGCGTGTGCTGTGTGCCTGTAACCCCATGGGCAACCAGCATGTAAATCCCCCAGACAACTAGTATGTAATCCCCCTGGGCAACAAGCATGAACTCCCACCCCATGGCAACGAGCATGAAACCCCTGGCATCAAGCATATAACTCCTAGCAAAGAGCATGTAGGCAAGTGGCAATTATGTTCTGTATAATATGTTCTAAATCTAAGGAGTACAGTGCGTGGCATAATGTGAAATGGCCATCAAGGTGTGTGGCATATGTAATGGGCATTATGGTGTGGTATAATACTTAATAAGCATTACCATGTATGGCAAAAGGTGTAATTGGCATTACAGTGTGTGGTATAATATATAATGGGCATTATGGTGTATAGCATAAGGTGTAATTGGCATTACAGTGTGTGGTATAATTTGTAATGGTCATTATGGTGTGTGGTAGAATATGTAATAAGCTCTACAGCGTGTGCCATAATGTGTAATGGGCAATACGGCGTGTGGTGTAATGAACATAAAGGTGTGTGGTATAATGTGTAATGGGCATTACATGTGTTTCATAATATGTAGGATTCATTTCAATCTGTGTCCACTGGTGGGTGTCCACATGTAGTGCACCAGAAGACGGATGCAGGTCCGAAATTCCAAACACTTGAATTTCACTTTTCTTTTCTAGACCTGGAGTGACGCCTTTCTATTGAGATATATATATTGGGGGGTTTCGGGAGTCACCATCATTTATCTTACCTCCGGGCACCTGGGAGGAACTTACGCCACTGACTCTTAAAGTCATACTTCTGCTACTAATATAATAACTAACTGATGTACCTAGTTTCAACTGGACAAAGGTGAGCTGGGTCAAACATTTCATCTATTTTCACCCCCTTAGGAGTAAAAAAAAATCCTTCTTAGTCGGTGGCTGCAAATAACTGTCACAGTTTTCAGACTAACCAGCATGTCACATGTTCCAGGTTACCCAGCAGGTGCACAGGGAGAATTCATCAACTACAACATTTTCAAAGAGTAGAATGGTGATGCATTAGAAATGGCAGGCAGGCGTTCTGCCACCTAACTCACAAAAGCAGAAATAACAGTATCAACATTTTTCTGCAAATCTATGGACCAAAACCTTTCATTTGGACAATTGCATCATAGAAATATGTTGCTCATAACGGTTGTCCTTATGCTAATAATAATAATAATAATAATATTTGAGGAAAGTCAGACTCTACTCGGACAAACAGAGGTTGTAAAATCAGTCCTGTTCCCCAGACTTACCTATATAATGCAGCTATTACGGAATTTCTAAGGCAGATGCACATTGTATTATTAAAAAATGCACTTTATTCATCTGGAGGTCTAAATAACCTAGAATTTCCATGCAAAAACGGCAACAACCTAAAACGTTTAGAGGACTGGGCTTCCCAAACCTAAATCTGTATTCTACGGCCCTGTTAAATAGATACGCCCTGGACTGGATTCTAGACACGCATCATTACTCCGTTCCAGCTCTGGATAAAAAACTATTTTACCCATTCTCCCCAAGCCCCCTATTACACTCTCCCAAGAAACTTATACCCTCCCAGATTTACTCACACATATTCTTCAAAGATACCTATGAGGCATGGCACTCCCTATGCAAAATTTTAAAAAAATGACCCCTTTAACTCTCCGTGGTTACCGATATGGGGAAACCCAATGTTCACCCCAAGAGTAAGATCTGCGGCCTTCAACTGCATAAAATTAATAGGACTGACCTTATCATCCCAAGTCTTTGACCCTGGGGGTGGGACTAGGACTTTCTCGCAATTGCGGGAGATTTTTGGTTTACACCATAGTGCTCTATTCCCAATTATGCAAAATCCCTCCAGATCAATTCTTTCACGCAGTCCATCCAAGACCCCCTCTCCAGGATAATATCCAAATTTCAACTTAAGAAATTCAAAAACAGATCCATTTACTTTGAACTTCTTTCCCCACTCCCGCAAACACTCTGGTTACACATCACCCTGGCGTGGTCCCATGACTTACCAGATGCCCTTACTCATGACACCCTGCTCAAATATCTTATTGCAAGAGACACATATTAAAACAATAAATAGAACATACATCTCCCAAGGACAGAGAAGTCACTATGTAGAGGATGAGTCAGGCCATTGTCCAAAATTCCCGGGGAGCTCAGCAACTCTGATCCATAATCTGTGGGCCTGTGGATATATCAAAAAATTCTGTAATAAGATAATTTACTATATTAACACACATTTACATATTTCAGATACTTTGAATTTTGCAAATTTTGACACCAGGGGCCAAATGTAATAGGGTGAGAGTTTAAGAAAGTGAGAGATTTTGGGAGAGTTTTCCCATGTTTTTTAAAGCAGCAATCAATTACATGGCAAAACCAACCTGGTTTTGCAGTGTAATTGATTGCTGCTTTTAAAAAAAATGGAAAACTCTCCCAAAACCTCTCACTTTCTGAAACTCTCACCCTATTACATTTGGCCCCAGGAATCTTTCAGGCACCAACCCCCGATACATCCTCTTTTTGATTATTCTGGTAACAACTACAAAGAAAATAGTACTAAAACAATGGCTATCCCCAACCCCTCCCTCCCTGACACATCTTCACCTGATGTTGAATAAACTGATGCAATTTGACAACTATGATGTTTTACTACCAACTGGTCATACAGCTGGCTTCTCGAGGTGCTGGTAAGTATATGAAGATTTGAGTAAACCCGACTCGACATAAGTATCCTCCCAGAACTGCCTCCAGACATGATATGATATCTCAGAAGTAAATTTACATATACTCAATCAACACTTATGATTAAGTCATTACCTTTCATGTATGTAGGGGCGTGACGCAGAGCTGAATTTCCCATTAGGCACGTGAGGCACCGGCCTAGGGGCGGCACATGTTTGGTGGCGGCACTTGGATGCCTGTGATAGTACTGTCAGCCCAAAATGTACCAATAACTGCAAAATATCCACTGTACTGTACTATATTCCATCTTAAATAGAGTGTAAATGGATAGGACATGCAGATACTGCCCCTATAAACTGTCCTACTTAGTAAACATTATTGTTGTGCCTAGGGGCGCCCTCATCCCTAAATCCGCCCCTGGCGTGACGTGGTGTTTTACTTAGGTCAATCCCCTATACTGTGCTTCTCCAAGTTACTTACTCTCCCCCCCCTCCTCCCTCCCCCTATATCCCTACTCTATACCCCTATTTTCCCCCTCAGTCCCCCCCCCCCCAAAATGTTACTTTAAATATTTATTTAAATGTAAAGTTTGGTCTAATTACCGATGTCGATACATAATGATCAGATGTTTAACAAGATTATTAACCTAGACAAATCCTTACATCATATTTGAAATGTAAATATGCACTATGTCATGTATTAGATGAGCTGCAGATTCAACACCTTCTATTGGCGTTTTTGCTACTGTTATTATGTCAATATATTAATACGCTCACGTATATCTAGCGTTTGATTGTTTGATGCTTTGATTGACATGACTCGATGTTAAAAACCCAATAAATAATTTTTGGAAAAAAAATAAAAATTACTAAAACAAAGAAACATGTCCTATTATAAAATTAAGCCCAAGAGATTTACAAAGAGCTCTATGTCTATGTGCATCCAGAGTAACTGTCTCAAATGCATCATTATTTGTTATGCTGCATCTCATACAGTATACCACATATATTTATAAGGGGTATACTGTATGAGTTATTCTTGGGTTGTCTGTAATCATGGCAGAGATGGATTAAGACAAATGTGATTCTTAGCAAGATACTGGTTCAGGTCCCCCTCGCTTTCAGTACATTTTCTTTTGTAATCACTATTCACTGATAAATTGTAATTTAATGCATGTGTCTTCACTCACTGGGATGGGTATATTTAGTTGACAGCAATGCTGTCACCAGCCAAATTATCATCAGCAGAATACCGACATGATAGTACTGTTAATTACAAATTGTATACAGTGTCTGCATTATACAGATAAACATGATGGTACAGTAGACCATAATGTTATAATGTCAACACTGCTTTAAATGAGGTTTAAATATTGCTATTGTGTCAGTATTCTGCGGTCCTCTTTTGATAGCATAATTGTAGACCAAACATACTGATACCCATAGGTACAGTCAGAGCTGGATTTATCCTTCGGGGGGTCCGGGGCACTTTAGAAAGGGGGGCCCCCTCCGACTTGGCTGCAAACTGCACAGGAGAATATTACACTGTCAAAACCCAGAGTAAGAGCAGTATAAACTTGGTCAATGGTCAACTGCAGGGGGGGGGGGGTGTTAAAATAAATATATATATATATATATATATATATATATATATATATATATAAATCCAAAATAAAGCACGTCACTCCGGGTCTGTTATAAACGAAAGTGTAGTTTACTGATGCCTACGGCGTTTCGGGCCAAGCCCGTCTTCAGGAGTATGTCCTGAAGACGGGCTTGGCCCGAAACGCCGTAGGCATCAGTAAACTACACTTTCGTTTATAACAGACCCGGAGTGACGTGCTTTATTTTGGATTTCTATATGTGGTCAGCAACAAACGCTGACTAGTGGACGAGCACCCGGGCAAGTTTATCCCTGTATGTGCATAGGCAGTGCCGGACCTTGTGAAGAAATATATATATATATATATATATATATATATATATATATATATATATCACAAACAATAGTGTTAACAAGCACTCAAATGTTAATAGTCCTTCCCCTAATTTATACAACCATGATCAACCTAGTTTTCATCAGAAATAAAACATTTATTAAAACAATGATATAAAACAAGCATATTGTTGAATTCTGGAACGGTAATATTCTCCAATATTTAACATAACAAGTATATGACGCATTTCGTCTCTTTACGAGACTTCATCAGGGGTGCAGTACTTTTTATGAATCTTTAAAGATTCTGTAGGAATTAAACAAGGGTGGAGATGCAATGTAATCTCAATCACAACTGTCCAAAATGTATGAATAATTGAAGATCTTTTAGGTATTAGCTTGTAATCCACTAACAATAAATATGTTAATCTTCTTCTTATGGGTTGGTGGTGTGAACCATTTTAGATGAATAATAACTTCACCCTTTTTTTGTATTGGAAATGATGCACCGCTCAAAAGATACATCCAGACATACAGGGTGAGATTTAATAAGATGAGAGATTCGGAGAGTGAGAGATTTGGGAAGAAATCTCCAGTTTTTTTAAAGCGGCAATCATTTACACTTCAGAATCAAACTGGTTTTGCAGTGTAAATGATTGCCGCTTTAAAAAAAACAGGAGATATCTTCCCAAATCTCTCACTTTCTGAATCTCTCATCCTATTAAAACTCACCCAAAATAACCACATAAACGGGGGAAATGTATTATATATATGTATATAATTGTATACTCAAAAAAGGATAGAGTCCCTTAATCCTTTAAATGGCTTAAAATCAGGGCAAAGGAGTTTCCTTAGTTCTCCCTGTGGATGTGTGCTCTCCAGTGTCCAGATAGCAAGTTGCACACATCCACAGGGAGCACTAAGGAGACTCCTTTGCCCTGATTTTAAGCCATTTAAAGGATTAAGGGACTCCATCCTTTTTTGAGTATACAATTATCAGATGAGATCTGAAGTCCCTCCCCGACAAGGGGGCGTACAGATAGATGTTAGGGGAGCGATCCAACCGTCTATGACAGTACGCATATAGAAAAATGAGTGACGCGCATACAGGAAATAGTATGGCCACCATTTGGAATGCATGACGATACAGGCATGCGTTCCAAAGCGGTAATCAGTGTATTAATAGGACTAATGGTTCCGATAAGTCTATTAAAGTACTCCCTACACATAAGTTAGTAAAGCACAGTATAATTATTGAGCCAAACTGCTCCTATCAAGGCTATTAAGCCTAAATTCAAACTGTATTAGAAAAACGATTAACAGGAAGTGACGCAACATGTAGTTCCCTATATAAGAACTCAGGGGACCCTAGGATTTCATTCAGTGATTGGAATCCAGGAGTCCACAACCGGTTCTGCTACTAATTTGTAAGTACCAAGTTCCACCTTTTTGAGCTAAGTCACTGCCACATAAAATGTAAATCTGTAATCTTGAATGGAGAATTTCTCATTTATGTCTATAGATAAAACTGCAATTGGTGTCAAGTCCTCAAGATTGTCCCTGGGGCTATTAAATCTCCCCAAGAATTCATTGGCAATTATAGGATGATTTGTGGACACCATTTCCACATAGGATTTTTTTCATAATAACATTCAGCGGTATGAAATTTATATTAGCTTCTTCCTCTCTTTTCATTTCCACATGGGAATTTAGACGGATTATAGCATGGAATATTCTTTTTTGTCTTAGATCTTATTGTTGAAATTATCATCGGTATACACCACCACATGAGAAATGTCTGCTGTTTATGAGCTTTACTAAAGGAACTTATTCTGGGTATGATGACCATATAGGTTTTAAATATGGTGATTGGATACTCACTGATAAGTTCAGGTTCACCACTAGTTTTTTCTTCTGTTTTTTTCTTCCATTTTTTTTCTTTTTTTTTCTATTTTTCCTAATGAAGGACTGGTAATAACCCTTCATTATTTGGGTGTTCTTAATATAGAGACCTCTCCGCCATCCTCCTCCTCTGATCTTGTTCTCCATCCTCATCATGTTCTGCATCTCCTCTCTTTTTTCCTTTTTTAAATATGTATTTATCTCTTTTATTTTATTACAATTGTATGACACAGTTCTGTTACAATTTACAGTGTGAAACTCCTATGTACTGTTCTGCTGTCAAATGCCCCTGATGAAGTCAAGCTGTTGACGAAACGCGTTGGGCCTATAGCACCACTGGGAAGACATTTTTTAATAAAAAAAAATGTATTGTCAAAAAAAAATTATCAATAATTGCACAGAGGGACAGAGCTAGTGAGAAAGCTTTGTCTCTGTGATACCACTCCACAGCCAAATACCCTGTTTATAAGCTACCCTGCTGCTTCTACCACTTTCGCCAGCACCCCCTTCCTATCAGGATCACTGCCCCCAATGCCGCAATCCCCCCACTGCTGTCCATCTGGACCACAATGGCCCAGTCTCTGTACTGCTTTCTCTGCCTAGGAGCACCCAAATCTAACTTTTTCTGCACGTGTTACAGTACATCTGCCCCACCTGCAGTGTAACATGCTTTTGTCCATTTGAGAAAAAAGCAGCTTTGCAATCAGGTCCACCACTTTATTACTCACCAAAGCTTAGTACATGTGCCCCCCATTCACATGCGGTTGAGCTCTGGGGTTTAAACATAGAAACATAGAATTTGACATCAGATAAGAACCACTTGGCCTATTTAGTCTGATCCTGTATGATGATTTTAAGTATAATCTCAACCATATTATATGGTGTACTCATATTGCCGAGTTTACTGGCAGCCAAACTTTACAGAATATGTACCTTGCACGGATAAGTCAGATCTGTGCAGTATTTCTTTGTGTAAAAGTGTAAGAAAGAGTTACAAATGTTAAAATAGCTGTGTGGGGTCCCTCCTCCTAAGCATAACAAGCCTCAGACTCTGGTCCTGGTCCTGGTTCCAAAAATACTGGGCCAGTGCAAACTGTTCAAGAAACTTGATAATTTCCTCCGGTGGATGCAGATCAGGGTTTCATTGACATACATTCCTAGGCCGCAACATGTAATGTCTTTCATCAGCAGGCATGCTGTGGGTGTGTCAGACTGGGAAGAGAAAGAATATTCTAGTCAGTGGGCTATAACACACCATCAGTACACTCCCCTTAACCACTTAGGACCAATCAGATTAAACTCCTCAAAGCAAACATCCCTGTCCATGAAAGCCAAACCCCCTTCCCACTACAGTGTATAGAGTGACATACTGTCTGCCCAGCCTGGTAAGTTTATGCTGCTCCAGACACACAAGGGGCCAAATGCACTAAGCTTCAAAAGTGATAAAATGGAGAGTGATAAACAGCCAGCCAATCAGCTCCTGCTTGACATTTTTCAAACACAGCCTCTGACATGGCAGGTAGGAGCTGATTGGCTGGCTGTTCATCACTCTCCATGTAATCACTTTTGAGGCTTAGTGCATCTGGCCCTTCTGCAGTCTTTCTACCTGGCAGCCATGTACCGTTAAGCAGTTTGAGCAACCACCGGGTGCACATTCTGTGTACCACAGTGGATTAGACCTGCCAGTGGTAGGAGCATCAGTAGACCACCAACAGCGGCAGCATTAGCCTAAATTTGCAGTAGCTAGTGTCTACCTTTGAATTAGGCCCTGTGACCTTAAATAATAATGTACAATATTAAGCATAAAATACAGCAAAATGACTGTACATTCACAGCATTTGCCGATAAGAAAAGCTTGTTTTAAACAGTCCCATTGTAATCACATAACAAGAACGATCTATGATTTTTTTCCAAATAGTGACTGAGAAAATAGCTCCTGGTTTTCAATAATTAAATTGTAAAAGTAGAATCTCTGCAAATGAATATAATGATTAAAATACATTTAAAATGATCCCAGTCATACTTTAATGCATAAATGTAACCCTTTAGGTCAGTGGTTCCCAAACTGTGTGCCTCGGCACCCTGGGGTGCCTCTGGACACTTGCAGGGGTGCCTTGGGTTGGTGGACCAGGATCAATTCATATTTTTTATGGTCAATGTACCAGGCAAAAGCAGTGCTTGTGGCTGCCAATCATAATATATGTGGACAAACAGAAGCAAATCCTGTCCCTCACCAGATAACTGTGACATATAAACATAATGCACTTAATTTAATATTTTTTTCTAAATTTCTAAATAAGAAGCATTTGGCCTAGGGGTGCCTTGGAAATATTTTGATGCTTTAGGAAACCGTGATTCAAAAAAGTTTGGGAACCACTGCTTTAGGTGACAAATCTCAAATTACAGATGTAGCAGGCTACATCCTTGCTGGCGGATCGCCAGAACGTCCCCGCTGGCGATCCGCCAGCAGCCTCGCCATCCATCATAATGAGACGCATGTGTGTCTCACGCGCACGCCGTCTCAGTCTCCATCGCCAGCGCGATGGAAACCCTGTCCGTCTCCGCCTCAGGGAGACGGACAGGGTTAGGGGAGGTTAGGGGGGGGGGTGCGGGCAGGTGGCGGGGACCCCGGGTTACTGCCGACAAGCCGTCGGTGACCCGGGGGAGCGGCTGGAAGCGCCGTCGGAAGGGGACGCGCGCACCTCTCGTGCTCACATGTCCCCTTCCCGCCATCGATATAGCGCTGGCGGGGGATGGCAGCTGGCATCGCCAGCGCCATCCCCTGCCAAGATGGGTCGTTAAGCGAATTGGTCATTAAACAAGCCTATATAAAACCCATGATAACAAGTAAAGGGGGTAAATAAAGGAATGCCTGTATTGTACACTTCTAAATACTGTAAAGAAATACTGTACACTTCTAAATAAAGAAATAAAGAAGACTGATACTTGTTTTACTTTGCATAACTTCTTTTACTTTGCATTTTTTTTTGCAAACAGTGCTGTATGCACTTTTTAAAACATAACTTGCTTTACTGTACTGTATTTTGATTTTAAACTTTTTTTTAACATTAATTTGTTTAATTTGCATGTTTTATTTTGCAAGTTGTTTTACTTTGCATAACATAACTTGCTTTAATTTGCATGCTTTTTTAGTTCACATAACTTGCATAGAGAAAATAAATGAAAACAAAGGGAAAACACACAAAGAAAAATCAGACTACAGTACAATACCATCACCATTGGAGTCATCAGCAGGGTTACCCGCAGTTGTTGAGGGCCCAGGTAGGGGAGAAGATGGCAAGGAAATTGCAGAACTTGTAGGGGGAGTGCTACTGGGTGTAGCTTTTGAGAAGAATCCCGTCAGCGTGGTCTGCTTTTTCTTTGCCTTCTTTTCTTCATAAATTTCACGATAGCATTGTAAAAGTTCGTTCATTTGGCGTTCCACTTTCGTGAACCTTTCAATATTAGGGTCCATACCCTCAAGCTGTAACATACAGTAGCTGCATTCACTTTGGAGAACACACCAGCTAACCCTTTTACAGTGAACTTCTTTTCTTCTACTTCTGCTCTTTCCTCTTCTTCTCCTTCTTTCTCTTCCAAGTGCTGCTGTGCTTCCAATTCTATTAGATCTTCATTTGTTAACTCTTCCTCAACATATTCCACTAATTCTTCAATATCTTCCACTTCCACATCTAAATTAAGCTTGTTAGCCAGCTCCACAGTGTTATGATTTATGACATCGACAAGCTCATCTGTGTCCAACTCTTCGACATTATTCATGAAAGATTTTAGACATTTCTTCCATATTCCTTGCATACAATTTTCTGTCACTTCTTTCCAAGCTGTTTCAATGTTCTTTATGCAGTCTAAAATGTTGTAGGCCTTCCAAAATTCACGAAGGGTTACTTCATCATTTTCTGTTGCTGATACAAGTTTGGAAAAAGTGGTGCGCAAATAGTATGCCTTAAACGTGGCTATAGCCCCTTGGTCCATTGGCTGTAGGATAGCAGTTGTGTTTTTAGGCAGAAACATTACCTTTACATTCGGATTTACATCATCAAGATGTTGAGGGTGTCCTGGGCAATTATCAAGCAGGAGGATAATATGAAAGGGAACGCCCTTCTGCAGACAATATTGCTTGACCTGGGGTATGAAGCAGTTGATGAACCAATCTTCAAATAAAGCTTGTGTCATCCATGCCTTGCTGTTTGCACGGTAGTAAACAGGCAGCATGTGCTTGCTAATCTGCTTCAATGCACGTGGGTTCAGGGAGCGATAGATGAGCAAAGGCTTTAATTTGAAACCAGCAGCATTTCCTCCCAACAATAAAGTGACTCTGTCCTTAAAAGCCTTGAAGCCGGGCATTGTTTTAGCTTCTGTGTGTATGTAGGACCTTTCAGGCATTTTTTTCCAAAAAAGGCCAGTTTCATCCACATTAAAGATTTGCTCTGGACAGTAGCTGCTTGCCTTTATGAATTCATCAAATTCATCCACAAATTTTTATGCTGCTTCTACATCAGCACTTGCAGCCTCACCGCTGATACTGCGATTATGCAGGTTGAATCTGCGACGGAACCTTTGAAACCATCCATTGCTTGCTGTAAATGTACCTGTTGATTCTTCCCCTTCACGCACCTTCAAAGTCTGGAAGATACTGCGTGCCTTGGCTTGAATTATTGAAAGGCTCAGTGGCATTCTTTTTTGTATGTGGTCATCAAACCAGATCGCCAGTAATTTCTCCATTTCATGAATGAGGCCTTTCCGCTGCCTAGTTATTATGGCTTTATAGCCTGTTGATGCTTTCACAGCCTCCTTCACTCTATCCTTATCCTTCAAGATTGTTGAAATGGTTGAATGTGCCAGCTCCAACTCACTTGCAATCTCTTTCACTTTCTTTCCAGCTTCATGATCATTTATGATCTTCATTTTTAGCCGAAGATCAATAGCCCTCCTTTTCTTGCCACTTTCTCCTATCATATTCTTCCTCTTCTCTGCCATGTCAAAATGACGCTGAGACGCTGCACGTACTGTACGCCGCGGGTCGCTAAACAGTCTGGGCGGGTCGTAACTGCGAGTGGGTAGGCGCGCGGGTCGTAAAACCGAGCGGGCAGGGTCGTAAGTCCGAGGAGTCGCAGCGCGGACGCTAAAAAAAAAACGGGTCGTAAGTCCGGGCAGTCGGTAAAGAGGTAGGTCGTTAAGTGAGGAATGTCTGTACAGCAATAAAACTGAATACTCATGTAAGTCACAATGGTTTGTGATCATTTTCTAAATATTTAAATGAAATTGTTGCTGGTTAATTATTTTATATACTGTATTGACAACTATAGTACATGCATGCATCTTCTATCTATCAATCCTTTGCTGATTGATAGATACAGTGTATTTCATTCTGTTTGTCTGGTTTATTGGGATGCAGGAGACGTGAGGCTAAACGGGACGCAGGCGGCATGAGACTAGAAATTACACAGGATTTATGAAGCACTGCAGTGGTACTATTTCTGTGAGTCTTTTGTGAAATGTTATATTATTAATAATGTACTTTTTGGGTGGTACTTAAAAAAATATTGCATAGAGAGCTATAAGAGCTGGGGTTTGTATGTGTACAGTGTACATCACAAGCAGAGGATAGAGTAACCTGCACTCACTTCTCCCTACTCTCGACTATAACAGACATGTATGCTAGATTGGGATTATGGCCTAATTTATCCAATGGTTTGCATAGAAATATGATGGTTGGGGATCTGTCAAGGCACAAGACCCATTCTGTGAATGTGTAGAACTGGTCTTGAGATATCGCTCACAATATGCTGTCAGCTACAGCATGACTGACATGCTGCTGTGTTTGGGAGGCAGAGTACTGATGGCACGGGCACTGATCTTGAAAATGGGGACGTCATGGTATGAAGGTGGTTTGAAGGTGCAATGTGTCCAGTGTATGTGTTGTGATGAAAATGAAGTGTGTGGCTCATGGGGATGGTATATCCTGCAAGGCCATGCCTCTTCTAGTGAGACCATTGCCCCTTTCCTGGAGCATTGCCCCTTTCCTGGAGCATTGCCCCTTTAGCTCCAATGGTGCCCCCCTCCCAGTCATTTTGATTTGGATCCACCTTTAATTATTTGCCCTGGGGCCCCCACACAAACTTTAATATGTTTGGGTTCCTTGCTTGTAATTCCCCTTTAGATCAAAAGTTTCCAGTCTTTCATCTCAGGGATGAAACTGTAATATAGAACTGCTCAAAAACAACTTCTGCTTCTAGTTGCTAAAACCAGTGGCGTAACTATAGCGGGTACAATGGGTGCCCTTTTTATGAGGCTCTGAGTCTGAACCTCCTGCACCAAGTGTTTTCTTTTTCTTTTTTTCACCACCACAGAGGAGGCAAGCTTACTGGGCCCTAGCAGTCAGAGGGAACAGAGAGCAAAGTAGACTCTGGTGCTGGGGCTTTAGAGAAGAGTGCCCCAGCACCAGCGTTTACTTTGCTCTCTGTTCCCTCTGATTAGCCTTAACCTGACTCCTGGGAGAACCACCAACTGTGTTATGAACCGATGAAAGGTGTAGAATTCATTTATGTTTGTCACACATACTAACATCTACTCTTTAGAGCAGATCTATTAAGTAACTCCTGTGCAGAAACAAGAATTTCCTGTACAGATATGAGCCATAGCAGTGGCAGTTATGGGAGGCATTGCTCTGGTTGCCATGCCCCCCCCCCCCGGCAACAGGGCATAAACAACTGCTGCTCAGAACCGCTCCTTCCCCTGCCAGTAAGAGGCAGCAGCAGCCCCTACTAGCAGCAGCACCAAGTGGCACCATGGAACTGCTAGCATCTATGGTGCCCCCACCCGCCCCCCTCAAGCTATAGTGCCCCACCGCCAGCAGCACCATGGACCCTACATCAGCAGCAACTGAGCAGTGTTACCCAGCGATAGGTGCACTGTGGGAGGGGAGTAGAGGGAAAAGGATTTTGCTATGGGGACCACAAAGGTCTAGTTACGCCCCGTCTAGAACTATAACTAGTTTGTGAGTACTCAAGTACTGTAACTAAAGAGATACAATGCAATGTTCAATTTATATAAGAATTGTATTTATTTTATTTACAGTATACTGTGTATATAGCAATGTACCTAGTGCATACTTAATGTATGTGTGATCTGTGCACTGCTTCTGTGTGTTACTGTATAAATAAATGCTAAAAATTACCATTTCTGCCTGGTCATGTAAATATGGAGAAAGAACTACATGGGGGACACTGCTGCATTATCATTTTAAGTTTGCAAATTGTGCATATAAATACATTTAGGTGTGCATTTATTATTCACATACATGATATAAAAACCATTTGAACTTCCACAGTGTGAGATGAGCTGCAAATTTAAAAGTATAGTGTTCTTTTGTACTATTCTGGAGCACCGTACACCTGTGCGTTTACTATTCACTTACAGAATATAATTATAAAAGCTCTTTGAATTGCTGCAGTGTAAACTGTGCATGTCCTTTTCAATATCCAACATAAGGATGTACACCTACCAACTTTCTTATTGTCTGTAGCGGGATACCGCAGGCGCACACCTGAAATATGGGGGCGTGACCTGGCAACAAGGTGGTGTGACCTATGAATTGCGACACTCCCACAAGACCACGCCCACTTTGTGCCACTGTGGGGGAATGGTCAGTGCGTCTGTGAGCTGCTGGCCATGCCCCCAGCCCCTCTGGCTGTGGGAATAGGCACTGTGTGCATGCATTAGAGGACTCTCTAAGCAGCGAATCTTCACTGCTTAGCAAGCCTTACTGAATTCGGGCCCTTGTATCTTGAATTCACAATATCACCACATGACTTGAGAACAAATCAGCATAAATCTAATAAGCGTATAATGACCATAACTGTAACTGAACAACAGAGCTTGTATATTGTAGGGGTAGGCACTAAATGAATCAAATGTTAGATTACACACAACCTGGTGAAATGTAAGCAGGTGTACATCAGGGGGACCCTACAACAATCAGCTTCCCACTTGCTTGAGAGGGCAGCGAGGTTGTGTGGAACCGAGCTGCTTCTACGCACTCAACCAAATCACTCAACTGGGGCTGATACTGAATATGCTGGTGATTTTAATTTATGGATCCCACTGTCAGTGTACTTTTATGAAGACGTTGTGACAGGCCTAGTGCCAACTAACTATGTCAGTCACTAAATTGTAGGGGACTCAAGTCCGTTGACTCTTCTAACAGCCATCACTGGTGATCTGGGCCTATTGCCAAGATCTCCTTATTATCTTGTTAAGGGTGTCCACCTGAATAAGGCCTAGTGCCCCCCTTTATGCTGCACAAACCACGACCTGACTGGTGGCCAGGCCCACGGTCTGCCTAACTGGGACAGAGTCTGGTGACCTGGGCCTAGCATCCAAATCCACCTGTAAGTAATGCTCAGCCCAACCTTCTGCTTCTCCCATGCCTAATGCCTTAACTGCAGCCTCAGGCCTAGTGCATGGATGCCCTGGTGGTCCATGGAGATGATATGTATGTGGTGGTCACCCAAAGCTGCCTACCATTATCTCTGGGAGAGACTGCAGTGGCGAGCTTCCTTAGCACATGCTGCAGTCCGCAACTTTTGTTACTTAGCACTGGCGGGTCTTCTGCCACTTCTGGCACTGCTGTCAGGTCTTCCGCTGCTTCTGCTGCCACTTCTTTTCTTCATTGGGAACTCTTCTCTGTCCCTCTCCGCTGCCGAATTGAGATCTCTAGGTCATCAGCATATAATGTAAGTAAATCCCTTATTTGCTAGCCCTGGCTGACTCCCATTGATTCCCCCTCCCCCTTCAAGCTACGACTGGTGTATTTTTCAAAATTCCACCATCCCATCAGATGAGCTTGAATCTTTTGAATGCAAGCTGATCCTGTGCAGGGTCCCAGCGCCGTATGGCGCCTGACCACCCAGCAGGCTTCCTCGCACACACAGAAGTGGTAGTGAGTGACTACCAGCTTCTCAACCGGCTTTGATTCACTGTGACTTTACATTTTTTCGCAGAGAACCACCAAATATATATTTTTCTTTTGGTACATTAACAGTGGCGTAGCAATGGTGAGGCAGACCCCCCGGCGGCTTGGAGGAGCCATGCTGCTGCAGAAAGTGGCAGGTGCAGGAGAAAAATTTCTAGAAACTTTTTTTGTAGGGGGGAGCAAAATTTCTAGTTACGCCGCTGTACATTAAGGTGTATATTGAAAAGCGCTTGTGGAATGATTAAGGTTCATTAAAGTTTCTTGTACAGTAGTTTATCTACACTGCAAGGTAATCATAGTGCTCACTGTTGTAATAAATATATAATATAATAGATTAAACCTACATATACTAGCATATTTGAGCTATAAGCTAAAAAATGAGGTCTAAACTATATTGTGTTCTATATTCTTTTCTAAATATTTAATAAACATATCCCACGTGTATTCATTAGCCTGGAAAGCCCCTGCAAGGTTATCTGGGCTTTTAGTCATTTCAGGTTGGGATAATGATATTTCCCCCAGCCCTTAAACAAGTGAGCTTCTCTCATGTCACGGTTTAATCTATACGTGGATTAATGAAGCAATTCATCTAGTGAAAGATGTAGCTCTCTAATCAAAATTTACATTGTTAAAATGAAATTGTCATTTCTCATATGCAGCTCTATTACTGTGGCACTATTCACAAGGGGCTTATCTAAATTTTAGTCTGTGAAGACAACTTTCATTTACAGAATATTACGATTATCTAATGGCATTACAAATAATTTGACTATATTTTTAACACAATAAATACATACACACTTCAAGGGGTATTCCACTTTTTAAAAACCTTTTATGCGTTTGAAACCACATGTAACAAATAGGGACTTGTGTATTCATTTTCATTACCATACCTCCCAATTTTGACCACACTGAAGGAGGGAAGCCTGAGTGCGCCTAGCAACCACGGGGCATGGCCTATGGCCGCAGCACTCCCTCAACGCCACTCACCCGAGGCCACTTTCCCATTTTCCACCACTGTGGGGCAATAGTCAGAGCTCTGAGAGCTACTGACCATGCCCCCAGTCCCTCTCTTTCTACCAGGATAGATGCTGTGCGCAGAGTATCAAATAGTAGGATGGACTCCCAATTGACCCCCACTGTACCCACCACAGGACAATGCTGGTCCTTGGACGGGATGCAGGACCATACCAAAAAAATGTGCTTGTCACACGAAAATCAGGACAGTTGGGAGGTATGCGTTACTTGCATGTCCATATGACCTAACTTTTGAACTGGTCATGAGAGAACAATGAATAACCAAACAGATAATCGGGATGTGGACAGATGCCAAGAATTGAGACTAGTGAGGAACCCCAGGGGATTTAGGTGGTGACAGATATGGCTAGGTGGTGACAGACAAGCAAATAATTGTTACTTGTGAACAAAACATACTTTCAGTACAGTGCTACTTTACCATGTTCTTGTAATGCTGCTAAACTCACATGTATAGCCGCTCAGGGACTTGCCATTCATACGGCCCATCTGCATGTAATAAAGGTTATACAACTGGCATGTATGATCTAATGCTTGTTGTGTGTGAAGGAGACTTTGGCTTTAGGCTGCCCAGCTGGCACTGTAGCACAATGTACATTAAGTAATGGTTCCATCAGTAAGTTGTCCTCTATACTATTATATAATAAAAATGGACGAAAAGCTCTTTACTATTTAATATCACCTTTACCATACTGTACAGGACTGGTAGAGGTTGTACTGATATTTAAAAAAGGAAAACACAATGAGCCTGCAAATTATAGACCCGGTAGTTTAATGTCGATTGTCGGTAAATTATTTGAGGGAATTTAGAGAGATGGTATCCATGAATACTTAGGGGTTTATTCTAGTTCATTCTTTCTGACAAAATCCTTCTTAGATGGACAAAACCATGTGCACTGCAGGGGGGCAGATGCAACATGTGCAGAGATAATTAGATTTGGGTGAGTTATTTTGTTTCTGTGCAGGGTAAATACTGACTGCATGATTTTACACTGCAATATAGATCTCCCTTTGAAGAAAACCCCCACCCAAATCTAATTCTCTCTGCACATGTTACATCTGCCCCACCTGCAGTGCACATGGTTTTGTCCATCTAAGAAGGATTTTGTCAGAAAGAATGAACTAGAATAAACCCCTTAGTGAGGAATAATATAAGTAGTGTTAATAAGTATGGGTTTGTAAAAACTTAATCATACCAAACTAACCTATTATTTTTTATGAAGAAGTCAGCAGAAACCTAAACATTGGAAATGCTGTAGACATAGTTTACCTGGTTTTTACAAAGATATTTGACACTGTGCCACATATTGTAAGAGGCTGATTAAGAAAATGGAGGATTTTGGACTTGGCAGTCAAATTTGTAGCTGGTTAAGGAACTGGCTGCAGGATACAGAACAGAGGTGGTTGTAGAGCTTATTCAAGCTGGAATACAGTACTGAGTGAGATACCTCAGGGGTCGATGCTGCGACAGACAACTGTGGGCAGATAAATGGAAAATGATGTTCCATGTTGATAAATGTAAGGTTATGTATCTTGGGAGACATAATCAGGGTGTGACTTATAAACTAAACAGGTACAATTTAGGTAAATCAGAATTAGAAAAGTTCCTAGGAGTCCAAATTGACAAAATACTGTGATGCAGGGCTCAGTGTCACAGTGCGGCCACTAAGGTCAAGAGGATACTAGCTTGTATAAAAAAAGGGCATGGAAGCTAGAGAAGATAATATAATTTTAGCACTCTATAAGGCACTGGTTAGACCTCATCTGGAATTTTGTGTGCAATTCTGGGCCCCACACTACAGAAAGGACATTATAGTGATGGAAAAAGTCCAGAGAAGGGTTACCAAACTGATAAAAGGGATGAAGTTGTTATTTATGATGAAAGATTAACCAAACTACGAATGTTTACACTAGAAAAGAGGGATTTAAGAGGAGACATGGTTAACATGTACAAATTTATCAGGGGGAAATATAAGTAACTATCAGGTACCCTCTTTGCTTTGAGGGCAGAGACAAGGACATGTGGCCATGCACTTAGACTGGAGGAAAGTAGATTCTGTACCATTCGGAGGAAAGGCTTCTTTACGATTAGGGAAGTAAGAGTATGGAACTCCCTTATGGAGGAGGTAGTATAGGCAGACACATTAAATACATTTCAAATAAGTTTGCACAAACATTTACTGGAAAAAACATCCAGAGGTACAACCCATAATCGGTATTTAGCCCAAAGCTACAATAGGTAGATTATATTACAGGGGCGTATAACAGCTCGGCCATACACCTTAGGTAAATCTGCAAAAAGGTTGAACTTCATGGGCATATGCCTTTTTTAACCTCCACTACTATGTTACTATGGGGAAGATGTAAGCCTTAACAAGAGATAAATGCAAGGGTGATAAGTAGAGATAAACGTCCAGCCAATCACCTGCTAACTGACATGTTACAGGCTGTGTTTAAAAAAAGTCAGTAAGGAGCTGATTGGCTGGACATTTATCTCTCTTTATTACCCTTGCATTTATCTCTTGTTAAGGCTTAATACATCTGCCCCTATGTTACATCTATCTGAAGTACTTACAACTTTTCCTTCAAAAGTGAAATAAACTTAGATCAGTTACATAGATGTTGTCCCTTTTTTTTTTTTTTTTTTTTACTAAAAAAAGAAAACAATTGCTTTGGATTCCCCAACATACCACTCAATTAATTTAATTTAAATGATTGAAAAGGGACACAATCTATGTTTAAGTGATACTACCTGTATTTTAAAAATGTAAATTATTTGGCCACTTTGGCATGTGCTGTCCATTTTTAAAATGTGGGTTGGTGGTGGCATCAATGCTTTTGCTGGCATAGAGCACAAAGATGTTTAAGTTATGCTCTGTGGTTTAGGATTGCTATGTGGGTAATGCGGTTTGCTGGCTGCCGCCATGATCTGTGCTACTGGATTATGGGTGTTGTGCTGGCTCAGAAGCAGAACTATCGGCAGTACCGGCCAAAATCTTTCCTAGATAATCAAACTGGCATAGGCAAACTAGGCAATTGCCTAGGGCATTGGCCTATGCCTAGGGGCAACTCCTTAGTGGTAATCAGTGGGGGGCATCCGTTTTAAAGAGCCACTGAGCTGAACTGCCTGCCTGCTCACCCGTTGTCCTCCTGCAGTGTCTCTGGAGCAGTCACTGGCTTAGAGATGAGGGTGCTGGCGCTGAGTGGTGGCAGCAGGTGCCCCTGGTGGGCTGCTGGGTCTGAGACCTGAATGAGCTGTGTGTGCAGTGGCGGAGGCAGCAGTCAGCCATCCGCCGCTGCGGAGTTATGCAGTCTCTCTCGTGAGATGAAGATTTCATCTTCTCACGAGTCTGTGTCTGCAGCAGCTCCTGTCAGGGGATGGGAGTCAACGCGGTGGGGTCTGCCGAGAGCGCCAGGATGCTGTTATCAGATGCATCAGCTGCACCCCACTCCCACTCCACATTTCATGAGTGATTGCAGAAAGCTTTCCCTTAGACCCTTCAGCTTCCCATATTGCTGCTGCGGGAGGCTTCAGTAATCAGCGAGTAAGGATGCTCACGCTCCTATATGTACACAGCCTCAGGTGCCCAGCACAATCATAACATTTCACATAAAGACATTCAGCTAAGAAGCTGCACCACTTCAGACAAGCCACAGCTACGAGACCATCCACGGAGAAGATGGTATATTTCTTGGGGGGAGGGAAAGGGTTGCTGTGACATATGATTATTGAATGGAGAAAAGAGTTTAATAAAGCTGGGGGGGGGGGGTGTTCTGTGGAAAGAAGGGATGGGGGATGGGTGATGTGATAAGACCTTTGCCACACATTCTATCCTGTCACCCACCACAATGCCCCACAGCCACGACCCGGTCACCCACTACTATGGCAGCCGAGAGTGGGGGGGGGGGAGCGGGTACTAATTACCCGGGACAAGGTGGGGGCCCAGAGTCCGACCCCCTCCATCCCTACAGGGCAGCAGCAGCATACACCTACAGCAAGTGGTGTGCTGACAGCAGGCTCAGCATAAGCACCCCACTGACAGCGTGAGAGCTCATGCTGAGCCTGCTGTCAGCACAGCACATGCTGTAGGTGTGTGCTACTGCTGCTGAAGGGGTGGGGGGATAATAACACTTCCTCCTCGACTTTAGAAGGTTTTTTCACTCTAAATGTAATAATTTTGGGGGTGTGGCCTAATTGCAGGAGGGGTCCACGCCACCCGCGATTAGGCCGTGTCCCCAATTTTACCGGGGCACTACGTGGTATGTTATATGACTATGGGTCACTACGTGCTGGGTAATGGGACTATGGGTCACTAAGTGCTGTGTAATGTGAATATGGGCCACTACGTGACACCTATATCGCACATCTGTGAATCACCAGAAAATGGCCACAGCAGACATTTTCCCAGTTTACCCTTTACCGTTGTGTAGCTGGGAAGACAGAGATGTGACAGAGATGTGAGTAGAATGAAATGGGTGCAGGGTGTACAGTGTGTGGGGCCCCCTGATCCCAGGTTCTGTGTGTGCATCACAAACCTTGCACCTATTATAGATTAGCCAGTGGATTGTCTGTGTTGCTGGCTGCTGTTGGCATCTGTGCTGCTGGCTTATGTGTGCTTTGCTGGGTGACGGATGATGGGTCAGAGATTAAATTAACTAGGGGGCACGAGGGGCACTAGGGGGCACCTGCCAAAATTTTGCCTAGGGCATCAAATTGGCTAGGGCTCTGCTCTGCTGAGTGGCATTATGCTACAGCTGACCAATAGAATTGTGCTTAGTAATGCATTATACTAGTGTCTAGGAAAGAAAGACAAAAAATAATAATGTTAATAAAAAAATGGTTGATTACAGTCGGTTGAAAAATGCGGGGCAGAAGAGTCAGTAAAACTACTGCCAATACATGTATTATAGAGGTGTATGAGAGAAAAATTGGTACTTATGTATTAGCAGGGCGCCCTATTTGCATACGTACAGCACCATAGGAAAATCGCATTGCATGCGTTGTTTTGTGTGTGATGCGATCGCATGCGATACGATTTTCCTACGTAATGTATTCACTGGTTTCTACTATCGGGCGGTGCGTTTGCACCACACGCAAAATCGAATGCGATCGCATGCGATTTTATAGGGTGCGATACCATTTACTTTTTTTTTTTTTTTTTAACGTGTTTATTTTACTTTTTCAGTAACAAATACAAACATGACACTACACAAACCACGGATATAGACAAATGACAATAAAAAATAAAAATCATATACAATCATAAACAGTCACAGCATTTTAGCCTCCGTGAGTATTCAAACATAGCTTTACTTTCGGCCTCCTATAGTCTTTATACCCAAAACGTGGTTACCCTTTCCGAGTTATTCACCGGGTCACGGTTCCCTATCCCTCACCACATCTCCTTGATGTCCTCCCTTCCCATTTCAATTCTCTATCCCCTCTCTCTCCTACCTCCTGCTAGCCCGTCATTTACTTATCTTGGATTATCCTGGGATGTTGTTACCCTTATAACACCCTTTCCTGCCTCCGTTGCCTTCCTCTTATCCCCTCTGCCCCCTCCTATGATTCTCCCGCCTCTTTTGGAAGCTGCCTCCATCTTTTATAGGGCAGAAGGCATATCAGAGAGGAGGGTGGGGACGAGGGAGGGAAGGGAAAAAGGAGGGAGAAAAGGAGAGGAAGAAAAAAAAAAAAAAAATATGTTTATATGAAGTATATATTCCTCTTGTGCTGACGATAAAGATACCATTTACTTTACTATACACTTATTTGGCATGCAATGAGATTTAGGCACCACCCACCCACTACCCACGCCACCCCGAAGTGTGGCGAGAGCAGCGGAACGCGTCTTCTCGACCTTTTCATACCCACACTATCCACGTCGGCGTGGAGTTGATTTTATATAGTGTGGCGAGTGCAGCGAGCCACCGAGCCCAATGCGTGGCGAGCGGACACGGAATTACGTTACAAGTATTCCGCATCCGCTCACCCCGCTTCGGGCTCGGTGGCTTGCTGCACTCGCCACACTATATAAAATCAACTCCACACCGATGTGGATAGTGGGGGTATGAAAATGTCATGAGGACGTGTTCCGCCGTCCCTCCTGGGGCTCACTGCGCTCGCCACGCTTCAGGGTGGCGTGGATAGTAGGGGGGGTGCCTAAATCTCATTGTATCTCATAGAAATGTTTAGTAAAGTAAATGGCCTATAAAATCGCAAGCGATTTTGTGTACAATGCGATCGCATCGCACCACCCGAGGGTAGCAAGCAGTGAATAAATTACATAGGAAAATCGCATCGCATCGCATGCAATGTGGTTTTCTTACGCAGGATCGTCCACTATGCAATTTGCTTAGTGGGCGCCCTGCTAATACATAAGTACCAAAAAATTAAATAAAAAGATACAAAATAAGAAAAGAAATTGGAAAGAGGGAGAAATGAGGTTAGTCAAGTGGTAGGATTTGCAAGCTGGCACCAATTCTCAGTGGCGTTGTCCCCAAACAGTAATAATATTAAAAGTAAAACACTCCAAGCTTTTCATTTTAATATTATTGTGATTTCTAAATTCTAATGGCAAAACAACTAAAAATTGGAGGCTTGCAAAAGCTGCTGCTAAGTAAATCTAGCCAATAAATTTTAGGAAAATGAAATAAAAGTAAAAGCTGTACTGTATGTTTATTTTGTCTAAGCAGAAAAAAGGTAGAACACTTCCATAAAATATACTGTTTATGGAGGTATATGTTATTTGTTACCCAAGAGAATGTTAAGCATTAAATAGAAATGTAGCATGTGGGATGACATTAAAAAGGAATCAATTTTTTTTTGCGAATTTATCGCAAAAAACTGCAGTTTTTGCGCTTTTTCTAAACATCACACATTTTATTAAATGCAATTTGGCACATAATAATAATTACCTACTGTATGTTGATAGTAGTCCAGAAGAATCCATTTTGGGTACCTGTTGAAAGAAAACATAGCCGCCTTTGGTACTTCTCCGGGACCCCTGCGATGCTGTAGCCACAAGCCGGTCTTCTGTTTACATCTGGGGCTCCACCCGCAGACCGGCAGTTTGGCCTGCCCACCAGCCATTAACCTGATCATGATTGGCTGGTGGGCAGGCCTAACTCCTGGTATGTGGGTGGAGCCCCAGATGTAAACAGAAGACTGGCTTGGCATTGCAGGGGTCCCAGAGAAATACCGAAGGCGGCTGGTGAGTATGTTTTCTTTCAACAGGGACCCCAAATGGATTCATACAGTAGGTATCTGGATGAATGGGCTCCATATGTAATAAAGTTTTATTTCTCTGGTGTGTGAGTGTATTTATTTAACTGTTTGTAATGCTGTGGGACTACAAGTCCCAGCAGGCCCTTTAATGCTCCACATGCTGCGACTTGTGGTTCTCCAAGTACCTGCATGCGGTACAGGTTTGCTGGGATTTGAGCCTGGTGCTGGTTTTATAAAATCAAGGGGACCTCTATTTGTACTGGCCTGTGATGTTATAAAACCAGGACCGGCTCTATGGTTGGATTTCAGAAAGTGCCTAAAAACCACATCCCATTCAATGTCACCCTCAGTATTGTTTAGTGAAATAGTGTCAAAAGAAAAGGAAATTAAATATCCTCATATAAAAATTTGACAGAATTTTATATTGGGCTTTCAAATATAACAAATATAATTTTTTTCAAGCACCTGCTAAGAGGTTGGTTTGGGATTAATAGCGGTCAGCAAGTGCTAGTCCTTCTAGTTCCATGTTCAATGTGTCTTACTCTTGAAGCACTTCTAATAAGTTAGTTCTCAATTTAAAAACACTTGAGTATGTGACCAAATATAGGGACTCTCCTTTTAGAGTTAGGACTCCCTTATTTTCAAAAGTGCTGTGGAGTGGCACATGGCATATTGTATGCTCTATATTTGCCAAAATGCATCTAGCTTAAGCTGTATACACACGGAGCAATATATCGCTGAGCAATATATTGCTCAGGGTCCTATTTTCAAGCAATATATTGTTCAACAATATAATGCTCAGTGTCTCCTTTTCATCAGCGACCAGAGATGGTCGCTGATGGGAAGGAGAAATTGCCTGGGGGAAACAGCTGACTGCCGGAGAAAGTGCTGCCATCAAACCCCCCCCCCCCCCCCCCATTAGGCGAACTTGGGTTTTTGGCACCCCCTGCAAACTATAAGTTTATGCCCTACCTCCAATTCTTTATGAAGGGACAGTGGTCATACAATTGTACCCCCAATTAAAATTATTTTACACAGTAGCACAATCTCATTCACATTACACCACATGTAGTGCCCGTTACTCACTTTTTCATGTAACGCTGCACATTAGTATTCTGTATACATGTATGCAACACAGTAGCATTGCTTATACACACTGCCCACAAAAGTACAGCCCCTTACACATGTTGCCCACAGCAATAGTACTTTGTGACAGTTCCCCTGAGTTCCCCCTCACTTTAACCCCTGTCATTCAGCGACCATATCACCAGCGATATGTGCTAAATATTGCCCCGTGTGTACACAGCTTTAGAGTTGCAATCTATTCACAAGTAGAAAGCAGGTGTTTTTTTTTTACTTGGTCAGTAATAACAAATCAGTGTGAGTGGTGTCCATATTTCCCCTTGCCTTCAGCTGTGGAAAGGAAAGAAATGTTGTTAGATGGAATCTACGCTGTGTGCAGAGACATGCATTAGATGATTACTTTGGCTGATAACAGAGAGATATAGAGCGGGCTTTCTAGCTGAGTGCTATTTACCACATTTGCACTTGACCTATGAGAGCTACATGCATTGTACTTTAGCTGGAAGATCTTATTGTACTTTGGAGCTTGTAGATATCTTCAACTCTTCTTCTGGATCATCTAAGTTATCAGCCTATACATTTACTTGGAACCTGACTGGATTGGGCTCCTACCTTTTTGGCACTAACTTTGAAATTATAAAAGCACCTGGCATAAAATGGGCCCCCCTCTGGTTCCCAGGAGTGGCAGCTACTGTACAGTAAGTCCTCTCTATCAATAATAACATTTCTTTATATACAAGATTTTTATGAGCAAACATTGATAGAATTATACTGCAGTGCCTGTTTTAACCACTTTTGTAGACAGTTCTTTGTTCATTAATTACCTATGTTACATACAATTTCTCCAGTGACTTGCTACACTATTCATTATACCATCAGCTTGAAACTCTGTAGTGCTGAATGTGTATTTGATGAAGATCGATTCTTGATTTATTTTGTATGCAATTTCATTAGATTGATTCATAAATATTAAATATGATTGATTTTTCTTTTATCTCACTCACTAGACTCGACTAATAAAATACAGTATATAATATCTAAGTTATCAGATAGAGAGCAGGATATTAAATCCCTTCTGTTTGTACAAAACTCTTTATTGGAGGGAATTGCCATATATCTCCTATCCCAGCAGTCTCACAGATAACCTTTTAATTACAGTAAATGAGATAAAAAAGAAAAGTTTTTAATACTTCTCCCTTATTGCAGTGTGATGGCGAGTAAATTAGACATCATATGCAATACAATATTTCTACTACTAACACTGAGCAAATAGTGACACACAATAGGGTTTGGACCAGTCATTCCTGTGCTATCTATCTATTGGGATATTACAATATTTTCTCTTTATTCTATTTTCTTTATATCTGACATTGAGGCACCAGTGACCACGTAAATGTTTTTCCATACAGTATTGCTATACAAAATATGTTCCAAGTAGATTTCCATGCGAGTTACACATGTTACAAACACCAGTTTGGCCGGTCTTATGTTATCAAAGTATCAAATCTTAACAAAATCTATCTAGTAACCTTTGAAGATAACCACATGTTATTATAGTGTAGTATAAATTCAAATTAGGCATTAAAACATTCATACTTTAGTATATTGAAAAAAATAACATATACTGTACCTAGTACAAAATCTTTCATCTACAAATTGGTAACGCAAGATCATAGATATATAGTGCAACAGGTTTGCCGTTCAGATAGGACACAACAGGCAGTTTTCAGTATTTGTGCATGTATTTAATGTCATACAAGCCACAGATCCCCTTTACAGCAAATAAAACTTTATATAAACAACCAAAGCAAGATATTTGTCCACGCAGCGCTCCATGCACGTGGTCAATCAGTGCCTCCGGGTACTGGCAGTCCAAGTCCCTGGAGCTACAATACTTATTCCTACTTACTGGCCCCTATCAGGCATCAGTGCAATGAGCAGCAACCATGGTTTTTATCCCTTGCATTGCAATCAGCCCACTTCCCACCTGTGACTGTGCAGTTCTGAAAACCTGGACTGGAGTCTTGTGCCTGAGAGCCCACCTATCTCTCACATGTTAGAGTCCCATTCCTGGCTTTGCAGTGAACCAGGTTCTGTTACCTGGCTGCAAAGCACTCTCTCTGAGGCTAGATGGTGCCTTCTTAGCCCTTTAGAGGGCAGTTGTGACCAAATAAATATATCACTTTCTGGTGTAACTAACCCTGTTTCACCACAATAGGTATAAAGTATTTAATATGGGATACACGGATGACTGGCAGATGGGATGCTAGTGTTACCGAATGGAATGAATAAGATGCTATGAATCATCTTCAGCCTGGTTGCTCCTATAAGCAAAATGTCCAGAATAAAATCACAGGAGTAGATTTACTAAAGCTGCTAAAACATAGAAGAGGAGATGCTGCCTATAGCAACTAATTAGTATGGCTATAATTTTCTAAGATGCAATAGAGAAATAAATTAAATTTGCATTAATTGATCTGGGCATGCTTTAGTCAGCCAGTGCAAATTAATGTACAGCTAGAGAGGTTTTGACATCTTAGGAGAGCTTCTCAGTCAAGCCAGGGTTGGTCAGAGTGCCAATGTGTGTTCAAAGTTCCTGCTTATGTAGGTGCGTGGCAGATGTGAGATCCTGGCAGTGGGTGTCTCTGTACATGAGACACTGGCTTAACCATTATCAGAGTTTTTTAAAGTATTCTATTACATTGAAGTTGCACATGCGCTACATCATTTTATGCCAATAGAACCTTAATATGGTATCCATACCTTTCCTCACCTTTATAGCGTTCATGTGTGAGCCTCATCTCAGGGCCATCTTAACAGCAGTGTAGGCCCCTGGGCAAAGCTATGCACTGGGGCCCTTACCCATTCTCCCCTCCTAGGGATGGGGGGTGCTATCAGCAGCAGCTTTGATGTCCCACGGGTGGCAGGGGGTGCTCTATCTTCCACTCAACATGTACAGTAGGACCTGGAGCAGTAACTTCTGCTAATTACTCCTTTACTGCACAGATGGTGGGAGGGTAAAAACTAATGTGTGGAAGGGGGCACTGATCTGAATGATGGGTCCCTTGTAAATGACTTCCAGGGAGGTAGGGGGTGTTTTATACGCAGGGGAGGGTTGGATAATGGAGTGGGCTTAATATTCGTCATTTTCCGGTGGAAGGGCAGCTTGTTTGACTGCAGATATCGCCATTATCTGGAAATAGATTTCTTAGCCTTCAAAAGTATAAAAACCTAGAGCCCCAACTTTCAGGAGGTGCTGGGAACTTTGGGATCAGAGATCAGGACCCAGTGCAATCCATTGACAAATATATAAAACTGTACACCAGACGTTTGGAGCTGGAGCAGGGACCGGCTGCTGGAAGGCTGATATCTCTGGTTCTGGGCATGATAGAGACAAGTTGCTAGTGTCGACAGAAAGGGGAGAGTCCCAGCTTTTGGAATTTACTCTCAGAAAAACTTTATGGCAGACAGAACCTGACTGGGAATTGAAATTAACAGGTCAGATGTGGACTGCTGCTTTGAAGTTGGATATCTCCAGTTCCCCAGCGCCGATTTTCAAAATTCTGGTATTTTGAACAAGAAGAGGGAAAAGAGACTGCTTTAGGGGGAACGCACTGAAAAAATAGAGTCATAAAACATAGCTTTTAATTTTCTAGCGTTAATAATCCCACAATAAATTTATTTGGGGATGCAGCGAAAAAATAGAGGTTAAAATTAGGACATACAAACATATACACACTATGTGCTCAAAGATAGGAAAATAGGTTTCTTTAAAATTACACTTGAATCCTATCTAAAAATGACCTGTTAAATTTTAGCCTGTGATGTAGTGTTGTACACGGAGAGTTATACCCTTATTGAATGGGTTTTTGGCTACTTTAAATGTGAGAACATTTCTTATACTTTCATTTCTATCGGCCACCCATTAATGATTCATTTTTACACCGAGATTTTAATCACAAAAATATTAGTTACAGAGAGACTGTTCTCTGTCTTGCACCTTTAATGGTGGACAGGAACCTGGTGTCACCTACTGGTGGTTGACCATAACAGTTCTCAATAAGGTACTTAGATGTGATCGTTTCAATGCTTATCCTTTGGTGCCACCTACTGGTGGTTAACCAAAATGGGTAAGATTTTACTCGGACTCAGTTTTTTATATGATAGTCTGCTGGTTTTATTGGGGGTCACAAGAAAGGAGTACAAAGAGAAATTTTATTAATGTGTCTCATTTAACATGTTTTTATAGCACAAAAACCAAATTCAAGGAGTTTTTAGACAGTATAAATTTCACAGTGTCTTGGGTTTCTCAGAATGTTTTTATAGCGCCCAGGTAGATGTAATGAGTTAGAGGCAGAAGGGAGCCCATATTAGGAGGAGATGTGGGTCCTGATATGCCACATGGAGTAGTCTGGGGTTGCTCCAAGGTAGGTAGCTCTTAGTTTGGATATATCAAGTAAGGAGCCATTATCATGTGGCTCCTTGCTGGTTAATCGTAGACCCAATTTAGGGTAACGGTGGTGTGGGGTGCGGTGCTCCTGGACTGGATGGGCTGGGTGACTTCAGTGCGGCATGCCCTTACATTCTATTAACACTTTTCCCTCACTAACACTATCTCTATCCTATTTTAATTGCATTCATTTATCTCTCTCCTTTTATATAGCTTCGGCTTCCTATCACTAATTATTAACACTTAGTATATCACTGGCATGCCGCGCTGGGCTTCCCAGCTTATGATAGTTTTTTGGGGTGCCGCACCCTGCACCTAGATATAGCGCTAGGGACCCCCAATATACAGAGAAGCCTTGACGCGGCTTGGGGGCTTATCATACAACCTGCGCAGGTATATGTAACCAATATCTCTGAATTCTATTATCATGTAGTGTTCTAGATTGGTTACTAGCATTGCTCAGTGTGTTGAGGAAAAAAATGTCTTGTTTTACTTAACCAGTATTTAACCCCTCCCTCATGCACCTGGGAAATGCTACTGAACTAATTGAGCATCTACCACTATCTGTATGTATGTTGTTAGAGGCAGAAGGGAGCCCATATTAGGAGGAGATGTGGGTCCTGATATGCCACATGGAGTAGTCTGGGGTTGCTCCAAGGTAGGTAGCTCTTAGTTTGGATATATCAAGTAAGGAGCCATTATCATGTGGCTCCTTGCTGGTTAATCGTAGACCCAATTTAGGGTAACGGTGGTGTGGGGTGCGGTGCTCCTGGACTGGATGGGCTGGGTGACTTCAGTGCGGCATGCCCTTACATTCTATTAACACTTTTCCCTCACTAACACTATCTCTATCCTATTTTAATTGCATTCATTTATCTCTCTCCTTTTATATAGCTTCGGCTTCCTATCACTAATTATTAACACTTAGTATATCACTGGCATGCCGCGCTGGGCTTCCCAGCTTATGATAGTTTTTTGGGGTGCCGCACCCTGCACCTAGATATAGCGCTAGGGACCCCCAATATACAGAGAAGCCTTGACGCGGCTTGGGGGCTTATCATACAACCTGCGCAGGTATATGTAACCAATATCTCTGAATTCTATTATCATGTAGTGTTCTAGATTGGTTACTAGCATTGCTCAGTGTGTTGAGGAAAAAAATGTCTTGTTTTACTTAACCAGTATTTAACCCCTCCCTCATGCACCTGGGAAATGCTACTGAACTAATTGAGCATCTACCACTATCTGTATGTATGTTGTTAGAGGCAGAAGGGAGCCCATATTAGGAGGAGATGTGGGTCCTGATATGCCACATGGAGTAGTCTGGGGTTGCTCCAAGGTAGGTAGCTCTTAGTTTGGATATATCAAGTAAGGAGCCATTATCATGTGGCTCCTTGCTGGTTAATCGTAGACCCAATTTAGGGTAACGGTGGTGTGGGGTGCGGTGCTCCTGGACTGGATGGGCTGGGTGACTTCAGTGCGGCATGCCCTTACATTCTATTAACACTTTTCCCTCACTAACACTATCTCTATCCTATTTTAATTGCATTCATTTATCTCTCTCCTTTTATATAGCTTCGGCTTCCTATCACTAATTATTAACACTTAGTATATCACTGGCATGCCGCGCTGGGCTTCCCAGCTTATGATAGTTTTTTGGGGTGCCGCACCCTGCACCTAGATATAGCGCTAGGGACCCCCAATATACAGAGAAGCCTTGACGCGGCTTGGGGGCTTATCATACAACCTGCGCAGGTATATGTAACCAATATCTCTGAATTCTATTATCATGTAGTGTTCTAGATTGGTTACTAGCATTGCTCAGTGTGTTGAGGAAAAAAATGTCTTGTTTTACTTAACCAGTATTTAACCCCTCCCTCATGCACCTGGGAAATGCTACTGAACTAATTGAGCATCTACCACTATCTGTATAGATGTAATGAGTTGTAAAGTGGGATTTGAATTATCCCCTATTTGATCAAGGCAATAGCCCGAACACACCTGTAAGGTGGTTCCTACCTGCTTCACCTCTGGGGTTATTTATCAACACCTAGGTGGACTGATGGCGCCCTAATACACTAACATCACAATATTAACATTTTAGGCTAACAAGCATATCAGATGGTAGATGTTTAGCCAACGCAAGCGTTTCGCTGACTTTCAGCTTGAAAAAAGTTGAAAGTCAGCGAAACGCTTGCGTTGGCTAAACATCTACCATATGATATGCTTGTTAGCCTAAAATGTTAATATTGTGATGTTAGTGTATTAGGGCGCCATCAGTCCACCTAGGTGTTGATAAATAACACCAGAGGTGAAGCAGGTAGGAACCACCTTACAGGTGTGTTCGGGCTATTGCCTTGATCAAATAGGGGATAATTCAAATCCCACTTTACAACTCATTACATCTACCTGGGCGCTATAAAAACATTCTGAGAAACCCAAGACACTGTGAAATTTATACTGTCTAAAAACTCCTTGAATTTGGTTTTTGTGCTATAAAAACATGTTAAATGAGACACATTAATAAAATTTCTCTTTGTACTCCTTTCTTGTGACCCCCAATAAAACCAGCAGACTATCATATAAAAAACTGAGTCCGAGTAAAATCTTACCCATTTTGGTTAACCACCAGTAGGTGGCACCAAAGGATAAGCATTGAAACGATCACATCTAAGTACCTTATTGAGAACTGTTATGGTCAACCACCAGTAGGTGGCACCAGGTTCCTGTCCACCATTAAAGGTGCAAGACAGAGAACAGTCTCTCTGTAACTAATATTTTTGTGATTAAAATCTCGGTGTAAAAATGAATCATTAATGGGTGGCCGATAGAAATGAAAGTATAAGAAATGTTCTCACATTTAAAGTAGCCAAAAACCCATTCAATAAGGGTATAACTCTCCGTGTACAACACTACATCACAGGCTAAAATTTAACAGGTCATTTTCAGATAGGATTCAAGTGTAATTTTAAAGACACCTATTTTCCTATCTTTGAGCACATAGTGTGTATATGTTTGTATGTCCTAATTTTAACCTCTATTTTTTCGCTGCATCCCCAAATAAATTTATTGTGGGATTATTAACGCTAGAAAATTAAAAGCTATGTTTTATGACTCTATTTTTTCAGTGCGTTCCCCCTAAAGCAGTCTCTTTTCCCTCTTCTTGTTCAAAATATTGTAAGCCTGACTGCTGGGAACAGCACCCCCTCTTACTCATATATGAAAATTGGGGTGTTCCTTTTCTGAAAAATTTGTATAATATTTGGTGTGCAGGCGTGCAAACTAGCTTCCTAGTGGAGCCACAATACGTCAAAATTCTGGTATCCCTGGAAAAAGGGAATCCTCAGCTATCAGCATAGGGCCCTTATACATCTGGGGCCCCTGGGAAAGTGCCCATTAAGCCCATACGAAAAGACGGCCCTGCCTCATCTACGTTAAAAGTTTAAAGGAAATAATTATCTCCAAGGATTTATCACAACACAAGGATTTCAAGCAGGATCTACTCTGATTATTAATGGGGATGTGGACCTTTAGTCTACAGTATGATGGTCGACGTCATTAGTTCGACAGGTCATTCGTTTGACAGGTCATTAGTTCGACAGTGTCTAGGTCAATGGTCAAAAGGTTGACATGGGGTTTTTCACTGTTTTTTGAGCCGACATGTGCCAACAGGCGGTATTTCATGCCCTACCATCCACTAGGGCATGGTGGCAAAATAAAATAGAGTGCAGAGTGTAGTGAGGCACCGTGCCCGAAGCATCGCGGTACACTTTAAACTGTGTCAATGTCGACTGTGTTGACATTCGGGTAAAAAAAAACAGTGAAAAGCCCCATGTCGACCTTTTGACTGTTGACCTAGACACTGTTGAACTAATGACCTATCAAACTAATGACTTGTCGAGCTAATGACCTGTCGACCTTTTCCCATGTCGACCTAATGGTGTCGACCTAATAACTGTCGACCATCATGCTGTAGACCAAATGATCCCAACCCTATTAATGATAGTCTGGAGTTGCCGAGTCTAACAAGCCCCCTGGTATACACCCTGAATACAAGGCAGGGTGGGCCATTGTGACAAAGAGCCTGCAGGACAGGTATCCACTAGGTAAGGATGAGACTGGTGAGGGAAATATAACACCAGTACTATTGTGAGAGACCGAGAAGGTATCGTAGTTTTTTAGAGTCCCAGTAAAGCAGATCAGTTTTTAATGCCCTAATATACTGTAGTTGCAGAACTGTAGGATAAATTACAGACTATGCACCATAGATGCAAAGATTAAAGCTCCAGTTTTTCTGCTGCTCAAGTGAATCATAAAACACAGGGAAGGCAGGGATACAGTAGCTTACTGCTTCAAAAATAAGTCATCCATGGAGGATTCAAGAAGAATAAGAAAGGAACACTGGAGAAAAGGGATATCAAGGAACCATGACCCATAGTTCTACTGATGATGTATTACTGTATATGCAGCACAGAAAATTAGTGAGTGCACAGAGGCTGTTTAAATAGGCCACCTGTAAGATGCCTTGTATAGCAGCAGTTCCCAACCTTTTTTCTCTCCCGTACCCCCTTGATAAGTGTTTCACAGCGCCATACAAAGAAACAGTACATGGAGACAAAACTTAGCATTACATTGAATAAATAACAAAAATAGAGTACAGGTAACGAGCGCCACAGTTCAATACACATTACAGCTTCAATATAAGTAGTGAGGACTTGATCAACGTACTACTAGAGGCTTGTGGCCAATGATGGAGATGAGTATTTGAGTATGGGAGAGCTGTGAGTGAAATGTGAACAGAAGAGGGCTTTGGCAACAGGAGGGAAGAGGGCCCTGCTGTGAGAAGCTTACAATCTAGTAGGAAGGGGAGACAGATTACATGAGGTGCAAGCAAGTGGGTGGTGGCTAGATAGCAGGATGTAAACAGGCAAGGGGTCAGAGAACCAGCCTCAGGACTAGTTAATGCAGCGGAAGGGTACGCTTTGATGAATTGGTGAGTTTTCAGTGCCTGTTTGAAGCTTTGCAAGGTCGGGAAGAGTCTAATGGAGCGATGGAGTGCTTTCCAGATATGTAGTGTCGTACAATATTGGAAAGTAATACTTAGCCCGTATATGTATATTTATTTATTTATTAACAGTTTCTTATATAGCGCATACAAATTCCGCAGCGCTTTACAGAGAATATTTGAACATTCACATCAGTCCCTGCCCCAGTGGAGCTTACAATCTATATTCCCTACCACATTTACACGCACACACAGGCATTCTAGGGTTAATTTTGTTGTAGCCAATTAACCTGTATTAAACTGTATATTTTTGGATTGTGGGAGGAAACCGGAGTACCCGGAGTAAACCCACGCAAGCACGGGGAGAATATACAAACTCCGCACAGTTAGGGCCATGGTGGGGATCGAACCCATGACCTCAGTGCTGTGAGGCAGTAATGCTAACCATTACACCATCTGTGCTGCCCCATACTTGTATAGTTCACGTATTATAACCACTGTTAAGTTTCATTCATACTATAGGCAATGTTATTTTCTTGTTTTATTTTCTTTCTAGACTCTATAGCAAATTGACTTTATACCCCGCTGGGACTACCAACCCCATCAATTGTCCAGGCCCATCTTCCTCCACTGGAACCAAGCAATCGGGACATCACCACCTGCTTAATCTTTGGGTTTCTTCTTCAACTGCCTGTGAAGACTATCCTATTTAAGGACGACAAAGGTACAGTACCATCACACAGTGCTAAGAACCCTGCCAGGTTTATGGATACCCACCAATACAAGTTCAAGTAACAATATAAACAAGGAGGACCGATATGGGACCGATATGGACACAAGCGGGAGATTCTAAGTATACTATTCAGTCCAGTATTTTCAATATTTCAATATTTTAATTGTTGGTCACCAATGATTTATTCATTATAATTTTAGATCGCATAATACATATGTTATAATTTTGTGATACCCAATTTTAATTTTAATTTTTATTATAATTCTTTTTATATTTTTTTTATTTTTCAAATATATTCTTTAGTGCTCCACTTATTTTTTTTATTTTTTCTGCATATTGTGTTTTAGGAATTGACTATTCCTTTGTGTGAACTGCTTATCCACACACATCCCACCTCAAGGCCCACTCTTTACCTATAGGTAAATACCCCGTTTCTCTCCAAGATACCTCGGTCTGCTACAGTTGTGCTTGGCACAGAATTTACTGCGCTATATAAGCAACACCGCCCGCACAAATGCCCACACTCTGCCTGCATGCAGATTTTACCCACACGCATGCAAATGGCTGGTTTGCATAAACATCCATTTGCAAGCTGCAGAAATCATTTGATGGTTTCTGGCCATCAACTGATTTCTCTAGCGCGCACAGATCTAAGACACTTTCTGGTGTCTTAGATCTGCAGCACCCCTGTACAGGAAGAGGGTGGTCAGCTGACATTCGGTGATGTCCGTGTCACCTGCAAATTTCCATGGGAACGCACAGCTTTCTTCATGGGATTGCCCATGAAATGCTGGCCGTTCCCATGAGTGCCACCCGTGGCCACTGCCCTACACCCCCCACATGCACTGCTAAGTGCAAATGGTCCAGCAAATAATCAATTCGCCACGCCTGCTTGCACAAAGTGGCTGCACATGTGCATAAAAGTTTATGCGCAATAGCTAAACATCGCTCCCCTGTGGGAACGCGCATGGGAGCGATCAGACCAGAATCATATATCATAGAACATACAATTTAGTGGCAGATAAGAACCATTTGGCCCATCTAATCTGCAACTTTTTTAACCATATGGTTACCACAAACCCTATTTGATCCTTATTTTTTTGTAAGGTTATCTTCATGTCTATCCCATGCATGTTTAAATAGTTCTACTGTAGTCTCTACCAACTCTGATGGGAGGCTATTCCACTTGTCCACTACCCTTTCTGTGAATAGAACATATACTGACCTCAGAATAGAATGTAGCTCTATGACAAGCCCATGCAAAATGTAAATCACGTGCAAATGACCAGTTGCCACTCAGTAATGACCATCTTGCCACAAGTGAGAAGCAACCAAGATGAAATAGTTAAGAAAATCTACAGATTAAAGTTGTGGAGCTTCTAAATAAAGAATGTTAGAAAATAAATATAAATAATAAACATTTCATTTTATATAATCTCTTCAGTTTTGTTTCAGACATTTCCTTGGGACACATCCAGTCTGATAATTGTGACACTCAGATGTGCCCAGAGAATGTAAATCATTGGTCTAGATCGTTCTGATCACCGTATTGACTGTGATGTTATAACAGGATCAGGGAATGATTTGTGGGCTTATTTAGTGCATTAAGATAATTGCCTGCCTGATAAAAGCTACCTGCCGTTACTCTGTGTCTAAGAGAGATTGCTCTGTCATTGTGCTCACTTTCTGTATGTGATCCTTGACTCTCTTACCTTGTTAATCATGGTCACTAACTATGATTAGCAGTATGACTTGAAAGAACCAAAAGAATGTATAAATAAATAAACAGAAATGTTGTCATAAACTTTACATTTGTAAACAAAACATCTACAGGAAAAATATTAAAAAAATATATTATTGAATATTCAATAGATTTTATCTGCAGATTTTCTAAAACCCAAACATGAGGAAACAAGACAATCTACACTGTTAAAAGATTAAATTGCCAACGACACCCAAACACACCCAAATAATTAACTTGCCTCTGAAGAGCAAGTTTGAAGAAAGTGATGCACAGATCAATAAGACCCATGCAAGCATTTATGATTGGTCAAAGCATGAGATGTGCCTCTCTCTGACCAATCAGCTTGGTCCCAGCCATTCCTATGAAGAATTACCTCTTTCATTCTAGGTGGAGTACCAAATGGGCAAGTTGTGTCCTTTGTTGTGTTTTTAGTTTTTATAATCAGTTTCTGTGTATACTCACAATGAGCAAAAAGAGCCTATATCTTTAGCGTCATAAAGAGAAATACAGTATCAGAGGTCTGGTAGTGTTTTTTTTTTTTTCAACAAAGGAGCATACTATTTTGCAGGGGTTTCTTGTATTTTAATAAAAAAAAAGAAAAATGAAGGTTTGAGCAGTATATCGCTTGTAAATATTATTATTATTAATATTATTTTTTCATTAACTCCATACCCAATGTAACAGGATGATGGAGAAATGCTTTCAGACCAGGGATGGTTAGTATGGTGAGACCTTATTTTTCTTTTGTTAGTTTTAACTTCCTTATGGAATCTAATTTAGGGTTAACCAGTTTAGGGCCGGCTGACATTACTGCAGGGGTCCCTACACATCACATGTACTACAGATGAATGGCAGTCCGGATGCTGGTGGTCAGAAGACCAACAGCAGCATCCCAATGATCAGATCCTGAAACGAGATAGGTAACTATACTTACTCTTTCCTCCTTCCACACTAACCCTAACCTTGTCTACCTGATGTTTACCCTAACCTTCCACCCACACAATCTAATCCTAATCCTCCTTATTAGTACCTTACCCTAGCCCCCCCCCCCAGTACCCTAACCCAGATCCTCCCCCTGCAGCCTAACCCTAACCGCCCAAATCCCAGCCCCCCCCCCCCCATGTCTAAATCCACCCCCCTCCCCCCAACCCCTGGTATGGCCTAATGCTGAAAGATCCCAGTATATTTAAAATCAGCATTCCGGGTGTCAGGATTTCAGCTTCAGAATTTTTTGTGGTGTCAGTCTTTTGGCACCAGTGCTGTGACCAATGGCTGTGATTCCAGTGCCAGGACTTTGTCTGTCATACCCTTCTTGTTCCAGTGTAATCAGTCGTGGCTGATTTATCCTAGTACTGGTTACATTTTCAGCCTATGTTTAGAGTCTGGGGTTTCTATTTATTAACATTATTTTCCAAAATAATTGTAAAAAGGGGTGTTTTCACAATCGTTTAAACCTGCACATCTCTTGAGAATTTGTATGCATGATCTAAAATGAAAATAAGATTGAATGCAAAATCAGGTATTTTTTTATATGATTGGCACTTTAAATCCCACTGGCAAAACAGCTTTTTTTTTTTTAATCCATCGCTTTTTAAATATACCTCTGAGATTCTATCAAGCATGCAGCTGAAACCTATAATGTATGGAAGCACACTGAGCTAAATTTGAGAAGGAATTAATGTTTTCTTAATTAATACAATATTCCTCACAGCTAATTGTTATTGTCCAGATGGTGAGCATTAAATATGTGACACTGTGGTCAAATATAAGAGGGTGTGAGAATCATAAGGTGAGAGATTTTGTGAGAGTTTTCCCATTTCTTTAAAGCAGCAATCATTTACTCTTAATAACCAGGCTGATGTTGTTATGTAAATGATTTTATTTACAACACAAAAATAACTAATGCCCCTTTCCCACTGCAGCTCTTAAATGGTAAATTGCCGTTTTTCCCCCACAATTTACCGTTTAAGGCTGCAGTGGGAAAGCGCCAGAGTTGAAATACCGGTTAAAGTTAACCGGTATTTCAACCCGTTTAAAAAGCAGAGTCCTACACGTTTAAATACCGTTTTTAAGGCAGTGGGAATGCCTCTTAAACGGTATTTAAAATACCACACTACTTCCCCCTCCCCTGGTACCTGCCCTGTGCCCACCCTCCCCTGATACTTACCTGCGTGGGGGATCCGGGCAGCGGGGTTCATGCACTGCTGGGGAGGCATCGGGTCCGGCATGGGCACAGTATTTCGGGTCCCTCTGGATGCTGGGCAGTGGGGACGCTCCGGGGTCCATCCCACATGGGCACTGTGCTGTGGCTGCTGGTGGTGCAGCAGGGTCCATTTGGGGTCCATACGGTGTCGAGGCAGTCCCTGCAGCTGATAGGAACTAATAGTTCCCACTATGCGCATATCTAATGAGTGCCGTGCATATCAATGAGCCGCTAATTACAAATGCGGGTACTCTTTACTTAGAAGGGCGCCCACAATTTTGATCGTGGGCATCGTTAGTAAAAAATCTCGGGCATCTCGGGCATTGAATGCACTAAAAAATCGGGTGCGATCAACCGACGAGATGCCTGAGATTTCCCATAGGGAACAATGTTAAATGTCTCAATTGACCCAATTTTCCTGTTCAATGCCTCAATTGACCCGATTTTTCCATAGGAAACAATGTTAAATGGGCCACAGAGGCCAAATAGGCACCCTGAAGTGTATAATGGCCACCCGAATTGTTAACGCCACCCCACGATCAACGTCAACCCGATGCGTGGCGAGCGCAGCGAGCCCGCGAGGGGCTGCGGTACGCGTCCTACGACCTTTTCATACCCCCACTATCCACGTCGGCGTGGAGTTGAGAATAGAAAGTGTGGCGAGCGCAGCGAGCCACCGAGCCCGAAGCGCGGCGAGCGCAGCGAGCCCCGCGAGGGTACGCGGACAGCTGTGAAGCCCGCGAGGGGACGCGGATACCTGTGAAGGTATCCGCGTCCGCTCGCCACGCTTCGGGCTCGGTGGCTCGCTGCGCTCGCCACACTTTCTATTCTCAACTCCACGCCGACGTGGATAGTGGGGGTATGAAAAGGTCGTAGGACGCGTACCGCCGCCCCTCGCGGGCTCGCTGCGCTCGCCACGCTTCGGGTTGACGTTGATCGTGGGGTGGCGTTCACAATTCGGGTGGCCATTATTCACTTCAGGGTGCCTATTTGGCCTCTGTGGCCCATTTAACATTGTTTCCTATGGAAAAATTGGGTCAATTGAGGCATTGAACAGGAAAATCGGGTCAATTGAGACATTTAACATTGTTCCCTATGGGAAATCTCGGGCATCTCGTCTGTCGCATCGCACCTGATTTTTTAGTGCATTCAATGGCCGAGATGGGCGCCCTTCTAAGTAAAGAGTACCCAAATGCGCATATGTAATGAGCGGCTCATTGATATGCACGGCGCTCAGTAGACATGCGCATAGTGGGAACTATTAGTTCCCATCAGCTGCAGGGACTGCCCCGACGACGCTGTATGGACCCCGCTGCACCACCAGCATCCACAGCACAGTGCCCATGTGGGATGGACCCCGGAGCTTCCCCACTGCCCAGCATCCAGAGGGACCCCAAGTACTGTGCCCATGCCGGACCCGATGCCTCCCCAGAAGTGCGTGAACCCCGCTGCACGGATCCCCCACGCAGGTAAGTATCAGGGGAGGGTGGGCACAGGGCAGGTACCAGGGGAAGGGGGGTATATTACTGGTTAATTACCGTTTTGTAGCTTTCACAAGGGGTTCAATGTGAAAGGTACAAAAACGGTAATTAACCAGTAATATACCGTTTACTACAGGCAGTGGGAAAGGGGTTAAACCTGCTTTGACCCGTTTAAAGAACCGTTTAAAAAAACGGGTCAAAGCAGGTTTGGCAGTGGGAAAGCAGCATAACTAACTAACTAACTAAATATATAAATAAATAAGTAGATGAAAAGAAACAATTACAATCTGTGTTATACTGTATATCATTCACCATCCTCTCATAGGGTACAGCGTACTGTATATTGTTAATAAGACACACATGAAATTGTGATATTTATCCACCCACTGGAATCATTATTTTAACAAAACAGTATTAAACATACAGATATTATTAACATTATCCAGAGAAGATTGGCTTCCATATCTTTATCCCAAATTGCAGGAAATGATCAAAAATGAAGTCAGACACAGCCTAATGGTATCTTAAGTTTCCTTTTATCTTGGGACTGTTATTTACATGATTATGTTTCCCGGCGTAAATTCTGCTCTCTTCCACTCACACGATAATATATATGGAACTCATCATAAACGAATGCCCCCCCCTTGTATGGATACAAATTAAGCACAACATGTATTCATTACATAAACAGTTAAATCATTATTATCATATGTCTGTAATCATTAATATATAAATAGATTTATAAACAACTCTGCTCAAGAGTTAAGCCGAGTATACACCATGCAATTTGGCAAAGCGATTTTGACTACATAGTAAAAATCACCTAGAAAGTTAGCTATAATCGCACCACTTGTACACTGCAGGCGATAGTCATGCGCAGCTTCGCCAGGGCAGCCGAGAGGAATGCCGGGCCCCGGTAAAAGTTTGGGGGCGTGGTCTAAGTGTGCAAGGTGTGGGCACCTCCTGCACTTAGGCCACACCCCCAAAGTGTTTAGAGGAGGGTGAAAGAAAACTCTAAAAACTGTAATCTCAGCAACAGCACACACCTACAGCATGTGCTGTACTGACACCAGGCTCAGCATAACCTCTCATGCTGTCAGTGAGACACTCATGCTAATGGGCCCCATACATCAGCAATCACAATTTATGGATTTCCAGATACAGGGATTTTTTGGCCAGATAAATGGATTTTACAATCTATCTGACTTTGCCCACACATTACAGATTTATTTCAGTGATCGGCAGATTGCATCTTCATATCTGGAAATTGCCCAATCGATTGCTGTTCATAATGTAAATAGATGAAGAAGACGAATTGGGAATGCCGACACATATAAAAAAGATCTGCAGATAATACCAGATTATTAAACATGTTTAAAAACCTAATTAAGCAATCGATTGGCGATTTTGATTGGGATTGCCAAAATGGGGAGCCCACACATCTAAAATTAATTGTGGCAATCATCTCCATATCTGAAAATTGTCACAATTAATTGCTGATGTATGGGGCCCTTAAACCTGCTGTCAGCACAGAACATTCTGTAGAAGTGTGTGCTGCTGTTGCTAACCGGGAGGGATGGAGGGGGAAGGGAGGGGTTGGACCCTCCAGCAAGCCTGCGGGGCCCCTCCAGCAAGCCTGGGCCTGGGTAATTAGTACCCGCTCCCCCCCCCCCCCCTCTCGGCTGCCCTGAGCATCGCTATCGCCCAGCAGGATAGACAGTGCAGACAAGGCAATTTTTTTACCAAGCCATTATTGCCTGTGCCTGTGTCCATGTGCACACACCTTTACATTATAATCCAATCAGAGACTTGCCCTTGGAAGTACTGTACTGTACAGTACTTACCAACGCAGAACACACAGAACCTTCTGTACTCCCACAAGACATTCAGATTTAACTACTCAATTCTTTCTGTGCAGCCATAAACAGACCATTTGCTTTACAGATTCGAAACGGATGCCCAAAGTCCTTCTGATACATTTTGGGATGGATGTTTTTTTCTCAGGAAATGTGTGTGAGTGTGTTTGTGTGTGGGGTATAAAATCTGAACTAATCCCCTTATTTTTCATGACTACCACGGGGACAAGGCTAGGGGACATTTTGCAACTTTTGCAACACTTTGAAAGTTGCCAACTCCATTCACAACCTGGACATTCAGGTTGTAAATGCACATTTATGTCAAATGCTATAGCTTTGGATCCACATTTGCTGCCATTACAAAAAGCCAAAATCAGTTGCCCATTCAGATTACCCACAAGCCTCTCAATGAACTTAATTTTTATAGATGAATGTTACATAAATGTGATTGCAGCCTGCACTGTGTGATACTTTAGAAGATTATGACTATTATGGAAGCTGATGACTGTGCTATGGCACAGAAACTATTCAGTAAGAGGTGCTGGGTGGTTTTAAAAAGCTACTGGGAAAGGAAAAGAGACAGAAGACGCATTTCTGTATGATTTGGGTATTGCAACTATGGAGGCGGAAAACCCCGCCCACCACAGGAACATCACGATACCCACCTCACGGAAGTGTTGTGGGTTAAGGGCGGAAGTGAGATGATGAAGAGCCGCAAATACCCCTCAGAAGCAACGGCGGACATGATGCAGCCGGCAACAGACAGCCGGGACCAGCCCAAGAGGTGGAGACTATGTTTAACATCACTATAAGAAGGAAGAGGGGAGAGGTGTCCAGCATTCACGAGCATCCTGAAGAAGCCTGTTTGGGTGAAACTAGTTGATGTGAATATCCTGGACTCACCCAGCGCCATCCGCACAGTGACAGCACCAGCGAGAGTCTGCCGGCAGACACCCCCGCTCACCCCAGTCTGGAAAAAGGTAAAGAGATATTCTCCACCATACCAAAAATTAAGAACTGCTGCACCAACCCATTTCCATAAGGACAGCATTAGTCTATGTTTGTTATCCTCTACCCCTCACCCTCCCCATTGGGGTATGTGTACTAGGCAGATTAGTGATAAGTTTTTCAGTCTGTAGAACATGATACATTATCTCTTTTACAATTCACTTATAATTTTTGAGTAAGTTTATATTTATTTTTACTTGCATCTATGAATTTTTATAATATGTTTGCATTTTAAAACATTAATTAAACAAATTTAATTTATTTATTAAACCACAGTGTAAGTGATTACTGTATTGCTATCTAGATCATAGAAAACATACACATATTTTAAAGTTAGATTGAGTGCAGGGTGATACCTCAAGGTGTACTCTATATTCTGTACCATAGCTTGCAATTAGCATTTCTAGGTGAGGAAAAATACTGTGCACTATGGGCCTTATTCTGCTTGGTGCGGTCCGTTCTGAATTTTTTCGGAAGGCGCTTTTTAGCCATCTGCGCATGCGTAGGCAACGCAATGCGCATGTGCAACGTAGTGTCTCCACTCTCGTTCTCGCCAATACCGTCCAGAAATGTGCACCGAAGTGGCTCGGGAAATATGGGCGTAACATGGGCGTCATGTGGGCGTACACAAGGGCACGGTTTCAAAGTGGGCAAAACTGGGCGTAAATCTGGGCGTACACGTGGGAGTGCACGAACTGTGGTAGGCGTGCATTTGGACAGGACACCGACTGCAAGCGAACCAACACGCATGAAATATGCGGTGTCCATAAGCAAGTTTCAGTTTGCAGAGAGCACTTGTTCATGCGCTAGGCATTCGGTTCGCCCAATTAGTACGCCCGCACCTGAAGCACTCTCAGCTGACCACAATACAATCTACTCATCTACTCATTAGTGATTAATTACACAAGTTCAATTGGAACCACTAATACAGGTAAAGGGGCAACAATTAAGTAATAACACTTAACATAATGTAAGGGTTAATCTAAAGTGCAAGTAATGTGTTTAAGTATCAATTAGGAATTAACTGATTGCATAAGTGTGTCATGTTGCAGAAGCATGAGTTCCGAATAGAGTAGTGAGGTTTGCGGAAATACACCAAATTGGTGCGTACGGCCAGCTTCCCGTCCGCTCAGACGCTGTAAGACCGTGCATAATCTTTGTGTTCCCACCGCACACGCCCATTTGGATGTAGTCCGAAGACACTCCCTCTTCTTAGAGAGTCCGTCCGAAGGGATGCAGATGACCTGTGGGCGTGTGTCCTTAGAATGTCCGCACGGCGTGGCGTTCGGTCATTTCCGAAAGAATTCGGAACGGACCGCAATAGCCAGAATAAGGCCCTATGTGAGGAACAATACTGTGCGAGACATAATATGGTGCAGCGGGTATTACTGTGTGGGGCATAATATGGTGCAAGAGGCATTACTGTGTTGGTAAAAGATCGTCTACTGCAGGGCTACATCCATTGCTTTGAGGCCAACCCCCCCCCCCCCAAAAAAAAGGGTTTTTTTTTGGTGCGAACATCAACATCTGAGCACATTGACACCCAATTAGTGTAATGTGTACCCTTGTATTTCTCCAAGACCTTTTTTCTTGTGTCAACCTTTTGTCAATAGCAGCCTAGCACATGTCAACTTTTTAGGTGTTGACCTATTGACTGAGACATTGGACCAATAGTAATAGGGTGCGAGAATCAGAATATGAGAAATTTTGGGAGAGTTAGAGTTATGTTAAAAAAAAAAATCCTGATCCAAAACTAAAACCCACAAGGGTGTTTTTTTTGCAAAACAACTATAGATCCAAAACACAAAGGAGAACCAGATCTAAAACTAAAACACAAAACAAAAAAATGTCCCAGTGCTCACCCCTAAAAAACAATAAGCAAAACTTCGAACTACACTCCAAACCCACACTGCCACCAATATCCAAGTACAGGATTTTTTGTGTACCTCTCCCCCACCATTTCTTCTCTATTTCCTCGACTTATTTTCCAATATTTCATAATTCTACAAAACAATCAAAAGAAAATGCTATTGAATGTACTGTATGTCTAATCCATTTATTGATTCATTTCGCTCTTGCTTCCTTGTACAAATAAAGAGTTTAAAAAAAGTTTCCAAATATGTGTCTAGCTAAAATGGAAAAGAAGAAATAGTGACTACAGTACAGGTTCTGCAATCTGTATCTGGATTTAATTATGCACACATACAGTACATACTGCACATACTCCTGTACTGATAAAAGATTTAAATCTGTGCACAAGATTCTGCAATGATCAAAATGTAACAAGAGCACCTACAGTACCTGAATATGCGTGGTACCTTTATTTACGTACCATCTCAGAGTTGACATTACCAGCTACTTTTAAGGTGCACATGTGACAGTTATGCCATTTAAGCAAACATAGCCATTTGGATGTGCTTCAGATGAAATATTGTCAAAGAAGGGTCAGCAGTCCATTATGGAGAGGACCACCATTGTCAGGCACAATACCTTATATGAAAACATATACAGCCATGATATTGTGTCGGTGACAGCATAATCAATAGATGATGAATTGATTACTTATGGACAGATTAGGGATAACTTAGTTAGTAGAAATATAAGGTATGTGATCTATAACAGATCAGGGTGCACTGCACTGATCTGCTTTCATCAAAAAATTATTGCAACTTGAATGTACCTTAGAAAAAAGATCAATAAGTCACTATGACAACAGAACAATTTATACTGCTGGTTCACATTTTAAATACAGGATGGACCAAAAGTGCATCGATCTGTGTCTGTAGTAAGTAGTGTTAATATTAACATTGAAAAAAGGGGAAGTGTGGATGATTGTGCCAATTGTTTTAAAGCACCTGGGGTGTATCCTGCACAAATATACCAATACAATTAAAGAGTATAACAATTATTTATTCTAATAAAACTTAAGGTGGCCACCTAAGAGAAAAAATATATATGTCACACAGATACACAGTATGACATTATTAATAATATACCATACTTTTTAGAATAATTTGTCATATAGCAATTTCATAAAAACATTCAAATTAATAAGTCACGATCTCAGGTACATTATGCTGGTCACCAGGCCGGGGATTGGCTAGACCTGATGCAGGGGTGCAGAGTCTTACCACGCCATAGGTGTTCACCAGTGTCCCCTCCTGTTGGGATTTGGGCTTTGCTGCTATTGACATGCCGGTCGCGGTCCCCTGAGCAGGTTCCCCATGTGGCACTGGTAACCCCTTGGAAACAGGTAGCGTGGATTCAGGATTACACATAGTCATCTTAGCCGGGTCGTACACTTGTAGTCACAAGCATAGGCGAATCTAGGGGGTGGTCCGGGGGTGCACAGGACCACCCATTAGCCCATTTTGTAGCTGAGGGATGGGGCTTTCCAACGAGCCCACCCCTGTGTCTCTAGCCCCCTGGGAACCGGAGATACGGACAGGCAAAGCTGGAACATTTTCCCTATAGGATAACATGGGACCCGCTAATTCCGACCCCCACCCAGTTCAACCGCTGCCAGTTCCCCCTTCGGCATCACTGAAGCTTGAGGTTGATCTCAGTCAAACCCAAATCGCTGGGCTTTCAATCTGATACCAGGCTGGATCCATATGGGTTAATTGGTTCCAGGGATATTGAGGTTAAACCGTTTTTTTTTTTCATTTCTTAAATGTAATTTCATGACTGTTTATGTTCTTTGAGGGCAGATTTCTCTGGAACCAAACAGCCCAGTTTCACGGGACCAAAATCATTCGAAGCCATCTCAAAAGTTCTTCTATATGATACTGGTCTCATGTATATGGGTCAGTTGGTTCCGAAGATATAGCTGGTTGGTTAATGGGGGGTAGGGAGAGGGGAGTGGTTGTCTCTCCCCCTCACACCAGAAAATGCAGGGACTAGGCTGGTGTATAAGGGGTCAGCCTGGGCATGATCCTGGGACCATATTTCCGGGTAAATCCCTGCATTTTCTGTTGTGAAAGGGGTATTATTTAATCATGTGGTGCCGGCGCCCGGTGTGCTCCCCCGACGTCATGCACAACAACAGTGCGCACAATATTTTAAATGTCCACTCGGCTAGAGGGGACACCAGGAGGGGAGTGGGAGCGTGCTCTGCGCTGCGCTCTGCTCCTCTCCCCATAGAAGCAGCTGCACTGCTCTCCATCTCTCCCTGCAGCAGCAGCGAAGGCTCATATAAAAATTTACAGTAATTGACACTTTTGGGGGCATTGGTTAAGGGACAAGTGACGGTATGTAGGGGCATTACGCATAATGTGTGGCTTAATGTGTAAGGGGCATTACGGTGTGCAGCATCATGTGTAAGCGGCATTATGTGTGCAGCATCATGTGTAAGGGACATTATGTGTGCAGCATCATGGTGCGCGGCATCATGTGTAATGGGTACTATGGTGTGCGGCATCATGTGTAATGGGTACTATGGTGTGTGGCATCATGTGTAATCGGTACTATGGTGTGCGGCATCATGTGTAATGGGTACTATGGTGCCATCAAGTAAGAACCCCCTAGCAATGAGCATGTAGGTAAGCAGCACTTATGTGGCAAATATGTAATGGGCATTACGGTTTGTTATATAGTATGTAATGGGCATCATGATGTGTGGCACAATGTGTAATGGGCATTATGGTGTGTGGCCTTATGTGTAATTGGCATGTGGCTTTATGTGTAATGGGTATTACGGAGTTTGCTAAAATGTGTAATGGGCATTACTGTGTATGGTCTAAAGTGTAATACCACACCCCTTTTTGTAATGCCACGCCTACTTCCCATGAGGCCACGCCCCCTTTTGTCGCGCGGCTGCGCCGCGCAAAGGTCTCCCTGCTATTATGTCTAGGTCTGGGACCACCCATTACCATAATTCTAGATTCGCCTATGGTCACAAGGCACAGTACACAAGGATCAGACAGAAGAGTAGTCAGAAGGCAAGCCAAGGTCATCCACTGGTAATCACTAGGTACAGTACACGAGGATCAGTACACAGGTAACCCATGGTTCACGGTACACAGGGATTAAGCCAAAGAATAGTCAGGAAACAAGCCGAAGTCAGTACCTGGTGATCAGAACACAGAAAAAGTACAAGGGACGCTGGAGCAGGTTGTGAGTCTATACTCTGGCAGAGTCTGTCTGCCAGAGGCTGCCTTTTATAGGAAGCACAAGGCAGAAGCGTAGGGAGGGCGGAGCCACTGGAGCTCACGCTCCGGGCGCCGATTGGTTGAATGGCGCAGCCGCCCCCCCCCCCTCCGCAAATGATCCGTGCACTAGATAATAAGAATAGAACTAACGGGCAGGCTGCCCTGCCCGGCGCCTGCCTCCTTCCCTTCTCACCCGGTCCAAACATCACGGACGGTGAGGCCGGGCGGCTGACTCACTGCTCTCTAAGTTGCTGCTGCTGCTCGGGCCGGCTTCTGGGCAGCGCAGCGCAGCAGAACTCCAGACTCCTTCCAGAGTCACCTGCTTGTTATGCTACCCTCCTCCCTGGCTATAGCAGCGTCATCAGCAATCCCAAGCGCTGGCTGTAGCCTGGAGGAGGAGAAGGTTTTCTGTTGCCGCCCGTGCCGCCCTGGCCCTGCTGCAATCATTTATCATTATTCAAGGTGAAGGTGGATTTCTTTTTTTTTTTTTTATACAGCTAATTAATGATGTTATAAACATGGTATTATAAACTTGGGGTTTGGGGGATTGGTGGGGCCCGGGGGAGGGGAGGGGGGGGGGGAGAGTGAATCTCTCTGGCTTCTGCTGCCCCCCGGCTGTGCTGTATATATCTTTATCTGTATATATATTTATTTATTTACAGCATCTTATATAGCACAGCAGATTCCGTTACAGCGCCTTATATATCGCAGCAGATTCCATTACAGCGTCTTATATAGTGCAGCAGATTCTGTTACAGCGTCTTAAATAGCGAAGCAGATTCAGTAACAGCGTCTTATATAGCGCAGCAGATTCCGTTACAGCACCTTATATAGCGCAGCAGATTCCGTTACAGCGTCTTATATAGTGCAGCAGATTTCGTTACAGTGTCTTATATAGCGCAGCAGATTCCATTACAGTGTCTAATATAGCACAGCAGAGTCCATTACAGCGTCTTATATAGCGGAGCAGATTCCGTTACAGCATCTTATATATCGCAGCAGATTCCGTTACAGCGTCTTATATAGCGCAGCAGATTCCATTACAGTGTCTTATATAGCGCAGCAGATTCTGTTACAGTGTCTTATATAGCGCAGCAGATTCCGTTAGTGTCTTATATAGCGCAGCAGATTCCGTTACAGTGTCTTATATAGTGAAGCAGATTCTGTTACAGCGTCTAAAATAGCGAAGCAGATTCAGTAACAGCGTCTTATATAGCGCAGCAGATTCCGTTACAGCACCTTATATAGCGCAGCAGATTCCGTTACAGCGTCTTATATAGTGCAGCAGATTTCGTTACAGTGTCTTATATAGCGCAGCAGATTCCATTACAGTGTCTAATATAGCACAGCAAAGTCCATTACAGCGTCTTATATAGCGGAGCAGATTCCGTTACAGCATCTTATATATCGCAGCAGATTCCGTTACAGCGTCTTATATAGCGCAGCAGATTCCATTACAGTGTCTTATATAGCGCAGCAGATTCTGTTACAGTGTCTTATATAGCGCAGCAGATTCCGTTAGTGTCTTATATAGTGCAGCAGATTCCGTTACAGTGTCTTATATAGCGCAGCAGATTCTGTTACAGCACCTTATATAGCGCAGCAGATTCTGTTACAGCGTCTTATATAGCGCAACAGATTCTGTTACAGTGTCTTATATAGCGCAGCAGATTTCGTTACAGTGTCTTACATAGCGCAGCAGATTCCATTACAGCGTCTTATATAGTGCAGCAGATTCCGATACAGCACCTTATATAGTGCAGCAGATTCTGTTACAGTGTCTTATATAGTGCAGCAGATTCTGTTACGATGTTTTTTAAGTTTTTTCTTTTCAAATGTAACATGCCAACACATGTTAGCCACGCCCCCAATTCATAACCGGGCAGGGGGGTGCAATATATGCCCTTGCTCCGGGCGCTGTGGCACCTAGCTACACCGCTGGCACAAGGAACTGGATACTCACAGGTGCCTCAATCAATGAGGACTGAGCATGTCTCTCACTCTGTGCTTTAATCAATAAGCCATGGTCAGGTTACACAGAACTGCCTGGCAGCATGGATTCACCCAGGTGCTGTGATCAATTAGCAAAGCTCAGACCACACAGAACTTCCCTGCAGCATGGAGCAGAGCTGAACTGACAGAAGAAGTCACAAACCAGGTAAGAACCAAACAATAACTGGTTTGTGACAATACTGTTTTAAAAATGCAAATTTTGCTAGGGTTATAGTCTGTAATCCAACTTAATTGTTTATATATAGAGAGAGCTTTAGTGAGGTTTAGTGGGAAGTTCAAACGTGCTCAGTTTCCCAATTTGCGGCAATACCCAAAGGGGAACTCACATCAAGAAATCTCGGGGAGACAGGTGGGATATCAAATGGAAATAAATTCTATAACTCACACCCAATGCGTCTCTTATGGTCGGTGTGCCTCTGCTCGAATCTGATCAGCCTGAATGATGACTTCAACACGCGTTGCGGTTAGAGATGAGCGGGTCCGGATCCCCGAGATCCGACAGATCCGAATATCGGGTATCCGGGTCAGATCCGAGCCGGCTCGGGAGTTCCCGCCTGAATTCCGGACCAATAACGAGGCCGAACGTCATCATCGCGCTGTCGGATTCTCGCGGGAGCGGGATCTTATAAAAGACGCACGCGCGGCCCGCCATCTTCACTCCAATCTTGGAGAGGGAAGAGGGTGGTTGGGAAGCTCTGTGTGCTCTGTGCTGTGCTCTGTGCCATGTGCTCCGTGCTGTGCTCCGCTCCGTGACCTGACCTGTGCCCTCACTGCCCTGTGTTGTAGACTTGAGAGTCAGTGACTGTTTATAGGCCTGAGCCCTGTAGTGTGATTTAACTAACTAGGTGCTGCAGTGCTCACACGCAGGGGCTGCAGTGTCCACTGTCCAGGGGCTGTCCTGTGGCCCGTGCCCTGTTGTGATTTATTTAGCCCTAAGCCCTGTGTTGTGATTTATTTAGCCCTGAACCCTGTGTTTTTTGTGATTTAACTAACTAACTCAGTGCTGCAGTGCTCACACGCAGGGGCTGCAGTGCTGCTGAGTAGTACACTGTGTACAGGGGCTGCAGTAATACAAGGGGCTGTGTCCAGTGTGACGGCCTATATCTTATCCATTGTCCAGTGTCACGAGTCACTCAAGACATATATCCTGTGTCCTGTCCTGTGTGACGACTGACGACATATCCTGTGTCCAGTGTGACGACATATATCATGTGTCCAGTGTGACGACATCTATCCAGTGTCCAGTGTGACAATATATCCTGTGTCCAGTGTCACAAGTCACAACATATATCCTGTGTCCAGTGTGACATGTAATGTGTGCCGGCATATATCCTGTGTCCAGCGTGACATATATCCATTGTCCAGTGTGACGACATATATCCAGTGTCCAGAGTGACGACATATATCCTGTGTCCAGTGTGATGACATATATCCTGTGTCCAGTGTGACGACATATATCCTGTGTCCAGTGTGACGACATATATCCAGTGGCCAGTGTGAAGACAATATATCATGTGTCCAGTGTCACAAGTCACAACATATATCCTGTGTCCAGTGTGACATGTAATGTGTGCCGGCATATATCCTGTGTCCAGCGTGACATATATCCATTGTCCAGTGTGATGACATATATCCAGTGTCCAGTGTGACGACATATATCCAGTGTCCAGTGTGACGACATATATCCTGTGTCCAGTGTGATGACATATATCCTGTGTCCAGTGTGATGACAATATATCCTGTGTCCAGTGTCACAAGTCACAACATATATCCTGTGTCCAGTGTGACATGTAATGTGTGCCGGCATATATCCTGTGTCCAGCGTGACATATATCCAGTGTCCAGTGTGACGACATATATCCAGTGTCCAGTGTGACGACATATATCCAGTGTCCAGTGTGACGACATATATCCTGTGTCCAGTGTGACGACATATATCCTGTGTCCACTGTGACGACATATATCCAGTGTCCAGTGTGACGACATATATCCAGTGTGACATGTAACCATTGTGTGACGGCATATATCCTGTGTCCAGGAGTGACATATATCCATTGTCCAGTGTGACAACATATAGCCTGTGTCCAGTGTGATGACATATATCCAGTGTCCAGTGTGACATATCCTGTGTCCAGTGTGACGACATATATCCTGTGTCCAGTGTGACAGGAGCTGTGTCCAGTGTACAGGAGCTGTGTCCAGAGGCTGTGTCCAATGTCCAGGGGCTGTGTCCAGGGTGACAGGCTCTGTCCAGTGTCCAGGGGCAGTGTCCAGGGGCAGTGTCCAGTGTGACAGGCTGTGTCCAGTGTGAAGTAAGGAAAATAGATAAAAGTAATAAATAAAATAAAAACACATTTTTGGAGGATGATGGAGGAGGAAATAGTGGGAGATCAGCAACCTGATAGAAGTGCTGAAGCTGCTACCACCAGTCATAACAAGGCCGATACCTCTTTGTATTTTTTGCTCTTTGGAGCATTTCTCTTTTTTTGGGATAGTTTATTAAACTGCCACCCTGTCTGCCCCTGCAGTGCCGCTCTGCTTCCAAGATGTGCCAGGTTGGAAGTGTAAGGTCCACATGTACAGTATGTGATGCCCACTGCTGTCGCTTAGCTCAGTCATCCAGCTACCTCGGTATACCCTTTTGGCCCAACTACATTAAATGAAAACAATTTTGTAAGCTGTGAAGTGATCAAAATTGACTAGAAATGAGTGGAAACTAATGTTATTGAGGTTAATAATACTTTAGGGGCAAAAACAGGCCCAAATTCTGTTATTTTAGCCATTTTTAGCATTTTTTCATAAAAATCCAGATCCAAAACCAAAACCCACAAGGGTGGTTTTGCCAAAACCAATCCAGATCCAAAACACGAAGGGAGATCCAGATCCAAAACCAAAACCCGAAAAAGTGGCCGCCGCACATCTCTAGTTGCGGTACTTGCAGCGGGGAGTCAGTTGCTGTTGGTATCCAGGGAGCCGGTGCTATGATGTTAGGATGGCAGCTCAACCCATGAGATGTTGCTTGGTACGGGGAGCCAGACACTGGCGGACCGGACGGATGATGTCCCGCGTTGGGGTACTCACAGTGTGCAGTCAGTGGCTGTTCATAATCACCTAGGAGGCCGGTACTGCAATTCTGAGTCTTGTCAAAGAAGAGTCAGCAGTCCATTATGGAGAGGACCACCATTGTCAGGCACAATAACTTACATGAAAACATCTGCAACCATGATATTGTGTCGGTGACAGCATAATCAATAGATGATGAATTGATTACTTATGGACAGATCAGGGATAACTTAGTTAGTAGTAATATAAGGTATGTAATTTATAACAGATCAGGGTGCACTGCACTGATCTGCTTTCATCAAAAAATTATTGCAACTTGAATGTACCTTAGAAAAAAGATCAATAAGTCACTATGACAACAGAACAATTTATACTGCTGGTTCACATTTTAAATACAGGATGGACCAAAAGTGCATCGATCTGTGTCTGTAGTAAGTAGTGTTAATATTAACATTGTGCACCTTTTTGTTTTCTATAGATCACAATACTGTGTTCTGTTGTCACTGGTAACGGTTAATATAGGTAATACAGAGTGGTGAATCATAAATGGATCTGTAGAAATTTTAGGGTAGATGTTTTATTTTTTATTCAATTCATTCATTTTGTGCACTTCACCTGGCCTGAACTGCAGTGCACTGGTTGTACTTACCCTGCTAACACCAACTTGTACAGTGTATACGGTAGAGATATGCAGGCTTGGTTTTACCCGGATTTATTTGGATATTGAAGTGGGATTTTATTGGCTATCCAAAACATGTGACAGCCGAAAAAGCCAAACTTGTGCTAATTGTGGCGATAAGAACCAAGTAAATCCAAACTGCACATCTCTAGAATATTGTCACCTATATAAAGTGTGACATAGTAAGATGAGAATAGCTACATGATGGACTTTATTCTGGTCCGTTTGCAGTTTTCAATCCCAATCTGGCCCTGTTAGTCACTCAGCCTGATGCCCGCTGTGTAGGCAATTGTTTGTAACAATAGGGGGGGCGGATGGGCTGCCTATATTTTCAGTCCCGGGCCCCATTATTTCTGCTGGCAGCCCTGTTAGTTAACGACCTATCGTTAACGAGTTGTTGTCGTTGGTTGTTTGTCCAAAAACACAGTAGATTGTTCTTGTGCCCTGTGAAATTTAAATAATGGGTGTGACTAATAAAACAGGTTTTATTCAGTGCAGTTCTGCTGTTGGAGAGGCTTGGTTTATACCTGTTTTTTCCTGGTGAACGGCATTGGTTTTGCTTGCTTGCAAAGTTTGTAGGCTGCGGCTGGGTGTGTGTATGGGTAGGGTTAGGCTGTGTCTGGGTGTGCATATGGATAGGGTTACGATGTGTGTGTATATGGATGCAGTTAGGCTATGGGTGTGTTTGTTTGTTTGTTTGTGTGTGTCTATGGATAGGGTTAGACTGTGGCTGGGTGTGCATATAGATAGGGTTAGGCTGCAGCTGAGTGTGCACATGGGCAATAGAAGTCTAAGGAGGGCCCAGAGATGGAACACTGCAGTGCACTTTGCAAAGCTCAAAGGAGGTGCGCAGCTGCAAATATAGGAAGTGTGCTGGGCTGCAGGAGGGGGGCTGGCAGCCAGTATTCAGCAGCGCCGCAGGCTAGGGGACGACCTGCTACTGTTAGTGAGAGGGGGCAGCTGGTGGCCATGTGGGCAATAGAGCTGCCTGGCCCTCCACTAAGTCAGAGCGGCTGGGCCCAGAACAGTTGTCCCCACAGCACCCCCCTAATGGCGGCCCTGTTAACTAGAAATTGTTAGCTAAATTGTTTAACATTTGACACCAAATCATTTGTGCAGGAGTTCAGAGCAAATTGTTAACAAGATTGAATCTATCTGTGTGTACGCACCTTTAAACATCCATTTGCAGGCCCTGCATGAGTACATACGATGTGAGGGGGGTGGACGCACCACCATTTGCAGGGCGGGTTCTGGTTGACTCGCAAGGGTGCGAATTGGCATCTGAGTGAATCAATCAGAATAAAGCCCCACATGTAGAGTGAAAGGAACGTTACTGTTGCGCTGTTCAACTCTAAGAATTGTGCACATTTTATATTTTCCTTAACTGTCTCCTTTCAAAGAGGAATTTCTTAGTGTGATCTTACGCTACAGTAAAATATGTGTAAATTCAAGCAGAAAACAGTCAATACAGCAATGGCGAATTATAAAAAAGAAATCTGCTGATCCTCAACAATTCTTTATGTATACAATTGCATCCTCTTGCCTTCAAGTTCACATACAGGTGCATATCCACTTCAATGCCTTTGGAAACATCTCTGTAATCTCATTTTGCACCAAATTTTAAGTGTACAACCGGTACTTGTTTAGTTTCACGGCGGCAGCCTGGCTGTGCGCTACTTCCGGGTCTGTGTCCCCTTGCTGTGGTCTCGGGGGCTCGCTACGCTCGCCACACTATCTGAATTCAACTCCATGCCAGCGTGGATAGTGGGGGTATGTACTATCCACGTTGGCATGGAGTTTCTTTTAGAAAGTGTGGCAAGCGCAACCCAGAAGTAGCACGCGGCCATGCTGCCGCCGTGAAACTAAACAAGCACCGTACAACCACTTTAGGAGTGTCCTTACTATTTCAATAATTATTTGTACAATTTTATGTTTTTCACTCACCCACGCATTAATGGGCTGCACATTTAATACTGGTATTGAAACTGCGCTTCTGCTTTTCATCAAACAATTTGGCATCCTCATGTACACAATCTAACTTACCAATGAATGCCTTGGATCCTCCCAGCTGTTCACCAAGTGCAAAGGTTAGGACCGGAACATCTGTTATCCTGGAGCACCGCCATGTGTGCTCTGGTAAAACTAGGTGCATTTATACAGACATAAACATACAATGTCACAATATGCAATCTTTGCTGTGGTTTAAGCTTTTACAAACCTTAAATGTTGTGTAATGGGTGTTTCTCTGTGCAAAACACATCTACAAACTGCTAACATATTTCTACTATGCCAATGACTTTATATGAATTATTCTCTTAATAAAATGATTTAGCTCTGTCGTAATATTTTTCAATAGCAAATTGCTTAGATACTATTGTGCACCGTGTTCTATTTTAGCTGAGGGTTTTAAATAGCCCTAGAGAGGTTTATCTTGGAAAGATTCCCCCTAATTTAACAAGCAGACTTGTTTTCCAAGCTTGGTGTAAAAATAGAATCTATATTAATGAAGGGAAATCTGCCTTGAAGGAGAGATGTAACCCATCATGGTATCAGCAGGGGCACTTAGTTCATTGCTGTAGCAGATGCATGCCAAATAAAGATATGGCACTCTACACCAGTCTGTGCTAACAAAACACTGCTGGGTACTTGTAGACTTGGAATAAACTAAAGTACTTGTTTTGCTGAGCAACTTCTGTCTCTATCTCTACATAAGTTGGCCCAAGTTGTGGGCATAAGATGTTCAATTAACTCCTTCCATAGCCATGATGCTGAATACATTTGAACACAGTTATCTTTGCCCTTAGAATCGAGAAAATGGTCCTGTTTTGCCCTAAATAAATAAATAGCTGCAAGTACAGTATTTTTCTCATTTCACCTATACTGTATATATGCTGTGTTGATGATTGATGCTAACTATTTGGGGCCAATTCAAATGTTGTGAGCACCCCCTATTTCCCGCAGCATCTGTGTGAGAAAAAATGTGTTCACGGTCCATACTTTGGCCTCCCAAAGCTTCCAAACCTGGCCATTTTGGAACACAACATGGTTTCAGCCTCTTTGCATGGCTAAATCTAGAGCTAGCAGCCAAGTAAAATGCTAAAGGCATCTGATCGGAACAACAATTGAACAGCGGGGAGCATGCACAAAATTTTAATTGGCCCCTGTGAATACTATGGCTACAATTATCACTCTCTTGTGCTCTTTTGCACAAGATAAAGAAGAGATATAGCAACTGGACTATGATATAAATCAGCTGTTCTTTTTTTAACAGGAGAGATACTATGGTAAACTTTTACTAAGCTGCCATATGCCGGATTGCCTTCTGTTCACAATTAAAACATTTGTCACATCTCTTTATGAGCTATATCAGGTTTAAATTGTGCAGTGATCCATTTCAATCCCCTGCTTACTAAGCAAGAGTGACTACGAATAAAGTCTATCACTGGAATGCTGCAGTTTATATCTGTAAACAAAGAATCTCTTGTGATTTCAAGCTTTTATACCAGCTAAGTACTTGCCATTTTGGTTCCATACAAGCCATAAAATTAGCAAACCTGTAAGGAGTTATTTCTAAATTTAACCTTAAGTGCTAAGTGCACTAAAATTCTCAGTACTCAGTACGATTAATGACCCCTGGAGAATAAGGTCAGTCACGGTGCACCAACATGAAAAAGCCAATCAGCAAAGAACAACATGTCACATATCTATAACCATAGAAAATAAGCTTATAGCCTCCCTGGCACTCGCTCTTTCTGTATATTTATAGAAGAAAATGCATTTAAATTCTAGAATGTAAAAATATGACTTGATCTATGGTTATTAGTAGGGATTAAGAGAATCTGAAACCCCAGTACACCCGCAATCTGAACGTGCTCTCCGAGCCTGTTTGGGATTTCCCATCCAGGTTCGAATCGTGGGTCTCGGGACCTCTCGAGATCCTGCTGACCGATCTCCCGAGATAAGGAACCCTATATAAAGTTTAGTGATACTGCCGTTAAAGTCCAGTGATACTACTGTATAATTCCAGTACAGTGATACTGCCATTAAAGTCCAGTGATACTACTGCATAATTCCAGTCCAGTGATACTGCTACAAAATTCCAGTACAGTGATACTGCCAATAAAGTCCAGTGATACAGCTCAATAATTCCAGTCCAGTGATACTGCCGTTAAAATCCAGTGATACAACTGTATAATTCCAGTACAGTGATACTGCCATTAAAGTCCAGTGATACTACTGCATAATTCCAGTCCAGTGATACTGCTACAAAATTCCAGTACAGTGATACTGACAATAAAGTCCAGTGATACAGCTCAATAATTCCAGTCCAGTGATACTGCCGTTAAAATCCAGTGATACAACTGTATAATTCCAGTACAGTGATACTGCCATTAATGTCCAGTGATACTACTGCATAATTCCAGTCCAGTGATACTGCTACAAAATTCCAGTACAGTGATACTGACAATAAAGTCCAGTGATACAGCTCAATAATTCCAGTCCAGTGATACTGCCGTTAAAGTCCAGTGATACAGCTGTATAATTACAGTCCAGTGATACAGCTGCATAATTCCAGTCCAGTGATACTGCTACATAAATTCAATCCATTGGCACTGCCGTTACAGTCCAGTGATTCTACCGTTAAAGTCGAGTGATACTGCTGCATAATTCCAGTCCAGTGATACTGCCATTAAAGTCCAGTGATACAGCTGTATAATTCCTGTCCAGTAATACTGCTACATAATTCCAGTACAGTGATGCTGCTTTATAGTTCCATTCCAGTGATACTGCTGCATAAATCCAGCCCATTGGTACTGCCAGTAAAGTCCAGTGATACAGCTGCAAAATTCCAGTCCAATGATACTGCTGCATAATTCCAGTCCAGTGATACTGCTGTATAATTCCATTCCAGTGATACGGCTGCATAAATTCAGTCCATTGGTATTGCCGTTAAAGTCCAGCGATACTGCCGTTAAAGTCCAGTGATACAGCTGTATAATTCCAGTCCAGTGATGCTGCAGAATTCCAGTCCAGTGATACAGCTGCATAATTCCAGTCCAGTGATAATGCCATTAAAGTCCAGTGATACAGCTGTATAATTCCAATCCAGTGATACTGCTGCATAAATCCAGTCCAGTGATACTGCTGTATAATTCCATCCCAGTGATACTGCTGCATACATTCAATCCATTGGTACTGCTGTAAAAGTACTGGATTGGGGTCTGTGTAAGTTCCCTTCCAGGAACCCAGGTGGGCAGGCAACCCCTTTATCAACCATTGCTAGGGCTGCAATGCCACAGCCTGAGCCCCTCAGAGACTTGGAGCCCCTCACAAGGTTGGGGGCCTGGTACCCTTTGATGCCCCGGTCAACTGATTGTGGTTGATCAGGATGCCAGCGGGGGATAACTAAGCAAACCCCTAGATGAAGGTCTCTAAATAACAGCTTTGTATCCAACCTGCAGCAGTGGATACTAATGTACAAATTCAGTATTGCTCAGATTTCGGGAGACCAGCTGTACCTTGAGTACTAACACTGACACTTTCGTAAGGTAGGAAGGAGTCAGTCTCCAAGAACTCATGCAATCTCCTGATAATCATCCACTAATGAAAAAATTGCCTGTTACTTTAAACATCCTAGCATCTGATGTAGTAAGTTTTATTTATATAGCGCACTTTCTCCAACAGGACTCAAGGCGCTTTACAGACATTAAAAATAACAATGCACATACTGCAATACAAAAGGTTATCAGTGCAAGGAACAGGCAACAATGGCAGTACACGATATGCATCACACATACAGATATGCACAAGACGCATTCTAATAAGGAACACGAACATGGGGAACATATTTACCGAGCTGTGCAGTACCCAGGCAGCCATTCAGCGGTGCCACATGGTGATTGCACAGCCAGATAGGTAGCCAGTAACAGTACAGATATATATATATATATATATATTGCAATTGGTTGGATAGAGGTGTAAGCGACAGCAGATACCTATATACTACAAGGAGTACTCTTTATAGTAAAAAAGAGTTTATTTTATATATATAAAAAAATGCACAATAGCACTAATTTGGAGAACAAACAGTAAAATACAGTTTACATAGAAAAAACACAGTAATAAAAAATGCGAGAATTTTTCAAAAAAATGCCTACAGGTGGTATCGCTAAAAATGGGGAGTGGATTAAAAAGTAATCTAAAAGTGAAGGACTTAGCTTAGTGGAGGAGTCAGCAGGCAGTACCCAACGCGTTTCGTCTAGGAGACTTCTTCAAGGGGTGAGGGAGAGATGTGCCTGATGCTCTATTTATACTATGTATGCCTAGTGCTCATAATTATGAGGTCACATCCTGTGGGATGTGGCCTCTGTTTTTAGAGTTGTGGATTTGTATAGAATTCGCATCTGCTTCTAAAAGTGCTTATGCACTTAATGCTATCCAGCTAGCAGTAGTGCAAAATAAATAGAAAACATAATTTAAATAGTAGAAAAGACGTATGATTGAAGTTCAGGGATGTGCGTCCCCACTTCCGGCGGGTGGACGTCACTTCCGCCCCGCTTCCTGCGTATGTACAGTTCACTAAACTGGGAGACTTCCGCCTCTCTTCGGCGGATGTTCTGGGTTGCCCCACTTCCGTTTGTTGGCGCTTTGCGGAGAGTAGCTACAGCATCTGTCCGTCAACCTCAGGCTGGTGCTTCAGTATGTATCGACGTTTCTAGTGGGATCTTTGTCTCCGTTTGGCGGCCATTTTTCTGGGGATCTTGGTGACTTTAACATGGGAAAACGGCCATCTTTCTGGATTCAGATACATAGATTGGAGTTCACTGTTTTCCGTTCATGGTTTCTTTTATAACGACTTCGTATAGGACATAGGGGTATAAAGTACATTGTCATGTTGATGGCTGTTTATAATATATTCTACCACCATATCCTTTTCAATAAAACCTCCTCTGGTTTGAAATGTGTACTAACGGTACTTGTGTATTTTGGCGGCGCCCCCGATCTCCATCGCACGATGAGTACATCGCGTTGCATCGCATGCCATGCACCCGATGGCATGCGATGCGACGCGGTTTTTGCCCCCTATTCGATGAAAGATTGTATAAGCACCCTTTTAAGCACCCTAATGGGTGCTTACAATGTTAAATGCACCCCCACGCCACCCCCCCACTATAAACGTGAACCCGAAGCGTGGCGAGTGCAGCGAGCCCGCGAGGGGCGGCGGTACGCGTCCTCCGACCTTTTCATACCCCCACTATCCACGTCGGCGTGGAGTTGAGAATAGAAAGTGTGGCGAGCGCAGCGAGCCACCGAGCCCGAAGCGTGGCGAGCGCAGCGGATACCTTCACAGGTATCCGCGTCCCCTCGCGGGCTTCACAGGTGTCCGCGTCCCCTCGCGGGGCTCGCCACGCTTCGGGCTCGGTGGCTCGCACGCTCGCCACACTTTCTATTCTCAACTCCACACCGACGGGGATAGTGGGGGTATGAAAAGGTCGGAGGACGCGTACCGCCACGCTTCGGGTTCACGTTTATAGTGGGGGGGTGGCGTGGGGGTGCATTTAACATTGTAAGCACCCATTAGGGTGCTTATACAATGTTTAATCGCATCGCATCACATTGTATGGCATTGTACAATATCGCGTGATATCGCGTCGCATCGCATGCCATCGTATGCCTTATGGTATGCGATGCGATGGGCGCCGCCAAAATACACAAGTACCGTACTAACCTCCTTCTTCACACACACACCTACCAAATTGTAGGCATCTGCCAATAGGTAACGGTAATAGGAAGGAGCATGTGAGGGACGCATTTAACAGGATTAAAAAAAACTTCATATTAAAGGCAAAAATTTATACTTCAAGTGCAAGTACAAGCTTCAAAACTGAAATGCTCACAGACATACAGTACTCTAGTTTGAATTCACTGTAAAAATAAAGTAAAACATTTGAAATTCTATGGAAGGTTATGACTGATCCACTAGGCAACACAAATCTCATAGAGGCAGAAAGAGCTACCATTGGCTTGCTATAGAACAGTAAGTACATTTCATCATCAATGAGAAGGTGTCCGCAAATTACTTGTGGGTATCCTACAAACAGCTTACAAAAATGAAGGATGTAGTGATGAGAAAAAACCTTAGGCCATCTAGTTGAATTAGTAGGCACAGTGAATGTAAGGACATGAATGAATACCTTAATAACATGTTGTCCATCACCCAGCAATTGCCATGCATTGAAGCCCTCACCATACCCATGAATTGGTATCACAATGGAAGTCATCCTGTTTGCGATAGCCATGGATGAATGCAATCTGTATGTGGGAGCATACGCACCATGTGGTACTATGGATCGAGGGCGTGTACACAGTGCACTTGCATGGCCATAGGCACGCTAGTCATGACAATCAACTTGCGGTTGCCACAGCTATCAGCAAAGCTGAGGGCTATCCCATCTGAACATGAAGTCAGTAGAAACTCGAATGGGTTACAAACTAAAGACTTTAAGAACTAACAATGGAGAAGGGTACAAAAATTAAAGTTAATTGGATTTATGAGAATATGGGATCAAGCATCATCTAACCATGCTGTATACACCCAAAACGTTTTCATACCAATCATCCTATAGTGGTAAGAATAAGTGTAATGCTGGACAATACTGTACTTGAAAATTAACTAAGGGCTAAGGGAGTTCAAACAGTGGTTTATCTAAAGAACAACACAACTCACTGTTACAGTGAAAGGGAAAACACAAATTGAAGTGTGGACTGGTAAGAAACCTACTGTAAGTCACTTAAGAGGATTTGATTTAAAAACTTATTTACACATTCAAAATGAAAGTAGTCACAAGTTAGACTACAAATCACCATGGATATTATCTTGAGAGAGGATCAGGGTCGGTGCTAGGGTGTCCGGCGCCCTCCTGCAAACCATACATTTTGCTCCCTTTCACATTGCCATTGCAACTAGCTGCAGACCGATTGTGGGAGTGTATGCAACATGCGATCCTGAGCAGGATCTTGGGTGCATGTACATGTTTGCATACACCATCTTAGTGCTGTGTCCGCAAAATGTTGCAGGCACTAAAGGTGCCCATACACGCTGCGAGAATCGCATACCGTATGGGCTAGATCTAATCGCACGGCATGCATGCAATGTCTGTGCGATGTGATCCAAAAGCAGTACAGAAAGTATTTGCAGCACTCATGACTGAGGGGAGAGAAGGAGGAGATGGAAGAAGAGGGGAGGAGATAGAGGGGGCGGAGTGTTGAGGACTGGCAGTGGCACTGGCACAGCACACTGAGAAGAGGGAAGGAAGGGGAGGCGGCGCTGCTGCCTGTTCGACATTTGATTGATAGCTGACATGTCATCCCGGCATTCACAGACAGCGCTACATGCCTCAGCGCAAGTGTCCGTGAGGAAGAGGGGGCAGGTCACAGGAGGAGGACAGTGTGTGCGCGGTGCAGGGAGCTGCTCAGCCTCTCCATACTGCCGCCCGCTGTCAGACAGGCACTGAGGGCGGCGTACAGGAGGCAGTGACAGTGAGGGCTGAGGCAGCTTTAGCAGAGCAGGGAGGGAGACAGCGCCTTTTCAGCATGGCGCCTCCCTGCTTTGCAAAAGCTGCTGAGTGGGTAGCGCCGGCCCTGGAGAGGATATATGAACTTTGGAAAATTGCTTACAAAAAGCTTATAAAGGCATGATATGTCATATTTCATGAGTCATACTGTGTAGTGTCTGAGAAATGTGTAATGCATGAACTAACAGTCAATACCAATACTCCTAACCAATAGATTTGAAATCCTGAAAGCCAATAGCAAACAAAGATTTCAACAAAACATAACAAAGAGAAACCCCAAAGAGGTATTGTGAGATATTCACAGTGGAAATGGTGGGAAAAAAGGGCAGCGTAAACAGGGAAATGGGTAGGAGAGCCACCAAAATTCCAGGTAAACAATCCCATGTGTGTCCCAAGATTTTGATTAAAATATAATATAAGTTGATGTGTTGTCCCCTGTCACAAGATTAAAGACCCTACATTTAATAATTGTTATATCTACAATATACATAATGACTTTAATGTAACACCAACTAGATTTTAATTTGAAATGTGTTAATGCTAAATTGGCTAAATAAGTCTTCATGTAGCCACCAGAGTTTAGTGATAACATATGTGGCTAATAAACATTGTCACGACCACTGGACCTCAGTGGCCCTTACCGGTCCGGATCCGGCGGCGGGGTCTCCGCTCCCCCCGCATTGGTACCAGCTGGGGGAGTGTTGCTGCACTGTCCAGTCGGCCGTGTCTATCTCCTCCTGCCTGTGTTGCTGGTCTCCACTCCCGGGCGCCATGTTGGCATGGTCCTGTGTCCTATGGGGCGCCGCCATCTTTCCGTAGCCACCCAATGGCTTTCACTCAGGCTTTTCCAGCTTGTCCAATCAGGAGCAAGCCCAGGGGATTTAATCTCTCACCTGACACTCAGCAGGGCCAGTGCTATCTCTTCCCAGGAGGTAACCTGCAACCTGTGCTTCCCAGTGTGCTGCTGAACCAGCTCCTGCTTCCAAGATCTCCCAGTGTGTACCGGCACCAGCGTTTCCACACCTGTGTGCTTCTGAGCTTCCTGCTTCCAAGATCTCCCTGTGTGTACTGGCACCAGCGTTTCCACAATTGTGTGCTTCTGAACCCTGCTTCCAAGATCTCCCTGTGAGTACCTGCACCAGAGTCTCCGCACCAGTGTGCTTCCAAGACTGTGCTCAATCTCCCAGTGTGTACCGGCACCAGCGTTTCCACACCTGTGTGCTTCTGAGCTCCCTGTTTTCAAGATCTCCTAGTGTGTACCGGCACCAGCGTTTCCACACCTGTGTGCTTCTGAACCCTGCTTCCAAGATCTCCCTGTGAGTACCTACACCAGAGTCTCCGAACCAGTGTGCTTGCAAGACTGTGCTCAATCTCCCAGTGTGTACCGGCACCGGCGTTTCCACACCTGTGTGCTTCTGAGCTCCCTGTTACCAAGATCTCCTAGTGTGTGCTGGCACCAGCGTCTCCACACCTGTGTGCTTCCAAGACTGTGCTCTATCAACCCCCTGTGAGTACCTGCACCAGAGTCTCCACGCCTGTGTGCTTCAAAGACTGTGCTCTATCTGTCTCCCAGTGAGTACCTGCACCAGAGTCTCTGCACCTGTGTGCTTCCAAGACTGTGCTCAATCATCTCCCTGTGAATACCTATACCAGAGTCTCCACGCCTGTGTGCTCTATCCGTCTCCCATTGAGTACCTGCACCAGAGGCCGTATCCATGTGTCTCCAGCTCTGCTGTTCCGCTGATCTCCCAGTGTGTACCTGCACCGGCGCTGCCGCATCCGTGTGTCTCCAGCTCTGCTGTTCCGCTGATCTCCTAGTGTGTACCTGCACCGGTGCTGCCGCATCCGTGTGTCTCCAGCTCTGCTGTTCCGCTGATCTCCCAGTGTGTACCTGCACCGGCGCTGCCGCATCCTTATGTCTCTAGACCTGTTGATCCGCTGAGCCCCAGCGTGTCCTGGCACCTGTGCTTCCACCTCCGTGTATCCTCTGGCCTCCTGCTCCAAGTTATCTCCCAGTGTGCACGCCTGTTCCATGAACTTGTTGCTCCAGTGATCTCCCAGTGTGTACTCCTGTTCCACGAACTTGTTGCTCCAGTGATTTCCCAGTGTGTACTTTTGTTCCTTGGAATTGTTCTATGCTTCAAGTATTAATACCTGACACTGTGATACTTCAATAAATGGTATTATTCATCTTAGCCTATGCGTAAGACTTATATTAAGCCTGCTACCTTCCAACCCTCAGTGTGCCCCCTAGCTCCTGGCCAGCAAACAGACTCACAAAATCCACGAGTCCTGACAAAACTATACTTATTATATACAAACTTAATCCTTATATAATATTATATTATAATATAGTAATATACATACTTATTATATACAGTATGGTATGTCAAATGCAAAAACCAGTGCATATTTCTGTGAACAAAAGTAAAAAAGTATCTAGAAACATGTCACTAACTACAGGATCTGGGAATAGAACAGTTATGAGCTATTCCATTCCAAATAGCAATTGGGAGTCTGATGTATGCAAGTGTCACCCAAACATCACACATACAGTGATTTGCACTAGCCAGTTCTCACTGAATCCTTGAAAATAGCATTTGTTCGCGATTAAGAGGATCTTGTGATACCTAAAAGGGATTAACTCAATGAGAGCAAATAAAAATGACAGACATTCTTATACTGGCTATCAACAAAGTTGAATTAGTGGGCACAATGATAAATTGATCAATTAGCAATCATACAACTGTTGCTTTATCTTCAACAGAAGCACAATTATGGCCTTGACTGAAGCAGAAAAGGAGGCACATTGGATCAAAACCACTTGGACCCTTTATGACCCATTGCATGTTACCAGTGTATATAAAGGCCCTAAGTCAGTGTTTTTCAACCACTGTGCCGTGGTACACTAGTGTGCCTTGAGCTGTTCTCAAGTGTGCCCCCAGATCTAGAGATGCCCAAACCAGTTTACAGCCACCAGTTCAACTGTTATTTACTGGTCTCTTCTTTTCATTTAAAGGGCCAATGTATTTTATTTGTGTTACCTGTGGGGACCAGTGTGATTGTTTTTTATATGGGGGCAATAGGTTTGTTTTTTTCCTGTGGGGGCCAATGTGTTTTGCCCTGTGGGGATCTCATGGTGTGCCTTGGCAATTTTAAAATCTTATTTAGTGTGCCGCAAGGTAAAAAGGCTGAAAATGACTGCCCTAAGTGATCCCAAAAGATATAGGGGATTATTTAGACCTGATTGCTGTTGTGCGATTTAGCAAACCAATTGATTATCGAATGAATGCACAAGTGTCTGGGCGACAGTGCACATGCCTGAAGCCAAACAGCATAAAAAATCAAGATTTTTTAATTTGCAGGCCGGCTGCAGTTTAATTGACATGAAATTGCTGTTTGTAGTTGGTAACCGGTCATTTTTGGGGAGTGGCAGAAAAAATGCTAGTGTACCAAAGCATATATATGATGTCAGCCCCAGAGGCAATCAGTCTATCTCTGTTGCAGAGTTGTGGAAGGGTCATAGCGGTTATTCTGGTCCTCACGCTCGCATGCAAATTTGCATGTTTTTTAAATGCTCAAGCACATACGCATTTCTGTGCATGTACATGCACCAGGAGCATGCAGCCATGGCGAACAGAGTGTTCTCCTGCTGGAGGTGGATTTGCCCATGGGAACACCCAGCATTTCATGGGCGTTCCCATGAAAATGCTTGGCGTTCCCATGTTAAATAGGCATTGAAATTTGAACGGCAACCGTTATCACAATACAGTCTACACAATAAATGTTTTAATAATGTCAATTTAAAATTGACATGGGGTCATAAAGGGTTAACTGAACTAAACATTTTAACCTTTAAAAGCTCTCATCTTTTGTGACAATAAAGATGTTACAGACTTGTCTAATGATATAAAGCACATTGGCCAATCACAGCACAAGGCCACCAATCATAGGGACCAATTCAGACCTGCTCATTGCAGGCCAAATTTGTCACCTTCCAGATATTTGGGGTTTGCGCATGCCGGGTCATTTGCTCCGGGTGGGGGGTGGGTGTGCAGCGTGGATGGTGGCGGGGGGGCAGTTCGGTGGGGCGGTGGGGAGTTACCTGCTTGCTAGGCTGCGAGTTTACACAGTCTAGCAAACAGGTCTGAATCAGGCCCATGGGCCTGATGTGCACTGCAGGTGGGGCAAATGTAAGATATGTAGAGACAGTTTTGGAAATGAATGCGAAAAGGCAGTAAACAACATATCATTAAAAAGTGCTGATGCTCCTCCAAAACGTCCTGGGCTATGAACAATAAACAGCCTTTTTTTTTTAAATAGTAATTTTATTAGGTTTTTCAAAGCAAAGGAAGGGGATACAGAAAAAATTGGAGGGAGGTGCAACACAGGGTAAATGTGAAGAACATAGGGGTATATAACAGTTCCTGGTTCTCCTCATTACCGAGGCGAAGCAGGAGGGGACACGGCAAGATAGATCAATATATGGCCGGCCGAAGCGGGGGAGTGCTAACTCCCCTCTCCGGCAATATCCATCCTGGAGACAGCGCATCAGTTAATACCCCCCGGCCAGAGCGAAACACATCAGTGTTGTAGGTTTCCACTCTTCAGGACTTCCCTATGCATCCAGATGAACTGTTTATTGTCATAGTGACCAGGAACTGGTAGCAGCAGAATTCAAGTAGATTGAATTGGAAGCAGTCTGGTGCCTTGGAAGAACTCTCTGGATAAAACATAGGAAGTAAAATGTTGTTCAATGCACTGGAGGTGTCTAGAAGTCCTGCTCATATTCCCCTGAATGCCTGATGATTGGTTGTTGACTGCAGCAGTAATCAGAGCAGAACCAGGAAGCGGGTTCACCTGGTTCTGCCTGTGTCATCTGATCATACCTAGGCTCAGTGGGACTATAGGTGAGCTATGGTCAGCTGATCAGAGGTGTCATGTCACCACCCATGTCCAGTAGGGTTTGTAAACAATGCCAGGAGACATGCCACCATGTGGGGAACAGACACAGGGACATCTTGCCAAACCACTTCAGTAGCCACTCTGTGGTGCCAGCGTGTCAGTAAGTGCCACAATTCCTGACACTCTGCAAAAAAAAAAACCAGTGTACCAAATGTGGAATGAGTGGTGGTTTATTTGTTGCATGTACAGGGGCCTGCCGCAAGTAGAAGGGCCTACAGCTGGAGGCATTACAATCAGTCAGAAGAAATAATTCTTCAACCCTGGGCCTGCTCTGTGGGCCACCAGTAATGCCAGTAATAATGAGCAGCTGTGGCAAAGTTGCTATTTCAATGCAACCAGTGAGAGTCCATATGGAGTAAGAATAGTAGCTACAATCCCCTATCCTCCCAGCTCCTCCCTCTCCTCTCCTGATTTCTCTGACCCAGCGTCCAGTTCCTTTTTCTCTTTGCCATTGGTACTGGGTATCTTGTGAGTGGTAACTGAAGTCTCCTTTCCCTATAACAAACTGCCTTTCCCTGTCCCCTCTCCAGTCACTGATTGCCTCTCCCTATCACTTTCTCCCTGTCACCTACTGCCTCTCCTCATCACCCCCTCCCTGCCTCTCCTCATCACCCCCTCCCTGTAACCTATCTCTCTCTCTCTTACTCTACTTCCTGTAATTGGTATCTTTATCTCCCCATCACCCTCTCTTTCCTGTCAACCTCTGCCCATCATCCTCCATCTCTCCTTGTTACCCACTGCCTGCCACCCTCTGCCTCTCGCTATCACCCTCTGCTTTTCTCCATCACCAATTTCTTCTCCTCGTCAAACACTGCCTCTCCTTATTGCCCTCTTTTTATTATGTGTATGCTGTATGTGTATGCTCTAAATAGTTTCTTATTGTTTTTTTTTTTTTTTTTCTTAGCTATCATAGGTGGCGGAGTGTTGACCAGCAGTCCTTGTTTTACAGTACATTACTAAAAGAGATCTTCGTTTTAGTATCTACTGTGATACAAGCCCCGGAGTAGCTATATATATTTATGTACTTTCTTGACATATATTTCCTTTTATATTTAACATGCTCATATACATTTATAGTCACAACCGGAAAGGAAACCTCATACATTATCAAGAGTACATCTAAGTGACAATTGCTTTAATTCATACATGGTTTTAGAGCTCCAATATTAAATTCAAAATATAAGGTTTTTCCCTGAATCTAGGGCATAGTAGACATAAGGTCAATATTACAAATAACAATTTCACACATAAACTCCAGCATACATATTGCTTAAAAACTCAAATAATATTCAAGCTTTGCAAAACTAATGAACTGGTTTAAAATGTGGATAGATTTAACTGGGAGATAAAAACACAGGTTATAATTATATGTAGAAATTAATAAATTATCGCAGGTTTGCAGAGCTTGTATTTAAATTAAATCATAATTCTTAATACATGGTCACACAGAAAAGTACGGTAGTTTTTATATAAAAATGAATGAATTTCTACTTTATATCCACTGTAATAGCATTTTAAATCAAAGATGTTTTAAGTAACAGAAAACTGGCTGAGGGCTGGATAAGCTCGATGCCACATAAGAGCCCTATCTTTTGGGACAATTAGTAAGAAGCAAGTGTAAGGCAAGTTTCAGTTTCAGGTGGGTTGTCTTTTTTAGTCTGGTGATAAGCTAGAGTCATTTGAGGAGTTTAGGGGCATTTACAGCCATGGGGGTATATATTCCTGGTCATGTGGTCTCTTCTTCCTCTTGCCTTCCAGAAGCCCCTCACGGATTTTTTGCACTGGTTCTTGATTTGAGTGTGATCGTGTCTGCTATTACAGCCAGAATGGCGGGAAGTCAATACCAGCCAGCGGTCAAAGCATAGCATAAGCGGTCATTGTGGGCACCCCTATTGGTAGGATGGTGGGTGTGTCCTTCCCGTGGAGGTGGACTAAGGGCGTTCATGTGCGGAAGCGTCCATTGCTCTGCCAGGGTAAAGGGTGGGGAGTCCTGAACAATGCAGGTTATGCAGGTAGGAGGTGGTGGTGAGCCCCTCCTGGATATTTTGGGTTAAGCTCAAGTAGACTGGGCTGGCGTTGGTAACTACCTTTTCCCTACTATCCTCTAAATTTAGTTTACATTTGGTTTAAATTTAGTTTAAAATTTCAGCTCAAAAATTTAAAGTTAGTTTAAAGCATCGTCTCCAAACAATAAATGCTTGTTGACCTTTTGAAATCTAGCACTTATGGGTGCATTAGAAGTGGCGGGCTGGGCTGGGGGGCAGGGTGCCATTTCCCCCCCGGGCAGCTTGATTCATTAGCGCAGTGGCCCACTATAAATCAGTGTTGTCTACCCTCCTCCCAACCAGATTTATGCGGGTCGCGAAAACCAGGACTGCGCATGCGCAAAATTGTCGGCGGCCTTTTGACGCTGGGACGCTTGACGTTGTGGTTCTAAGAAGCCAGCCCCAGCGGGTTGATGCTAGGTAAGGGTAGCCGGGTGCTCTGACAGGAAGCAAGAGCGATATTACCCGCCGGCTCCTGCTGCTGGCGAGTGACTCAGGGCAGGCTGATCGACGGGGCAGGGTAACAGCTGCCTTCAGCCTGCACCTGCCAGCTGGGAAACCTCCAACCTCCTACACACACCCAGGCAGCTCTGTGCCTGCGCTCTGCAGGTAAGGGGAAGTTGCTCCGCCCCCGCCATCCCCGGCTACCTCATCTGCCCTGCTGGCTGTATTCATTGACCACACGGGGTCCAAAGACAGAGTTCAGCATCCTCAGAGGACAGCGGATTTTTCCAGCCTCATTTAGCACCACAATGTAAGTTACAGTATGTAAGAGGTGTGTGTGTGTGTGAGGGGGCGATAGGTGTACAAAGGGTGTGAGTGCAGTGGGTTAGTAATAGGTAGATACAGTATATATGTATAATGGATGTGGGGGGCTGATAGTCAGGTATGTATAATGGATATGAGGGATTATAGCCATGTACGCATAATAAACATGGGAGGGTGATAGGCAGGCAGGCATGTATGCATATGTATGTATAATTGATGTGGGGGTATAGGCATATATGTATATAAGGGATGGGTGTTAGGGGGGTGATTTACATATTATAATTCCAGCAGTCAGGATGCCTTCCGGCATCCCAGTTGGTGATTACGTGGCGCGGGTTAGGTTTGGTCATTAGCGGGGAGGGTTAGGCTGCAGGTGGGGTAAGGGTAAGGTCAGCCTGACTGATTTTTAATGTAAGAAAACCATTTAAATATATTGCTGGTGTATGTATTGCAAATTTTAATGTTCTTATTAGTTTAGTACAATGCTTTGTGTTGGTTTTAGAGTTTTGCTTGTATTAGCGGAAGAGCTCTTTCCGCTGGGTGTATGCGGGAAGCTCCCGTTATTTTCATTGAGCCACACTGCCCCACAAATCCTCCTGCTCCTCTCTATTTTATTCAGTTTTTCTCTCCAAAAATCTGGACTGTGCAGTGCATGGCGCAGCTGTCATTTTATGTAAATGACGGCCACCACAGGGTTGTGGGTAGTGGTGGGCGCGGCTTATAGGAGAGCCTGAGTAATGGCTTGTGGTGAGTCCAGAGCCAGCAGCAGTGTTATAAGTAGCAGGGAGTTGGACGGCCTGATGGCAAGAAGTTAGGCGGCCTGGTGGCAGTGTCACCAGCAGAGACCCCCAGCATCTGCAGATTTTTTTTTAATACTGTAGATAATTTTTAAATGAAAAACTTTTATTTAAAGGTGCACTGTTACTTATGGGCCAGTGTTGGACTTGCTCTACAGGCTAAAAGTTGCCAGCCAGCCCCTGCACATTAGGAAAAGTACATGAGAGAAGGTGGCCCTGCTCATGAGAGCTTACATTGTAAAGAATATATAAAGGTAATTATTATACTATTCAAGTTTTGAAAAGCCTTGTACACATTTATTATCATTGAATTTAATCAAGCTTTTTAGAAAGAACAAAAACACCTTGTGTTTTTCATTTTCTTTGTTAGCTTACCATACAGTGGTGGAACTGGTGAGTGGTTTGCCCAGGTGCCAAAATATAATTTGTTCCAGAAGATTAGGGGAGGAGCTGGGAGACAAGAAGAGGCAGAGGGTGACAGCATATTGCAGACAGTGACAGGCAGGGGGAGGCAGAGGGTAATGGTCAATCATGGGTGACAGGGAGAGGAAGTGTATGGCAGGAGTACAAGCACAATGTCCTGCTTGGTTTGGAGACCAGGGGGAATGGACCTTGGTGGGAGCAGGAACACAGTGGTCTCTATTCTGTCTGTGACATGGGGCCCCTATCCTTTGTTCTTTCTGGATGTGAGCTACCTTTACTTCAAAGACAGCAGTGAGTGGGCAAAAATGCATAACGGTCTAAGAACTAGAGAAAGTATATGGCTGTGATCAATAGTGCTGATAAGGTGGCATTTTATCAGCTGGCACAGAAAAGTCAGCCCTTCAGTCATAATATATGGGGCAGGTCCCTCAGACAGTGATGTCCACCCTGCGCTCTGCACTGGGAAATTCATCTGACATTGCTCAAAATGGTCTGCTGGAGGCCTAGGGGATAACTAAGGGCCTTATTCTGGTCGATGCGTAAATTTCTGAATTCTTTCAGATGGCGTTTTTTAGCCATCTGCGCATGCGTGGGCAACGCTATGCGCATGTTCCACGCATGGTCTCCGTACTCGTTCTCACTAATACCGTACAGAAATGTGCACCGCATTCACTCGGGAAATATGGGCATAATATGGTAATATGTGCCTCATTCGGAACTACACAGGGGCGTAATTTCAAAGTGGGCTAAACTGGGCGTAAACATGGGCGTACATGAGGGAGTGCATTAATTCTGGTAGGCGTGCATTCGGACAGAACACTGACTGCAAACGAACCAACAGGCAGGAAATATGCGGTCTTCATAAGCAAGTTTCACTTTGCGGACACCACTCGGTCATGCGCTAGGCATTCGGATCGACCAATTAGTAAGGCCGCACCTGAACCACTGTCAGCTGAACACAATACAATCGACTCCTCTACTCATTACTCATTAATTACACTCTTTTCATTGCTTCAATTGGAACCATTGCAGCCTAAATGGACCATTACTAAACATACAAAAATATGCTGAAAGCACGGCTGCATTTTTTACACACATTTACACTGCAAGCAATGGACAGAACTTGGTATCACTAATATAAATATACATGTCACTTTTACATTCAGCAATAACAGCACACATTTGGGGATCAAATGAAAAATGTATTACAGTTAGGGAAAGCATAACATTTTAATAGCATGTTATGGGGCACATGCCAAAAAATAAAGGTACCATAACAGGAATGTACAAAGCAAACAAAAATGTACAAAACTGTATTCTTTTCATACATAGTTTCAGCAGAATCATTAGGAACACATCAGGTGGCTTCACAAGAAAAGTATAGCACCAACACTTCAAGTACAGCAGACATTAATGGTAGCAGAAAGAGGGCAACAGGGGAACCAAACAAAACATTTGAAACAAGGGCAAATGTGGGTACCCTGTGCATGGGATTGGGTTGCACACATGAAGCTGACACACACAGCAAAATGAAAGATTTGGGAAGACATAAGGGTGGAGATTAATGCAGAGCCAAGTTCACTTTCGGGACAGTTTGGCCCTGGTAGAGTCCTTGCCACGTGCAGCAGCTCCTCGGCCACGGCCACATTGGGATGGTGGGGCAGGTGGAGCAGATGATGTGGAAGGGGGGGATGGTATTCCCCTTCTGCCAGCAGGGAGTGCTGGTGTAGGGAATGCACCAGAAACGGCTGACAATAGGGCCATATTGGTGGTAAGTAGCTCCGCCACAAGCTCATTATGGCGGAGGAGGAGGTCATTTTGGCGCAGGGCTTGCTCTGCCAACACCTGCAGGCTGCCAGCTATGGACTGCTGGGTGGCAGCCATGGCCTGCTGGGTGGCAGCGATTGTCTGCTGGGTGCTGACAATACCCTGCATGACCTCCTCGGTCCTACACAGGACTGATGCTAAGTCTCCCTGCTGGCGAATCTGCCCAAGCATCTGCACCCACCTGTCCAAATCCTGTGTGGCCGTTGGCTGCTGCTGCACATGGCTGGCACGTGTGGCAGGTGGCACTGTCTCCTCCGCCTCCTCAAGAGTATCACTCCCGCACGTTGGAGATGCTGCTGAAAGAGAAACGTACAATTACAACATATTCCTATAAAATTAGTACAAACTACTTATGGCATGCAAACAAATGACCTGGTTAATGCTGAAGTCAAGGCCGTAAAAGATGAATTTAGAAAGTTAGGAACTGCTCTAAAACAGGTGGCAACCACTGTAACTTTTTCAGAAGTATTGCCAGTACACCAAGGGGAAGATAGAACTCTGAGAATTAGAAACTTCAATGTTTGGCTAAGGAATTGGTGCAACGAGGAGAGATTTGGATATTTAGGTCAAAGTCAAGCTACCTGGCAAGACAGAGCCTTATATAAAAGTGATGGCCTGCACCCATCTTCAAGGGGAACGAGAATATTAAGTGAGAAGTTTGGAAGCTTCATAAGCAACTATTTAAACTAGCAGAGGGGGCAGTGAACCAAATAAGAATGAAGAAATCTGCTCCCCCAACCTAGAGGTATTGTCTCTGCAGGCAAATGGAACAGAAAGCCTATCCACTGCAACAGAAGATAATGCCGATCAAAACCGAATAGATATAGGCAGAAAGATGAAGCAGGAGAAGCACAAACACAACTTTAAGAGCTATGTGTGCAAATGCTAGGAGCTTAGGAAATAAAATCCCAGAACTAATTGCAATAATGACAAGGGATGAACTAGATATTGTGGCTATTACAGAGACATGGTGCAATGAAAATCATGACTGGGACATAGCTATACCAGGATATACTTTATTTAGGAAGGACAGTATGGGAAAAATTGGGGTTGCAATATATGTGAAAAAATATATAAAGACTACCTTAATACAAAGTATTGAAGAAAAAACGGAGGCCCTTTGGGTGACCATAGAAACAGGGGAGAAGGAGATTCTTCGTATAGGGGTGATCTACAGACCACCAGGTCAGGAAGAGGAACTAGACAAGAGCCTATTGCAGGACATCAATAAAATGGCATTAAAAGGAGAGGTGATAATCATGGGAGACTTTAACCCCTTCCCGACAATTGACGTACATTTACGTCATGGTCGGGAAGTACTTCCCGACACATGGCGTAAATGTACGTCATGGCTTGTAACTGTCACCGCGTCTATAGACGCGGTGACAGTTTCAACATGTCTGCTGTCCCTGACAGCAGACATGTCCGTGCATGCCCAGGGGGGGCTGCGATGCCGCCCCCCCCGTCGGCGATTGCTGTGATTGGCTGTTCAGTGTGAACAGCCATTCACAGCGTTTTCCTGTGTCACCGGCGAATAACGTTCGCCGGTGACACGGGATCGGAGGTGATTGGTGCTGTAAAGTACAGCACCAATCACCGCGGGGTGTAAGGGTGACACTGGTGTCACCCCGCCCACCCCCAAAGGCCGTGATTGGTTCGTCGGGCCGACGGACCAATCACAGCCAAGGAGGGGGATTTAAACTAACGGTGACTGCACTGCAGACGCCATTCCGGTCTGGAATAGCGTGCAGTGCGGTCACCGTGCCCAGCTGTCGCCATTTACTGACCAGAACTTTGCCCAATACTTACCTGATCCTTGCAAATACCTTGCCTGATCACTGCTTCATCACTTGTAGTGCGCTGGATGCTTCCTGGATCCTGTTACTTGTGACTTCCTGTGTTGTGAACTTGTGCTGCTGTAGTGTAATAGCGTTAGATAGAGAGAGATAGAGAGAGAGAGAGAGATAGAGAGATAGAGAGAGATAGTGTCAGAGAGTGCTATATTTTGTGCTGCTGCAGTGTGATATAGTTATAGATAGAGAGAGAGAGATAGAGAGAGATAGAGAGGCCTAGTGACAGAGAGTGCTATATTTTGTGCTGCTGCAGTGTGATAGTTATAGATAGAGAGATAGAGAGAGATAGAGAGAGAGAGAGATAGAGATAGTGACAGATTGTGCTATATATTTTTTATATAACTGACTGCTGCCCCCCCTTTTGTGCTGATCAGTATAAATTAACTGATCAGCAACTTTTTGGGGGCGCAGTTTTTTTTTATATATATATATACCTGTCACTGCTGCTGCTGCAGTGTCATAGAGTGATAGATAGTGAGAGATAGAGAGATAGAGAGAGATAGTGACAGAGAGTGATAGTGAGTGCTAAATTTTGTGTCTGCTGCCCCCGCCTTTTGTGCTGATCACTATATCTGAGGTGATCAGCAACTTTTTGGGGGTGCAGAGGTTTTTTTTTTTTATATATATACCTGTCAGTTGCTGCCAGTTGCACTGTCAGTTGCACCAAAGGTTGTGCACCTGCTGCCCCTCACTGGTAATCAGTGTCGCATCACTGATCACCTTTTTTTTTTTGTGGGTGCTGTGGGGTCTTTTTTTAATTTTTTTTTTACACACACTGTGATTTTGTGGGTGTCCTGTGGCCACTGTCCGCTGATCAGTGACGTACATCACTGATCAGCTTTTTCGGCACAGGGTTGATCTATTTTTTTTTTTGATCAAATTCCTGTTGCCTTTGAGCGCTGTTCAGTGACGGACGTTACTGACCAACATCTGTGCTCAATTTTTGGCGCAGGACCTTTTTTTTTTTTTTTAACCCCTTCAATTTTTTTTTTTTTAACCCCTTCAATTTTTTTTTTTTTAACCCCTTCAATTTTTTTTTTTTTTGTATAAAGTATTTTTTTTTCTGCACTACATACACACTACACACTACATACCCCCCGGGTTGAAATAAAGTTTGTACCCCCCCTACACTATACACGTGTTGAAACATTTCACTACCAGTAACACAAAAATAAAAATGGCATCCCAAATGTCATCCCAAATGTCATCCCAGTCATCCAGAAGAATGTATTCAGTGGAGGAGGCATATGCCATGCTTGCCTCTGACTCTGACACAGCCAGTGAGGCAAGCGGGGAATTTGAAGGATTCGTCTTAAGCTCCTCTTCCTCCTCTGGTGATGAGGGACCCCCTCAAAGACGCCCCCGTAGAGCAGCTGAGACCCCCCCCCAATAATTGATCTCGTATGGACCCCACCACCAGACAATTTTGAGCCCCAGGTTCCTGAGTTTTTGGCCATGCCAGGAATCCAATTTGATTCCACAGGTCTCAGAGAAATTGACTTTTTCAAATTATTTTTCTCTGATGATTTTATAAATTTAATGGTGGACCAAACTAATTTATATGCCCAGCAGTTTATTGCTCAAAACCCCACGTCATCATTTGCTAGGTGGACCCCTGTAGATGCAGTAGAGATGATGACGTTTTGGGGTCTGGTATTTCATATGGGCATAGTAAAAAAGCCAGAAATTAGGCAATATTGGAGTACAGATGTTCTGTACAGCACCCCATTTTACCGTATGGCCATGCCCCGGGCTCGATTTGAGACGTTCCTTAAATTTTTGCATTACAACGATAATGCACAGTGCCCACCCAGAGATGATCCCACCTTTGACCGGCTATTCAAAGTCAGGCCGGTCATTGATCATTTCAGTGCCAAATTTGAAGACATGTACATCCCAGATAAATTCATTTGCATAGACGAGTCCCTTATACATTTTAAAGGAAGGGTTAAATTCCGCCAGTACCTTCCCAGTAAGAGGGCAAGGTATGGCATAAAAATGTATAAGCTGTGTGAAAGCACCTCAGGGTACACTCACAGGTTTAGGGTATATGAAGGGAAGGATTCAAGAATTGAACCGCCAGAATGCCCCCCCTCCCTCGTAGGTGTTAGTGGAAAAATTGTCTGGGATTTAGTGCACCCCTTCCTGGATAAAGGTTATCACCTCTATGTGGATAACTTTTACACTAGCATCCCCCTGTTTAAGGCCCTTGGTTCAAGAGGTACAGCAGCTTGCGGTACTGTGCGCAAGAACCAAAGAGGCCTCCCAAAAACGCACATTGCCCAAGTAATGAGAAGGGGTGAAAGCAGGGGAATATGCACCGAAAATATGTTGTTGGTCAAATATAAGGACAAGAGGGATGTCCTTATACTGACAACAATTCACGGAGACAGTACCACCTCCGTCCCTGTACGAGGTACCAGTACCCACACCTCAAAACCTAATTGTATCCTGGATTACAATAGGTACATGGGCGGAGTGGATCTTTCAGATCAGGTACTGAAGCCGTACAGTGCCCTGCGGAAAACAAAAATCTGGTACAAGAAGCTGGCCGTGTATATCATCCAGATGGCACTGTATAACGCTTACGTGCTATTCCGTTCTACCGGCCAGAGGGGGACATTTATGCACTTTCAAGAGGAAGTCATAAAGGGCCTAATATTTGGGAACCAGCAGGCAGAGGGCCCCAGTACTTCTAGTACTGGCCCCCGTATTGTACCAGGGCAGCATTTTCCTGATGAAATCCCCTCCACTGGAAAAAAGGGCAGGACACAAAAAAGGTGCAAAGTTTGCTATAAAAAGGGAATAAGAAAGCAAACTATTTTCCAGTGTGACACTTGCCCCGACAAACCCGGCCTATGTATAAAGGAGTGTTTTAAAATATACCACACATCTATGGATTATTAGGTTCATAATTTCACCGTGCTTCGGGGGTCTTGCTAATGCCACATAGCACCCACCATTCATTCCACCAGAATCTGAGCCGCAAAATCCAAAAATCACTCCTTCCCTTCTGAGTCCTGCCATGCACCCAACTGGTATTTTCTGGTCACATGTGAGGCATTGCCGTACTCGGGAGAAATTGGGGCACAGATTTTGGGGTGCTTTTTCTCCTTCATACCTTCTTAAAATGAAAAATTTTGAGCCAGAACTGCATTTTTGTGTAAAAAAATGTAATTTTTCATTTTCACTGCCCACTTGTATCAAAATTGGTGAAACCCCTGGGGGTTTGAAATGTACACTATACCCCTAGATGAATTCCCTAAGGGGTGTAGTTTGCAAAATGGGGTCACTTGTGGGGGGGTTCCACTGTATTGGTGCTTTGGGGGTCTTGCTAATGCGACATAGCACCCACCAAAATTCCACCAGAATTTGTGCTGCAAAATCCAAATATCACTCCTTCCCTTCTGAGTCCTGCCACGTTTTGGTCACACATGAGGCATTGCCGTACTCGGGAGAAATTGGGGCACAGATTTTGGGGTGCTTTGTCTCCTTCATACCTTCTGAAAATGAAAAATTTTGAGCCAGAACTGCATTTTTGTGTAAAAAAATGTAATTTTTCATTTTCACTGCCCACTTGTATCAAAATTGGTGAAACCCCTGGGGGTTTGAAATGTACACTATACCCCTAGATGAATTCCCTGAGGGGTGTAGTTTGCAAAATGGGGTCACTTGTGGGGGGGGTTCCACTGTATTGGTGCTTTGGGGGTCTTGCTAATGCGACATAGCACCCACCAACATTCCACCACCAAAAATCACTCCTTCCCTTCTGAATCCTGCCATGCACCCAACTGGTATTTTTTGGTCACATATAAGGCATTGCCATACTCGGGAGAAATTGGGGCACAGATTTTGGGGTGCTTTTTCTCCTTCATACCTTCTGAAAATGAAAAATTTTGAGCCAGAACTGCATTTTTGTGTAAAAAAATGTAATTTTTCATTTTCACTGCCCACTCGTATCAAAATTGGTGAAACCCCTGGGGGTTTGAAATGTACACTATACCCCTAGATGAATTCCCTGAGGGGTGTAGTTTGCAAAATGGGGTCACTTGTGGGGGGGTTCCACTGTATTGGTGCTTGGGGGGTCTTGCTAATGCGACATAGCACCCACCAAAATTCCACCAGAATCTGAGCTGCAAAATCCAAAAATCACTCCTTCCCTTCTGAGTCCTGCCATGCACCCAACTGGTATTTTTTGGTCACATGTGAGGCATTGCCGTACTCGGGAGAAATTGGGGCACAGATTTTGGGGTGCTTTTTCTCCTTCATACCTTCTGAAAATGAAAAATTTTGAGCCAGAACTGCATTTTTGTGTAAAAAAATGTAATTTTTCATTTTCACTGCCCACTTGTATCAAAATTGGTGAAACCCCTTGGGGTTTGAAATGTACACTATACCCCTAGATGAATTCCCTGAGGGGTGTAGTTTGCAAAATGGGGTCACTTGTGGGGGGCTTCCACTGGATTGGTGCTTTGGGGGTCTTGCTAATGCGACATAGCACCCACCAAAATTCCACCAGAATCTGAGCTGCAAAATCCAAAAATCACTCCTTCCCTTCTGAGTCCTGCCATGCACCCAACTGGTATTTTTTGGTCACATGTGAGGCATTGCCGTACTCGGGAGAAATTGGGGCACAGATTTTGGGGTGCTTTTTCTCCTTCATACCTTCTGAAAATGAAAAATTTTGAGCCAGAACTGCATTTTTGTGTAAAAAATGTAATTTTTCATTTGCACAGCCCAGTTGTATCAAAATTGGTGAAACCCCTGGGGGTTTGAAATGTACACTATACCCCTAGATGAATTCCCTGAGGGGTGTAGTTTGCAAAATGGGGTCACTTGTGGGGGGGTTCCACTGTATTGGTGCTTGGGGGGTCTTGCTAATGCGACATAGCACCCACCAAAATTCCACCAGAATCTGAGCTGCAAAATCCAAAAATCACTCCTTCCCTTCTGAGTCCTGCCATGCACCCAAATGGTATTTTTTGGTCACATGTGAGGCATTGCCGTACTCGGGAGAAATTGGGGCACAGATTTTGGGGTGCTTTTTCTCCTTCATACCTTCTGAAAATGAAATATTTTGAGCCAGAACTGCATTTTTGTGTAAAAAAATGTAATTTTTCATTTTCACTGCCCAGTTGTATCAAAATTGGTGAAACCCCTGGGGGTTTGAAATGTACACTATACCCCTAGATGAATTCCCTGAGGGGTGTAGTTTGCAAAATGGGGTCATTTGTGGGGGGGTTCCACTGTATTGGTGCTTTGGGGGTCTTGCTAATGCGACATAGCACCCACCAACATTCCACCACCAAAAATCACTCCTTCCCTTCTGAGTCCTGCCATGCACCCAACTGGTATTTTTTGGTCACATATGAGGCATTGCCATACTCGGGAGAAATTGGGACACAGATTTTGGGGTGCTTTTTCTCCTTCATACCTTATGAAAATGAAAAATTTTGAGCCAGAACTGCATTTTTGTGTAAAAAAATGTAATTTTTCATTTTCACTGCCCAGTTGTACCACAATTGGTGAAACCCCTGGGGGTTTGAAATGTACACTATACCCCTAGATAAATTCCCTGAGGGGTGTAGTTTGCAAAATGGGGTCACTTGTGGGGGGGTTCCACTGTATTGGTGCTTGGGGGGTCTTGCTAATGCAACATAGCACCCACCAACATTCCACCAGAATCTGAGCTGCAAAATCCAAAAATCACTCCTTCCCTTCTGAGTCCTGCCATGCACCCAAATGGTATTTTTTGGTCACATGTGAGGCATTGCCGTACTCGGGAGAAATTGGGGCACAGATTTTGGGGTGCTTTGTCTCCTTCATTCCTTGTGAAAATGAAAAATTTTGAGCCAGAACTGCATTTTTGTGTAAAAAATTTAATTTTTCATTTGCACAGCCCAGTTGTATCAAAATTGGTGAAACCCCTGGGGGTTTGAAATGTACACTATACCCCTAGATGAATTCCCTGAGGGGTGTAGTTTGCAAAATGGGGTCACTTGTGGGGGGGTTCCACTGTATTGGTGCTTGGGGGGTCTTGCTAATGCGACATAGCACCCACCAAAATTCCACCAGAATCTGAGCTGCAAAATCCAAAAATCACTCCTTCCCTTCTGAGTCCTGCCATGCACCCAAATGGTATTTTTTGGTCACATGTGAGGCATTGCCGTACTCGGGAGAAATTGGGGCACAGATTTTGGGGTGCTTTTTCTCCTTCATACCTTATGAAAATGAAAAATTTTGAGCCAGAACTGCATTTTTGTGTAAAAAAATGTAATTTTTCATTTTCACTGCCCAGTTGTACCACAATTGGTGAAACCCCTGGGGGTTTGAAATGTACACTATACCCCTAGATGAATTCCCTGAGGGGTGTAGTTTGCAAAATGGGGTCACTTGTGGGGGGGTTCCTAAATTTTAGCATCTTATGGTGCCTAGAAACCTACATGGTGCCTAAAAAATAATCTCATAAAAAGGAGGCTCCAAAATCAAGTAGGTGCTCCTTCTATTATGAAGCCTGTGGTTTGGTCAACGTGCACACTAGGGCCACATATAGGATATTTATGAAAACAAAAGAATTGGGGGAATCAATTTTTAGTCACATTTCTCTAGTAAAATCTACTGTGTTCCTTAGAAAAATGTATTAAAATTGAAAATCTGCAAAAAAAATGAAATTTTGAAATTTCACCTACACTTTGTTTTAATTCCTGTGAAACACCTAAAGGGTTAACAAACTTCCAAAATGCTGTTTTGAATACTGTGAGGGGTGCAGTTTTTGAAATGGTATCATTTATGGGGGTGTCTCACATACAAGTCCCTCAAAGTCACATCAGAACTGAACTGGTCCCTAAAAAAATCAGTGTTTGAAATTTTCTTGAAAATTTGAGAATTTGCTATTCATATTGTAAGCCTCCTAGTGTCCAAAAAAATGAAAAGGAAGTTGAAATAATGATGGAAACATAAAGTAGACATATGGTCTATGTTAGTTATTAACTATTTTGAGTGGTATGATTATTTGTCTCACAAGCAGAAAATTTAACATTTTGCAAATTGCTAAATTTTCCATTTTTTTACGACATTTTGGTATTTTTCACAAAAAAACACAGACTGTATCGACCCAAATTTACCACTATTTTGAAGTACAATGTGTCACGAAAAAACAATCTCAAAATCACTGGGATAAGTAAAAGCAAAAAAAAGTTATCCCCACTTAAGTGATACATGTCAGATTTGAAAAAAAGGGCTCTGTCAGGAACGCAAAAACTGGCTCTGTCAGGAAGGGGTTAATCTACCTGATGTAAACTGGGAGCTGCCTGTTGCAAGTTCCACCAGAAGTAGGGACATGCTGAATTCCTTGCAAGGAGCATACCTCCAGCAATTGGTGAGGGAGCCCACTCGTAAGGACGCAATATTAGACTTAATACTTACAAATGGTGACAGAATATCTGACATAAATGTGGGTGAAAATCTGGGATCCAGTGACCATCAAGCAGTATGGTTCAAAATAAAGACAGAGACGGGGGCGTGGCCTGGTGAGCTTCCTGGCTGGACGTGCATTACTGGAGCTCCGTAAGCGGCCAGCTAATAATACCCTTTTCCCCTGCTAAAAACACCTTCTCACCCCCTCACCTTACTACCAGCCCACCTACCTAGGTCCCGACCACCGTTGACCGGAGCCGCGGAGCCGGGGTGCACTTTTTAGTGCTCCTGCGGGTTGCGGCCTGGTCGAGAGGCCGGACCCGGGGCCTGGATTTGGGCCAAGACGCAAAGCACCGGACATCCCCGGAGTCGCGGGACGAAGCGCCGACAGCAGGCGAGAACTGAGCTGCCGCTCACCACACGGAGGGCTCCCTGCGCATGAACTCCGGAGGACCGGGGGAGCCACCCGTCATACGCCAGACCGCGAGCGGCACCGGGTGAAGAAGGGGGAGAGCGGGCCTCGCACCGGACGCTCGCCGCCTCCTGCACACACATGCTGGAGGTGAGTGACAGCCTGGATAAGCCACAGAGCGGGGACAGAGCGGCAGGCGCCGGACATCATTTCATCGCCACCACTGTGTGGGGAACAATCCCCAGGGACCTGTGCCTCAATAGCCAAACCGCACATCACCATTAACCCCTAAGTCCCCCGGGGCTGACCTCCCCACATATTATACCTGGGAGCAGAATAAACCCTAGGTGTAGAAACGCTGCTTACAAACCCCCTTGATAACCCCTCCATATGCCCTGAGATATATAAGACCTGCTGCAGGATACTTATTTTTACCTCCTGAGACCTGACAAAGTGGGACTCCCCCTGTACACCCACTTGCATCTATAATACCCTAAGACTGCCAGAGTGGGGTTTCATACAAGAAGCTGGGAATCTGCTTAAAGCAGTCATACAGGCTGAGATACACTACCTAGAGGCACATGAAACCATCCCACATAAGGGACTGACCACCTCACTCACAATTGCCTGGATACTTAGCTCCACCCTTTGCAACATATACCCTTTTTCCCCAGCCAAATAGGTTTAAGGGAGGGGCCCTGGGATCCCAAAATAGGGGCCAGATACCCTGAAATATACCATGAACCATTAAGGAGAGGAGCTTAAAACACTGATTAACCCCAGCCACCCAGATGTGATACAGCCACATTCAGACACATAATGCCCTGATCAGGCCTCGCTGAGGGGACCATGTGCTAAGCTACCTATCCCATACTGCACCGCCCGAGACTCACCACCAATGGCAGTTCTGCACTCACGACCACATGACTAAACGACGCCGCTCTAGATCTCTGGTGACCACCTCTGCTAAATCATCTCAAGTGGCCGCATTCCGCTCCTTGTTCGGCACTCCTGCATCTGAATCGGCCTCCTCTGCACCGTCATCTCCCTCTCAACATAACGACACCATAGAAGAAACCATGGCGGCTAGCTCCCCCTCCCAAAAATCGAAAACCGCTGGAGGATCCCCAGATATGACGGCTATTCTCACCAAATTGCAATCGCTGCCAACTCGCCAAGAGATGCAGCAAGACTTGCTGACCACGGAAAAGAGACTTGAAGACTCCATGCAAACCCACATCTCCACAATCAAATCCGATATCAAACAGATTGCAAATAGGGTGGTCACACTAGAAGAACAAAGTGAAGAGGCAGACTTGAAATTCTCCGACCTCCACGATCTTGTCTCACGCCAATCCCGCTCACTAATGGAAATGAGCCGCAGGCTAGATGATATGGACAATCGGGGGAGAAGGAACAATCTGAGAATAAGGGGCCTCCCCGAAGATGTGGCACCCCACTCCATAGAGCCAGCTCTCACCAAGGTGTTCAATGGTCTTCTGGGATCTGATCCTACATACCAGATACTATTTGATAGAGCACACCGGGCCCTACGACCCAAAGGGACCCCGACAGAAAAACCGCGAGACGTGATATGCAGGCTGCATTATTTTCAGGAAAAGGAAGAGATTCTAAGAGCGTCGAGACGTAATCCAGATGTGGACTTTGAAGGCCACAAGCTCCAGATTTTCCAAGACCTATCATGGTCCACCTTACAACAAAGGCGCCTACTTCGACCTCTCACAGACGAACTTAAGAAACGTGAGATCAAATTCCGCTGGGGCTTTCCACTCAGTATCCAGGTGAACTTCAAAGGATCGCTACTAACCCTGCATGACCCAGCGGACGTTGAAGACTTCTGCAACACTCTGGGAATACCACCCCCAACTCTGCCTAACTGGTTAGATCCATCAGAACTTTCCGTTCCACCCCTACCACGTAGGGAACGATGGCAGACTGTCCCAGGGTCCGACAAGAGGCTACGGGCAGTCACTGCTGGTGGCCCAATCTCTGGAAAGGAAGGCCAACAACTACACCAGCAACTGAAACGACCAGTTACCGCTACTATTACCACGTGAATATCAGATTATTTTCTTCTATGTTACAGTTGCTAAATGTAATACATTGTTTTACTATGTTAGAAAGAGGTCACATCCTTCTAAAAAAAAAAAAAAAAATTACCTTAGTTACAGTTAAAATGGTCTTAGAATATGTTTGTTTGATTAATACCAATATATAGTGCTCGAATTCTTAATCCCCCCGGGCGGATGCATGTTAACACCTTTCTAGTACTGCCTATCTATATATTTAAAAGGTGGCTTACTCTGGTTCCCCTCTACCCCCTTGCTCTGCTGTAAATTTGTAGGCTATGGGCCTCTTTAGGTTCCCCTGGCCTATAGACGCAGAGATTGATTGTTTTATTAACAATAAGTATTTTCAGCACAACGTGATGTATACCCCCGTCCACCCCCCCATTTCCTCATGTGTCTACCCTGTTCACCCCTCCCACCGACACCTACTCAGCAGGAAGCAGCGTCATAAGAGGTTACAGACATCACTTTTGATGAATGGCTGACCTAAAAGTGATTTCCCTTAACGTAAAGGGCCTTAATATACCAGAGAAGAGATCTAAAATTCTTCACATGATGCACACAGACAGGGCAGATGTAATCTTCTTACAGGAGACTCATTTCAGAAAAGGCGCAGCCCCGAGGTTGTCTTCCAAACACTTCCCGGTGGCTTATTTCAATGATTTCTCTGAGACCAAGTCCAAGGGTGTGGCAATTTTATTTGCTAAAAATATACGTATATCTGAGGTAAAAGAGACTCCGATAGGGGACGGTAGAGGTTTAATGGTTAAGGCTACCATTGCTCATCAGATTTTTACATTCATTAACTTGTATCTTCCCAATAAGGGCCAAATACGCTTCTTCAGAGAAGCTATGGAACAGATAGAAGATGACCTGGAGGGAGTATTGGTGGTGGGTGGTGACTTTAATTGGACATTAGAGCCAGAAATAGACACCACAAGTGCACCTAATAGATCCTCATTGAAAGACACAAGAAGATTTAAAGCTTTATTACATGATTTCCAGCTGATAGACACTTGGCGCTTAGCCCACCCCACAGATAAAGACTACACTTTTTTATTCACACCCACACAATTCATACTCCCGTATTGACTATCTTTGCGTGGATCATAAATCCCTAGATCTCGTAGTCGAGGCCTCCATAGGCCAGATAGCGAGCTCAGACCATGCCCCTGTGGTCCTTACCCTGTCCCTTAGTCACCCACCCGTACGCCAATGGAGATGGCGCTTCAACGAACAGTTCTTGAGAGACGATGCCTGTCGGACACAGATAGCAGAAACCATTGATGAGTACATAACCCACAACAGCATAGAAGAGGTGTCACCGGTAACCATTTGGGAAGCACACAAGTGCGTTATTAGGGGCAAATGCATTCAACTAGGTTCACAGATGAAAAAGACAAAAGCAAAAAACAGGGAGGCCTTGCTAGATAAAATTAAGAAATTAGAACTGGTACACAAATCCTCACTGACTCCAGAAATCCTAGTAGAATTGCAGGAAGCAAGGTCTGCTTTAAACAGCTTACTGAACGAAAGCACCCGCAAGGCATTTCGTTACTGCCGCCATAAATATCATAGGTGGGGAAATAAACCAGGTGAGCTACTGGCCAGAGCCCTAAGGGCCCAAAGATCCATGACATATATTAAGGAGATGAAGGATCCGGCCGGTATCCTACATGCCTCCGATGCTAAAATGGCAGAAATTTTCCATGGTTACTACACGTCTCTCTATAACTGAAAATCTGGTAACCCACCCTGTGACCCATTAATACATGAACACGAGGTGAGGAAATATCTAGAAGAGATAAATTTCCCCTTTCTACCAACAGATATTACATCCGCATTAAACGACCCCTTCACAGAACCTGAACTACTAACTGCATTAAAGACCACCCCATCCGGTAAAAGCCCGGGGCATGATGGCTTTACGGTCACGTACTACAAGGCGTACCAAGATAAGCTCGTTCCCCTCCTGTTGCAAGCCTGCAATGCAGTCTCTCAAGCCTCCCCATTCTCTTCCCAATCCCTAGGCGCCCACATAACAGTCCTCCCAAAAGATGGCAAAGACCCAGCCTTGCCATCCAGCTACCGACCCATTTCCTTATTAAATGTAGATGTCAAACTATATGCAAAATTATTATCCAACCGCTTAGCCCCTTTGATGCCAAAAGTGATACACCCAGACCAAGTGAGCTTTGTCCGTGGGAGGGAAGCAAGGGACAACACTATCAGAGTGATCGACCTGATTGCACATGCTCAATCAACCAAGACCCCTACTATGCTCCTTTCCACGGACGCAGAAAAAGCATTCGACCGAGTAGACTGGGTTTTTATGAAGGCGACTCTAAGACACATAGGCATAGGCAACATGTTTTTACAAAAAATACTAGCCCTCTACCGATCCCCCTCTGCCCAAGTAAGAGTCAACGGCCTGCTGTCTGACCCGATAACCATTTCAAACGGCACCAGACAGGGATGCCCATTGTCCCCGTTGATTTTCGTACTTTGTATGGAAGCCCTGGCTAGGGCCATTAGGTCAAACCCCGACATCAAGGGACTGACGGTAGGCAATACTGGTCATAGACTCGCATTGTTCGCAGACAATCTCTTAGCGGTGATCACAAACCCCACAGTATCTATACCCAACCGTATGAAGGAATTTTCACGCTTTGGCACACTTTCAAATTTCAAAATAAATTATACCAAGTCCATGGCCCTAAATGTCTCCCTTCCTGTCAACCTAGCCTCCACCTTAAAACACACGTTCCCCTTCACATGGCATCCGACGCATATCAAATATCTAGGCATCTTCATCCCCTCCTCATTACAAACCACTGTAACTCTTAACCATACCCCCTTACTGCAGAATCTACGGAGAGAAATGACACAGTGGTCTACACAGAAGTTTTCCTGGCTCGGCCGAATAAATATTGTTAAAATGAACATATTACCCAGGCTCTTATACCTATTCCAGACAATCCCTCTAAAACTTCCCCCACAGTTCCTAGTGGAAGCCCAAAGAGCGATTAGCAACTTCGTATGGGGGGGCAAAAAACCCAGATTTAAACATTGCTACCTGTTTCGTAGGAGATCCCAGGGAGGCCAACAACTCCCTATGATATCAGCCTACCACCAAGCCACGACCCTCCATAGAATCCTAGACTGGACACGGGCGGAAACGTCAGGGAAACAGTGGGTGGATCTGGAGGGCCACTCCTCGGGAATATGCCTACAAACCGCCCCATGGCTTTCGAGCGTCATACGTTCCCCACATCTAACGGTGGGACCCACGCTGTCGATGTGGAGAACCATGAGATACAAACTTGGCCTTCCCTCAAAAGATTCCCTACTACTCCCAATTATCAATAATCCAGAATTCACACCAGGCGGGGCTGGGGGTATAGCCACTAGATGGCGAAAGGCCAGACTGACTAGAATAGCGAACTTAGTATCGGAGGGTCATTTCATACCCTTTAGCAACCTTAGCACAGCCAACAAATTGCCCACATCAGACCATTGGTTCTATCTACAGATACGACACCTTACCAACTCAAAAAGGACCCCCGTCCAGCTAACAAAGGAACTTACGCCATTTGAAGTACTGTGTTCCCGCACTTCGGAACCCGAGCATGTTATATCAGCAATCTATAAGATTGTCCTTCACAGTCATACCAGTGAAGCTCCTTCATTCTACGCGGCATGGGATTCTGACCTCTCCCCTCGGGGGATAAAAATAAATTGGTCTAAACACTGCGAGATCATGGCCCACTGCTCAACGAGTTTAGAGGTTGTGGAAACGCAGTACAAACTATTCACCAGGTGGTACCGATGTCCGCCTTTAATACACAAGATCTTCCCTTCAGTCTCCCCTCTTTGCTGGCGCTGCGAAAAGGACAGAGGCACACTGGTACACATATGGTGGGACTGCCCTCGGATCAAGGTCTTTTGGGATAAAGTTATTAAACTCTCCTCAGAAATACTAGGGTTTCTAGCCCCCGACAATATCGACTTCTGGTTGCTTTCCCATACCACCATCCCCATAGCAAAATACAAACAATCCTTGCTTAAACATCTTAACAATGCAGCAAGAGCAATAGTACCGGTCCACTGGAGGTCAGTGGACCCCCCAGGGATTTGGGAATGGTTTCAGAGGATTGAATTCTATAGGACCATGGATGACATATACTATTCAGCACTAGAAAAACAGTCCGACCACCAAGCCACCTGGCTACCTTGGATTAACTTTAAATCCTCGGACAAATATAGAAGCTATGTACCTGTGACCCAGTAACACCCTAATAATGTACACCTTCCAGCCGCACAATACTAGGTAATTGATTACCCGAGTTACTAATGAATCACCTGCTTACCTGCAAGACTTCACCCCTCCTTGCGCCCCCCCCCCCGCCCCAGTCTCCCCATGCCTCCCCCCCATCACCCCCTCCCCCCAATGTCTACATGTACCAATATTTTAAAAGAAACACAGGGCACTTTTTGTACCCCAACACAATTTTTTATTAGAAAGCAGAATTCTCAACACTCGTCTTTCTTCCATATTGCCAAATTAATTGATTGTTTGTTAGAGAAATAATACAATATTTTTATAATGTGTTGCAGTATTGGAATTGCTATTGTTACTATTTGTTACCCGTATATTGTACTATGTCAAAATGTCGTGTACTGTCTTTAAATCCCTTGAAAAATTTAAATAAAGAATATATAAAAAAATAAAATAAAGACAGAGACTGACTCATCACACACAAAAACAAAGGTGTTAGATTTTAGGAAGGCTGATTTTGTAGAGATGGGAAACTCTGTAAGGGATTCTTTGGCAGAGTGGAAGAACTTGGAAGGAGTGCAGGATAAGTGGGAAAAATTAAAAGGTGCAATTCTAAAAGCAACAGAACTTTGTGTCAAAAGAGTTAGGAAAAACACAAGAAAAAGAAAGCCATTGTGGTTTGCAAAAGAAGTAGCAAGTATTGTGAAAGCAAAAAAGTTGGCCTTTAAGAAATTTAAGCAGACGCAGAAGAATAAGGACAAAGAGGTGTATCTTGTTAGACAGAAGGAGGCTAAGAAGGTAATCAGATGTGCAAAAGCACAGGCTGAAGAGAAAATGGCCCTGTCAGTGGGTAAAGGGGGGACAACTTTTTTTAGGTATATAAGTGAAAGGAGAAAAACAAAAAGTGGAATAATTAGACTGAAGACAGAGAGTGGAAGTCTTCTTGAGGGGGACAATGTAATAGCAGATCATATTAATAATTATTTCTGCTCAGTATTCACTGCTGAAAGAGAGGGGAAGGGGCCACAGTTAAGTTGCAAGTATAGTCAGAAAACTGAGGGAGAGACAAATACATTTACAGAGGAGAAAGTCCTCACAGAACTCTCAAAACTGAAAGTGAATAAATCAATGGGGCCAGATGGGATACATCCAAGGATACTAAAAGAGCTTGAAGGGGAGCTGGTAAAACCAATAACAGAATTATTCAACCAGTCACTAGCTACTGGAGTAATCCCAGAGGACTGGAAAACAGCGAATGTAGTCCCACTGCACAAAAGTGGAAGCAAGGAAGAGGTAAGCAACTATCGACCAGTGAGCCTCACATCAGTAGTAGGGCAATTGATGGAAACAAAGAGTTGTAGAATATCTCAAAACCAGCAATTTACAGGATCCAAAACAGCATGGGTTTACTGGGGGAAGATCATGTCAAACAAATCTTATTGACTTTTTTGACTGGGTGACTAAAGTAATAGATCAAGGTGGGGCTGTAGATGTAGCTTATCTAGACTTTAGTAAAGCTTTTGACACTGTCCCACATCGCAGACTGTTAAATAAACTTGAAAGCTTGGGATTGGATTCTAAGATAGTTGAATGGATAAGAGCGTGGTTGCAGGACAGAAAACAGAGAGTTGTAGTAAATGGAGTACAGTCAAAGGAGGGAAAGGTTACAAGTGGAGTACCCCAGGGATCTGTACTTGAACCGGTGCTTTTTAATATCTTTATTGGTGATATTGCAAATGGAATTGAGGGTAAAATGTGACTTTTTGCAGATGACACAAAGGTATGCAACAGGGTAGACACACCAGGAGGGGTAAAACAAATGATTGAGGATCTAGGCAGGTTAGAGAAATGGTCAAGAGAATGGCAACTACAGTTTAATGCCAAAAAATGCAAAATCATGCACTTGGGTCTCAGAAATCCAAAGACTCAATATAGTATAAATGGCACTATAATGGAAACTACTGAGGAAGGGAGGGATCTAGGTGTCACTATTTCAGGGGACTTAAAAGCAGGTAGGCAATGTAACAAAGCAATGAAAAAGGCAAGTCAGATGCTTGGTTGCATAGGGAGAGGTATCAGCAGTAGAAAGAAAGAAGTAATAATGCCACTGTATAGGTCATATTCATATCCTTACAAAAAAATAAGGATCAAATATGGTTTGAGGTAACATATTTAAAAAAAGGGGCAGACTAGATGGGCCAAGTGGTTCTTATCTGCCATCAAATTCTATGTCTATGTTTCTATGTTTCTATAAATTACCTTCTAAGTCAGTAGCAAAAACTTCCACTGGGGCCTCACTATCCATGTTGCTCACCCCCCGGACCTCCTCAATTGCAATGCAGGGCAGAGCCAACTCCTCCAGGGGGGTGAGCTGCAGTCGGCCTGGCATGGGGCCAGCCCCAGATGTGTGGCTGTGGTTCCAACGTGCGGTCATTTTCCTCTTGAGGTTGGTTTTGAAGTCATGCCACCTGCAAACAAAGTTTAAATATTATTACATGTTACCCCTGACGTTTGATTTAGCATGCATTTTAATCTGCTACAGATTTCAACGTGTGCTTCATTCAACATAACTTACATTATGTTAAACTATAAAACCAACACTTTGAAGAAACATTCACACTCACCCGACAATAAATATAGAATAAGTGACATGGCAATCATGTCTGTTGCTCCTAGCAACGTGACTGACCATTTACCAAATCCATCTAACATCTAATAAAAACATTAATGGTCTTGTTCTGCTCAAATGTAACACACTTGAACTTGCCTCTTTTTCACGTGCTCCATCTCACGAACTTGTGGAGCTACCGCATTAATCTCCACAGTTATGTCTTCCCAAATCTTCCATCTCCTTGTGTGTGTCAACCTCTCCTGTGTCAACTCTATCCAATCCCGTGCATGGGGTACCAGTATGGCAAGCTCCTGTGCTTCAAATGCCATGTTCCTGGTGCTTGGTTCCTCTGTTGGCCTCTTTCGGCCACGCCCACGGCCACGGCTACCAGTCGCTGTACTTGAAGTGTTGGCCAGGCTACTCTCTTGTGAAGCCACCTGCTGTGTTCCCAATGATTCTGCTGAGGCAGAAGATGGCCCAGCTGTAGATTGGGCAGCTGTAGATGGCCCAGCTGCCTGCTCACCTCCCAATGGCTGGTCTCTGGTGAGGTGCTTATTGGAGGTGATGGAGTCCAGCCGAGCTAGGTGGTGCTGATGCTCCCTCTGATTGTGAACCAGACATGTTTGCAGCACAAAGTTGTATTTTGTGCACACCTATATATACACATTGATGTAATAGGCGTACATCAGCCCCACCCTGCGTTCTGTGCGGCAGCGTACCGTACGGCGACGTACACCGTGGTGTTTGTGCGGCGCATAGGCCACGCCCATACCAGCGGAAAATCAAATGTACAAAACCAGGCGTACATTCTAAGTCTGATTTTGTACTCATTGTCAGATTTTAATCACAATGAACAACTGCACCTTTAGCCAGACATAAATTATATCTGTGAATGTTCTTTTTTACTGTGCACTTGTTTGGTATGTACAACAAATGACACTAACCCATTCCATATGTAAATCCAGTCCACAACTAATGCAATAGTAATCACTGCTTGCATCCAAATCACATGTGATAGCCCTATAAATACTGCCTTGATCCTAGGTACATTTTAATCCACATCAATAGTGTGGGCCGGTATAAGGTTAGTGTTTAAATGGCACCATGGCCGTATAATGGGAAAAGCTATTGCACTATTTTGTATGTTTGTGGTGTATTGGGTTCACACCATTAAGGCTGTCTAATTTAGTATATTGTTGAACACTATTTTACATGGTGTTTTCTGCCATGTTTGCTGAGTATATTTTTTTCCCAACTTCTTTCACCCTGTCTGTTTTGTATGTGTTGGTGATGTGGTTATTGGTGGCAATATTAGTTGCATACAGTAAGTACTGCGAAGGGCAGCTCAGCGATGCCAAGGTATAGCAAGCGTTTGGCGGTGCGATGTTTTAGCCGATTGTTGTAGCGCATACACACTGTGCATGTAAAAATGAACAATAAATTTAATACCAAATAACAATCTTACCAACCAATTACAGTACATGTGAAAAAAGCAGAGTTCTGGGAATTCTCTAGCGCTCCTTAATCCCTCTGCTGCAGTGGTTCTCAAATGGTGTTTCAATCTCAATAACACCCAAAAAAGGTACAAATGTTAACAAGTGGAATGGGAACCGTTCTGCAGCGCTGGACAATATGAATACATTTACTGGAAATCCCAAAGAGAAGCAGTCCACTCCGTAGTTTCAAGGTAAAAAAAAGTACTGAATCTTTTATTAAATAAAAAGTCACATAAAAGGAAGAAAATTTCCTTAAAAAATCACACAAAAAATAGTCTAAAAGTATATAAAAAAAGGGATTCACTCTCTTCTTTGCATAGGAGAGAAAATAATTTAAAGGTAGCTCACCAGATTCTTGGAGACGCAAGTATCCATGTATGATCCAGACTGCACTATAGGTCCTTATGGTGGGTACACCTATCTGGGTGTATGGGGTGTTTCAGGGCTGGGAGGCCGTTCTGCCACTATGGTTACCGCTCTAGTCCTTATGGATTCCCCAGATCTCAGCTCCACCCAGACTCACGGTATTGCGCTTTGGGTTCTGGAAGCCGCACTGCCACTACGGTTATTCCTTCCTCCTTCTGCGCTCACCTGCAGATCTTTACTGTGCAGTGTATCTGGATGGGTACTTTCAGGACAAAGGAACCGTACTGCCACTTGGGTCCTAAGTCCTTACTCTTCCCCAAAAGGGATCCCTGGTGTCTGGTATAACACGGAATGGAGGGCCGCACTGCCACTGCGGTTTATTTCCCTTGCGTGGTTCCCCGTCCCGGGTCCCGTTTAAAGAGTGTTCGGCTTTGATGTAAAATGCCGGCACACTCCTCCGCCTCTGTTGCCTGCGCTTGCAGCGTTTGGCGGGCACACAGGTCCAAAAGTTCTTAGCTGGATACTGTGTGATAATACAGGGGACTCTGGTCTGTTTGGAGTTTGGTCTTTCTCCTTCTCTACACAAGCAATATCCTCCAGCTGCTCACCAACTAGTTTCTACCAATTATGGTCTTTGTCAAGGTGCCTTGCCTTTTTTTTTGTGATTTTTTAAGGAAATTTTCTTCCTTTTATGTGACTTTTTATTTAATAAAGCATTCAGTACTTTTTTTTACCTTGAAACTGCTTCTCTTTGGGATTTCCAGTAAATGTATTCATATTGTCCAGCGCTGCAGAACGGTTCCCATTCCACTTGTTAACAATTACAGTACATGATTGTTTGTGATGCCCCATTGGGAAAATGACGACCTCCCAGCGTGCTTCGCCTTTCACTACAGCAGAGCTGAGGGCCCATGTCTCTGTAATGGAGACCAGGCTAGGGCGTGCGGGCCCTTTCACCACAAATCAACAAAAGCGCCGGGCGTACCTTGCTGCCCGGCGAAGAATATTCACCCGGACACAGGTGCGGAGGTCCGTGGCCCAACTTGAGCGAAGGTGGTCGGATCTGCGCCGACGGCAGCCAGACCTGCTGCAGCGTTTAAGGCAGCAGATCGCAAGATGTGAGTTTTTATGCAAACATTACTTATTTACCAGTAAATGATTTTAGTAGATTCTTTATGTGAATGTGGTTAAATGGCTGTTAATGATTTAAAAATGGATTCACTATATATGTGTTACTTCCACTTTGACATGCTGTCATGTGGGTATTAGATGTAATTGTTTTTGGTGAATGATGATTCAATAAATTATGTGCCTTAATTGACAATCTGTATTTTTTTATTTTGTCCAGCACGTGAACGAGCAAGACAGGCCCAGGAGGAGCAGGGCCAGGAGGAGATGGCGGAGGAGGAGTTGGTGGTAGAGGAGTTGGTGGTGGAGGAGTTGGTGGCAGAGGAGGAGGTGGCGGAGGAGTTGGTGGCGGAGGAGGTGGTGGTGGAGGAGTTGGTGGCGGAGGAGGAGGTGGCGGAGGAGTTGGTGGCGGAGGAGGAGGTGGCGGAGGAGGAGGCCTGTGAGGTGGTGCAGGTGGATGAAAGTGGTAGGTATACATAATGCATAATTAATAATTTGTTAGGCTCATATTTGTTATGTAGGCATGCTGAATCAATTGTGTATTACAATAGTATAAAGTAATAAAACAAAGTGGGTAACAACACACAGTTAGGGGTTAGATAGGGTGACCAAGTCATCCCTTTCATCCGGGACACATCTTAATGACACAGGTTCTGGGGATGGCTTTCTGCTCTATTTTAACTGCCACAGAACCAGTGTAGTTAATCTGTATCCTGGATTAAAGGGATGACTTGGTGACCTTAAGGTTACAGGCCCCTGCTGCAAGCGTACAATCTGTAGCCTCATATAGGTGAATAGAGTTTATAGTTGATTTATATTTCTAAACTAGATTAAGTATGGCATTAATGGAGTATGGACAGGCGTGGCTTATAATGGAGTCACAAGTGTTCAGTGCCCCTGGGCCCTCCTCTAGCTAGGCACCCCCTGTGGTTGGCATGTATTTTTGCCAACATAATTGTTGGTTGATTTTGACTTAATAATGATTTTGTGCATGGGAGTGGGTTAGGGCTGCAGCTTCACCTAACTGGCAATATGACAATGATTTATGGAGCAGACCATCAGCAGCCAAGCCATCCATGATTGCACAAGTGTACTGTGCATTCCTGAGAGTTGACTAAGTCCAATGCCACGTTGCATCAGAGAACAGAGACTGAGAGGTTTTTGATGAGTTGTGATTGGTGGAGCTCATTACATGCTTCTCATGTCCAAGGACAACAGCAGCAGCAGCTTAGTCATGGGTGGGTTGGGATTCAGAGGGAGCACTATGACTGTGAGGTCTTCTACAGAGTAAAGGGTAGAGGGACAAAAACAGGCTTTTCATTTAGTATGTATGCATGTATGCATGTATGTATGTGTCATATATATCTATATATGTCTCTATATACATATATATATATATATATATATATATATAAATCTACATATGAAGGGGTCCTGATACATAACTTCCAGGGTTATACAGGATGTTTAATAACTAAAACTGGTACTTATGTAATATCTGGACTCCCGTTTTTCTTATGAGACCGCGTCCCCTCGCGGGGCTCGCTGCGCTCACCACGCTTCGGGCACGGAAGCTCGCTGCGCTCGCCACACTATATAAAATCAACTCCATGCGTAGTTGGATAGTAGGGGTATGAAAAAATGGGGTGCATTTAACATGGGAGTCCAGATAATACATAAGTACCCTAAAACTAAACTAAAAACTAGAGAATCCCACCTATAAATTGGTATTGGGGACTAGGGTATCAGAGTTGAGGAGGCAGAGCAATCTGCCAAAGAGAAAATAAAACTACATACCAAGATACTAGTGTCCATCAAAGGGGGAGAATCCCAGCTTTTGGAATATACGCTCAGAAAAACTCTAGGTCAGAAAGAATCTGAAATATCTGACTGGGAAGAGCAAATAACAGGCTTGGATGGGAGTCAAATATCTCCGGTTCCCAAGGGCTGATTTTTAAAATTATTGTACCCATGGAAAGAGGGTACCTTCAACTTTAAGTCTATGGTCCTTAGACTCCTAAGGGGTTTCTGGGTATTCAGAAACCCCCCTGCGTGCGCTACTGTGAATGGAGTAGAGAATGGGAGTTATGTGGCAGGAGCGGGGCTGGTTAGTTAATAGTCTGGCGGCTGCATTTTGTACCAGCTGCAAGCAGTGAAATTATTGTGATGGGAGACCCAGGTAGAAAGCATTGCAGAGGTCTAGGCATGATGATATAAATGCATGTATGACTTTAAGTAGGTCTTCTGAGGTACTCTATCAATTCCGGCTGCAGTCAGCAGCAAAAATATTTTCTATAGATTGTGTGAGGAGGGCCCCAAATGGGTAAATTGCCTAGATCCCCATGAGGTCTTAATCCACCTCTGGCAGGGGCATTATGCTGACAGGCAAGGCCTCTGGAAGAGTACAGTGGCCCAGGCTTAAAAACTGAAAGTAGTTAATGTGCTCTGCAGCAAGACTCTCCATTGTTCCAGAAGTGCTGCCACTCTCTGGATAGTAGCTCCACCTCCCTCTGATGACAGCCCTGCTCAGTCCTGTGTAGCTACACCCCCTTACAAATTCTTGCCTAGTTGGAAATCCACCACTGTCAATGTGTGAGAGAAGCCATCCCAGTCCCATCCAGTTGGCAGTGTGGTGAAGCATGCAACAGCCAGGTACAGGAGTAGCCAGAACACAACGGGGAGTGCCCGGTGAATTGTGGTCACATATTTTTTATCTCCTGTAGAATTGTAGGCACAAAAAATGTTGGAAAAAAATTGAACACCATGGGTATCATGAGTGCACATAACAGTGTAAATTCATAATTACGGGTCAGTAAAATTTATATTGGAATTACTGGGTGAAAGGTAGGTGAAAGTTAGAGAGGTAGAGGGTAATTATTTAGATTTTAATGTAATGTGGCCAGTTTCCACTTCCTGTGTGTCTATGATAAATGATAAGGAAACATATTGTATTGGATCCTTTAACAGTTGCAATAAAGTCACCTTGCATTCATTTTTTTTTACCAAGTGTACATTTTCCCATAGTTTATAACATCTCACTAGACATGTCATTCTTCTTAGTTGGCTACATTTGGTGATGTTGACATTTGCATTTATTGACCATGAAAAAAAGTCAACTGAATGTCAATGTCATTGGCCTTTTACTAGAAGAATCTGTTGCCATTTTTAATAAACAAATGTACTCAGTCAAATATAGCAAATATTCTGTAGTCTGCAGCTTAATGGAAAGCAGTGACCTTACACAGAAATATCCTATTGTAATGGTGTCAGAAACTGATAAACCCAGCTTGTGCAACCTTGTCAAGCACTCTCTTCTTGGTATCTGCTACTGTTGAACGGGTGTTACCCATACAAACTTGCTCCATTTGGGGTCAAGAAAGATTAGAAATAGGTTTAATTAAGTTTTGTAATTAGAAATTACAGTAATTACTTCTTCAATCCCCTGAAGATTATTCTACTCTCTGGGACTTATGACAATACAACATGACTGCATGCTCCGCTGCTCACTTGCTATGTCCAACTTAATTAAAAGAACAGAATGCAACATTGATGACATAGAATTCCCTGGGTATTTAAGACTCAGCATTGCACTTATCTGACAAAGCACTCAAGGCTAATACCAGCGACGTGCAATGAACTAAATGGCTCAAAAGTCCCTGGCAAGTCCGGGAGCCAGATATGCACACAATATATGAGCTATGGGCTGCATGCCAGCATTGTACACATGTGCATCAGTATATACTGCTAGAGATTTGCTGAGTTTTGATAAGAGATGTGCAGAAAAGGTAGCCTGGTGAGGCACTGCCTCACCTGCCATAGACTTTTTACTCCAGAGTTTTGACTATAAAAATGATTAGAATAATAAAAATACGATTTTTTAAATAAATTCTTTGTATTTTTTAAATACTTTATCAATTAAAAATGCCAGCATATACGCTAGTATGACAGGAAAGGCTGTGCCTCACCCCTGGCTAATACAACTTGCTTATTTAACTTCAGAGTTTCGGTAAGAGGGAAGAATATTTGGTTGACATTGACCATGTCGACATGCATAATGTAAACAAGAGAAATTGGACATAGTTGAACATGTTGACATATTGATGTCATTAGATTGATATTCAGCATGTCAACACTATTGAAATGTAAACATAGAGAGAATGTTGACTATGTTAGTTTAATGTACATCTATGCTACCCCAACTACTACCCTAATGCTAATCATATGTCAAATTTTTGTCCATATCAACAGTAGCGGTGTTTAGAGTTTACATTTTAACCATGTCAACATCATAACTGTTTACAGCCAGGGGTCAATATTGGGAAGTTTTATTTACCTCGTGTTTTGCTATTTAAACTATTGTCCTTTTAAATTGGAATGCAATCACACGGGGAAGGATCAGTTAGTAAATAAACACCTGTGACACCCAATTGTCAAACAAGTAGGAGGAAGTGTGATGGTCGGGTCTGTTTTATTGGATCAGCAATGGTCGACTTGCACAGAGTGTCTAGAACCCTGAACCAAAAGTGCTACAATTGCATTCTGCAGCACCATGTAATACCCTCTGGTCTTTAAGCGTCAATGATTAAGGGTTCATCCTTCAGCGAAATAATGACCCAAAACATACCTCTAGGCTATGTCAGAAATACCTTTAAGGAATAGAAGTAGGCTTTAACTCATGGAATGGCCAGCACACTGGGCAGAAAAGTGAAAGCCAAGCTACCTACAAGAGCAATAGTTCCGAATTTGGGGAAATGTCTGCCGCAGCATTTGGAAGACATGTGGGGTGAAATTTAATAGGATGAGAGATTCAGAAAGTGAGAGATTTGGTAAGAAATCTCCAGTTTTTTAAAGCGTCAATCATTTACACTGCAAAATCAAACTGGATTTGAAGTGTAAATGATTGACGCTTTAAAAAAACTGGATATTTCTTACCAAATCTCCAACTTTCTAAATCTCTCATCCTATTAAATTTCACCCAAAGTGCCAATCAGCTTTTAACTCATTTTGAAAACACAGCCTGTAAAATGATAGAAGCTGATTGGTCAGTACTTTATTTCTCTCCAACCGTTGAAATCCCAGCTTTGTTTTCTATTGTATAAAGAATGCAATGAGTGTGTTTGGTGGTTACATTTGCAAAATAATAAATAAGTAAACAACATTTCTAGGACTCCCTTTTCAGATGTCCAATTGTTTTTTTATTTGCTTTAATTCACAGTAAACTGAGAGATTAAATTGTAAACATTTCAATAAAAACTGGAATAATTAGAGTTATTAAAAATGCCCAACCAGTAGTGTATGTGTAATGGCCTTTTGGAAGTTTGGCCAATACATTCTTCAATTAAGCTTTTGCTTCTCATTACCCCATTGCATTTGCAAATTCCACCTTATGTGGGTTTATGTTTAATAAATACAGATGAGATGTCTCAATTCATTCATCATGATTTTGTTTCAATTTGTGGCAGAGAAAAAATTGAGGAATTTTGTTATATATACTTAGAACCAAATTTTTAATTCTGAAATGTGCAAGTTTCTGGGCTTAAATCAGGCAAATAATCCTGGGATCAGTGTTTAAAATTCCACTTGCGCAGTGTGCAATTACAGAAATCAGTTTGTTTAGGATGGTGAAATTTGATGTACAATGGTCAATATACAGTATCCATGTTGTTAGCATCATGTGTTTGCTTGTGTTTTATTTACCTTTTATGGGATATTTCTGTAAGTTTCTACATCCCAGACTTTTTGTTACAAGGCTCAATTCCCAGGCTGGCAGTATCTCGATATGCTTTGTTAGCAGCGCTAATAGTGTACTGGCACAGGTATCATGTTGGAAGCACCTAGTTAATCTGAAGCAATCATAACCAATTCAGCTATGGAAAAAACTGACCCAGATCAGCCAAACAATGTCTCATCCAGAAAGCAATCACAATAACACTTTACATGCTGATTGCAGAGGGCTTTTTATTGGCACGTTGGAAGATACCTAATGGATTGCACATTTGGAAACTTTAATATGCATGTAAATGTGTTGAAACAAGGTTTCTTTGTTTTATATATTTATTTTTGAAAGAACATTTCAAAAATAAACATTGTGCAAGTTTCAGTTATGTATAATGGTGTAAGCAGATATTACTGTATATTGTTATGATAAACACATTAATCAAAAAACCAATACTATTTGTAAACCCTTTCTTGAGATCTACAGATCATCGCCCTATTTTAGTCAATCACTGACAAATTTATTTCAGATTAAATAATGTTTTCAAACTATACTGCAAAATATTAATTATAATAAATTGAGAAATTTGAACAATTTTTGACATCATAATTTTTCTATAAATGTTCACAATTCTCCACCAATCACATCATACCAATTAAAAGGACCGCTGTGGTTGGGTAAGGCATCAGGGTCTAGTACTTAGTTGAATGTGTGCCTGTCTGGGGATATCTTGCTTGTTTTTATCCAATTCTGTATCAAGACAACTTTGCAGAATACTAATAATAAGATTTGGAAAGCAAAAGTGTTATTAGAATATTGTATAACCAAAACTTTGCACCATTGTGATTTCGAAAGAGGGGTCTGCTATTGTGCAGACTCCCATCTTCCTGTTCTCCATGGGGGCCTCATGTCCTAAACCAAGATGGTTACTGAGGATGTGAAGAGCGATCTAGAGAGAGACTGTGTGTAGTGTAAAATGGTGAAGAGACTGTCTTTTGCCTAGCTCATATGGAATACCAATAGCAACACAGCATCTTCCAGCATACCTGCATTGATACCCATTTGCTCCATACATTCAACAGCTGCTAAGCTATTTGAAAATCCACTACACTCCACTCCAACACTAGTGACCATGCAAAAGTGAGTACATCTTTACCTGCTATCTATTAATAAACTAACACCACTGCTTAAGTAGCTGGCCTGTTCATAGTCTGAGTCTTCTGATGTGTGTTATATAGTATTACTTGGCAATGTTAACACCTGCATACACACATAGTAATTTCCAACATGTGACGGTCTGTTCTACTATGAAACACAAAATACAGTAAACAGAGGTTTTCTGGGACTTTACTCTATTCTAGTAGTAATTTGTGTTGTACAAAAAAAAAGGAATACACTCATTTTTTTTTATTTTAACATTATTACAATACTTGTGGTTTATTGTGGAATTTATTAATACAACTGTAAAAAGCCAAGTATGGTATGAATTTCTGCAGATTTTTTTGTATTATTAATGCCCTTTATTTGTGACATGGTATTAATTATTTGGGTACTTGTTTCCTAGCACGGCGTCCACGATTTTCAGTCATATGGCATCTTATGCATTGTATCGCATTGAATGCCATATAGCCGCATGCGATTCAATGCGATTTAAGCACCCTATACAATTTTTCATTGTATAAGCACCCTAATGGGTGCTTACAATGTTAAATGCACCCCCCATGTCACCCCCACTATCAACGCCAACCTGAAACATGGCGAGCGCAGCGAACCCGCGAAGGGCGCTGGTATGCGTCCTCTGACCTTTTCATACCCTCACTATCCACGTCGGCGTAGAGTTGGTCTTATATAGTGTGGCGAGCCCGAAGCGTGGCAAGCGGACGCGTATTACTTTACATGTATTCTGCGTCCCCTCGCCAGGCTTCGGGCTTGGCGGCTCGCAGCGCTCGCCACACTATCTAAATTCAACGTGGATAGTGGGGGTATGAAAAGGTCGGAGGATGCGCACCGCCGCCCCACGCGGGCTCATTGCACTCGCCACGCTTTGGGTTGGCGTTGATAGTGGGGGTAGAGTGGAGGTGCTTTTAACATTGTAAGCACCCCTTACGATGCTTATACAATTAATAATCTTATAGGGGGCCCATTTAACATTGAAAACACCCATTAGGGTGCTTATACTATTTTAAATCGTATACCATACATCGTATATGGCATACAATGGCATACAATGCGATGGTATACGATTTAAAATTGTATAACATCGGCTGACATTGTGTAACATCGCATCACATACCAGTGTATGGCTTATGGTATGCAATGTGATGGGCGCCGTGCTAGAAAACAAGTACCATTATTTGAGTGCCAAGTGAATTTGTCAAAATAGGTGTGAAAATTGGCAAGCAAACATTTTTATTCATCCTATTGACATGTAATATTTAACTTGTATAGGAAATATAATCTTTTATTGCATAACATTTTTTATTTGAATTAATAAAACAAATGTGAGTGACACCGGCATTTTAGGCAGACATTTTGAACATCTCTCACAGAGATGTTGACATTCAATGGGTTAAAATTAGCAAATAAATAGCTAGTAACAAAAAATGTAATGCATTGATTAAATGATGCTAAATTATTTGGACTAGTTTTCTTTTATACCTACTTTCAAGGCTTCTTTATTTTCCACACAGTAATGCTGAGGGACCCTGCATTAATATTATAATTCATTTTCTGCTTTGACCTCCTTTCTGAACTGAAAGCACAAATTGGGGCAAGGGCTTCACTGTAGCATACTTGCCTACTTTCTCTTTCTCCTCTCCTGTGAGAGACACAAACAGACATTTACTATATTTTTAGAAATGGTAGATTTATTGAATGAAATGTTTATAAAATTCTGGATAATGGATAACTCTGTATAATACATGTAATTGGATTTGATATATTTGTATATGGTAATAATGCATGTTTTTTTTTATGAATGGAAAAATTAATTAAAAAATAAATAAATAAATATATATATATATATATATATATATATATATATATATATATATATATATATAAAATAATATTTCATTCATTCAGATCTAGGATGTGTTATGTTAGTAACATACATATATATATATATATATATATATATATATACTTACAAGCAAGGACATGTGACATTTTATGTTGATAGACACGTTATTACAAATGGTGGACATACACCTGCAGAAGTGAATATTACCTATCACCTGTACATCTGTTAATACTATCAAGCATTAATTGATAATTACTCAAGATTCACAACACTTTACCTGCTGCTCAGAAAGGATGACGTCTTGGTCAGGTAAACAACTAGTTTGGACGATATCCAAAAACACTACATGCAGGTAATGGGATAGAATAGATAAGAGGCAAGACACGCGCCAATGAAAATACTCCTCACAACACTTTCATACAATTCAGAGCAAAGTGATGTCACTGAGAGAATGAATACTTTTCAAATGTAGGCAGAGCATGCTCTGTGGTACAGATATGCAAGTCATTTACTGGGGAGAAGCAATCAAAACAGACTGATATCTTCAAAATTGTTTATTGGGAAAACAATTGAAAAGATTCCACATGTACTTGGAATAGAAAGAATCTTGACCTACTGTATAACATATACAAGTAAAGCATTTGTACACGTTCCTAAGGATAAATGCTCACAATGGGATGCTCTTAAAAGGGAAACAATGCTGGTAGGCTACAATGTATCATAAAGAGTTACAGAATTCTGTTTCACAAAACCAACCAGGTAGTTTTAAGCAGAAGTAATGATAAAAAAAAAAACCTCAGGGTATAAATTGTTTTCTGAAACTACACAAGCAGAACAGTCAGAGGAAGAGGTGCAAAAACCACCACCAGAGGTAGAGGAAAATGGATGATCTATTTATTGTTAAAGAGAGGCAGACGTGTTCCGATACAGCTTTTCTGCGCAGAGCAGCATTCCGTAGTGTTATGTATATGCATCGCAGCATGCCACGTGAATGAGCATCGGCCGCCAGCCCCTTTTTATCATATGCATGGCAGTTACAATCTAAAGGAACTAAATGGAATGAGAATATACCTACAAATCTTATCTTGTTGTTTCCCAACTGGGCTGCACTGCAAACTGGGACAGAATACTGGAACTAACTCCCCATGAAAAGGAACATCAGATTTAAGCTACTCATGAAGAGATGGAATTTCTCAAACAGCCAAGAGATTGGATCTTACTGAGTTATCGCAAAGTAAACATGCAATTGGATGTAAATGGTGGTTTATAGTCCATATGTGACTCTGAAGATAAAGTTTACAGATTCAAACTAGATAAATGGCAAATAGTTTATCTCAAATTTAGATTATGATGCCACTTTTGCACCTGCTGCTAAGCCGAACATTCAGAACCTCAATCACCATAGTTGCCTTAAGAAAAAATACAAGTGAGACATTGGGTGGAATGTAATAGGGTGTGTGATAAGAAATTGGGAGATTTTGTGAGAGTTTTCCCATTTTTTTAAAGCGGCAATTAATTACATGGCAAAATGAAGCTGGAACACTCTCACCAAATCTCTTACTTTCTGATTCTCACACCCTATTACATTTAAGTTTGCAGCATTTATTTGTTCTAGTTTGTAGATAAATACAACTTTCTGCTCCAATATACTGCTACTCATATATAACATGCCAAATATGGGGCTTTGTGATGTTTTCTCAACTTACTTATTTATGTGAATAATGAATCAAGCTCTGCCCAGTGCCTATCCCCTCTATATAGATGGCTACTGCATCTTCCAGAACTTAGCAAAGTTGATAATGCACGCAAGTGCCACCCAGGGATGCACCCATTTAATGGCTGATTCCGAATCAGCCACAGTGATGTCTGTGTACTGTAGGTACCTTTTTCCGCAGTTGTGTATGTGTCTCTATACAGTTCGGGTATCCCGTATCCGGGCATCCCGTATCCGAATTATTCCAAAAACCGTTGCTAAAAAAACCGTGCCTAAAAAAAAAATATTCCAAAAACCGGAAATTTCCCTCATCAGGAATGCTTGTGGTCCCGAGCATTTCGGATAAGGGAGACTCAACCTGTACTAATATTCCTATTACATGATTTACCTCATTGCATCTATTTGTACAAGAACTGGGATGTCCTGTCTGTGCATCTTTAGATGCAAAGATGCCACTTTGTGCATCATTTGGCACTGCCACTTTGTGCATCATTTGGCACTGCCACTTTGTGCATCATTTGGCACTGCCACTTTGTGCATCATTTGGCACTGCCACTTTGTGCATCATTTGGCACTGCCACTTTGTGCATCATTTGGCACTGCCACTTTGTGCATCATTTGGCACTGCCACTTTGTGCAGCATTAGACACTGCACCTTGAAAATTGCACATGCTCTATGCTAGATGCAGAATCTGTCAGAGTGGGCCTCCAATGTAAGCTCATGCATTTGCACGAGTTCGCAACGAGTTATGGGACATGCCCACAACACTCCCATACCCTGATCATTGTATTTCTGATTAGTCACCCTACAAGTCAGTGACAGAATGTATGGGCAGTGGACCCAAGTGTAAAATTATAATTTAGTTTTGCATAAACATCCATTTGCAGCTTGCGTGCATGGATGAAATGGTCATGCCATGGTCATGCTAATGGTCATCGACCATCAAATGATTTTAAGGTGTTAGCAAATCTAAGTCACTCTCTGGTGAGTTAGATATGTGGCACCTTGGTACAGGAAGAGGGCTGGCAGCTAACATCCAGTGATGTCAGCTTCCCACCCCCGGCACCCGCGTCACGGGTGAATTACCAGCCACATGCCCCCCGCCAGCACTGATCCAGGCGAACAGGCCAGTGACTATACAAGTCACAGTTTTCACTCACACAGATGGCCTGCAAGGCGTCGGGGTGGGGGCGCCCCAGTGCCGGGGGGGGGGGGGGAAGGTTGGTACCTTTGTAAAAAAACTTGCGGGGGAACATGCGGCGCTGTTATTGTGTATAAGCTAGCTGTGGCCGGCGGGGTCCCTACAGTGAATAGAAAATAACTAGCGCTTCCCGCGCCGCCGCGCGCATAGCGCTAGTTTTTTTCTATTCACTGTAGGGACCCCGCCGGCCGCGACAAGCTTATACACAATAACAGCGCCGCAGGTTCCCCCGGTGGCACGGACACCCCTGCACGCACCAGCACTCAGCAGGGACGCCGGGGACGCAAGATTCTTCACAGGTACCACAGTGCTGGGGGTGAGGGGCGAACTGCCGCCCTCCAGGTGCCGGCGCCCTAGGCAAATGCCTAGAGCTGCCTAGTGGTGGCGCCGGCCCTGTCTGTAAATATGCATAAGCGTATATGCGCATGTGCAGCACATCAACATCTCTCACCATTGAGAATTCGCAACAGTAAGGATAAATCAGAATATCCTCCAGAGTGCGGACAAAAATGCTGTTGTGATGAGCACAGATGTAATAGAGCTGAGGCAGAAAAGTGATGGCCATTTATGTGCGGTGACTGGGAGGTGGCAAGAAATGTTTATAAAATCATCTGTCTCATGGCCTTGTTATAGGAAGTAAAAAGGCAGCGTATATGATAAGGTTCTCTGCTAACTGCAGCTGGCTAGAGAATTGTCAGTCCTCTAACAATACAAAAGAATAATAGAAATGAACCACCGCTCACTGTATTATTCAAAATAGATAAATATATAGCTTATAAGATGGTTTATTTCAGTTAAAAGACTGTGGGTTTCCATTAAAAGACCGGGGTTGGTCAGCTGGCATCCGGTGATGTCAGCTGACCGACCCCTGGCAGCTACGTCACTGCCTATTTTCCACTGGAACACCCAGCATTTTAATGGGAACACCCATGAAACGATGGCCGTTCCCATGGGCGCGTCCCCTTGCCGCCACCCCATGTCCACACTGGTGGGTGCGAACGGGACAGCGATCTAGCAGTTTGACCTGCCCTCTTGCACCCAGCATACAGTATGTGCAGAAATGCGCATGTGTATTAGCAAAACATCACCCCCCCTTATGAATGTACGGGGGAGCGCATGAACCAAACTAAGGCCCTATGTGTTTTACACTTATTAAGAATTTTTGTTTGATGTTCCATAAAGTAACCTTGTAAAAAAAATTTTGTGGTGCGATTGTGTCATGTAATAATTTTTTATTTTATTTTTTATATATTTTTATATATTTTCATTATGTCCAGAAAATTGTGTATTAAATACTTTTAACTTAACGAAACCATCTTTTATGATATAGATTTATCATGGATGTGTCATGGGGAAAATATTGAAATTCTAGTATTCTAGCACTTGTATCAGTAATTGGAGCGACAGCACAGACTGGGTGATTACATAAAATGTACCAATATTTAAAATGATCCACATATAGGGCCTTATTTTGGTTCATTCTTTCTGACAAAATCCTTCTTAGATGGGCAAAACCATGTGCACTGCAGGTGGGGCAGATGTAACATGTGCAGCGAGAATTAGATTTGGGTGGGGTTTTACTTCAAAGTGAGTTCTATATTGCAGTGTAAAAATAAAGCAGTCAGTATTTTCCCTGCACAGAAACAAAATTACTCACCCAAATCTAATTCCCTCTGCACACGTTACATCTGCCCCCCCCTGCAGTGCACATGGTTTTGTCCATCTAAGAAGGATCTTGTCAGAAAGAATGAACCAAAATAAGGCCCATAATCACTGATGAATAATCTTTCTGGGGCGGCGGGGGGGGGGGTAACTAAAGTTCCAATAAATGGTGTGTTTTGTGGGTGAGATACGATGCGTGCTCTCGCGCACACCCCATCGCACAATTCAAAAAGTGTGTGCTGCACATACTTTTTAAAACTAGCTTCGGATCGCTTTGCATCGCATGCAAATCTTATGCAAATATACCTTTTATTACCTTTATTCCTATAACATTCTTATAACATTATATTTTAAATAGTATATATTAAATATATCTCATAAATACACACTTCTGTTCCTGTATACTATAAGGATATTGACCATGCTTCTATGAGACGTAATAATAACATGTACTTGAAAAAAAATACAACTTTGATTTGTTCACACACAGAAATATGACATAGGCCTGTCATATCACCCCCTCCCCCCTCACACCCAACAAAACATAAAACATGTTGTTATATTTTTCACTGAAGATACAGTATAGTGGTATATGTTACCTCATATGGCTCCATCGTCAAAATATATCAAATGAGAACATCCTGGCCTGTTTTCATGTGACGCATTGCTGATATGGAGCAATATCCATCACATACTCAACATATGTTCACACACACAGGAGTAGCAGCTGTCCATCAAAAATATTAAAACACAACGATAGGCAACACAAACAAAACAATAAAATATGTGTCAAATCAACTTTTTTCTTTGACCCTTCTAATATGTTTTCAAAGATGTAGTTGGCATGTGTAAAGGTTTTTTTTTTTTAATGATTTTTTACTCCCAAATCTTTGAGTGCAGTGATAGCTATAGGTGATGTTCTCCTGTACTTTCATAGCTTGACGTATCTGAGGTTTGTATGTTCTTTCCTGGGGCAAGGCAGTAATTTGGTGGCCCCCCACACACACACCCCAAAAAACACACAACAAAGTTGCTGGTAAAGCCACAACAATGTGTGTGGGGGGGGGACACCTGATATACATTATGCACATACATTATAGGAGATCTCTGCCTGCACATACAATGATGCGGGAGCTTGGGTGGTAGCTGGGGGTCTCAGGGCTGCACTAACCACCCAGTCTGCAGAGTGGGATAGCCTCCTGCATGTTGGACACCATGTGGCCACGTTCCCACAGGTCTGCATCATGTCAAGCGCAAATCCCAATGGCGTCTTCCTCCAGCTCCCAGCACAGAGCAGCACTGCAGCAGCTACAAGTGTGGGGGAAGCTCCGCACAGGCCTGGGGAGCGGCTTCTGACCTGATGTCGCTGCCGGGGGAGGAGGAACCTGACTGGTGCACTGCTAACAGCGTGCACACTCTGCATGTGGCAACATAGGATGCGGGTGGGGTAATAGACATATCGGCACTCACGTCCCGCAGCTTCCAGTTCCTGGGGAGAATGGGACTTATGTAGCTCAGGTTCCTTATTCAAGGTTCCTCACCTCCAGTGCGATGCCCCCCCCCCCCCCCAGTGGCATCTGACCCCCTAACTCCCCCCTAGTTACAGCTCTGCTTTTCCCCCTCTGCACTTTCATCTGAAATTTAAATGTATGAAAAGAAAAAAATATTTACCTAAACTCTATGGTAAATGCATTTACTGTCTAAGGGACACCTTACTAGAAGTATATGCTGGTTAATGATGTCCCTCTAAATTAGTAATCATTTTCCACAGATGGATATTATCTAAAGATGGCAAGGCAAACATTCAAAATTATATTCAGATATACTACAATACATGTGGTACTAAAATGTTGTACATTTCTGTTTTACCTTCTGTGACCTCTTGTTTTATCTTCACACAGGCCCTGTCGCTGGCTTCTTCCACATGCCTTCTACAATTGATCATTTCTGTCAAAAATATCAAATGTCATCATATTAAATCACACATCCCTTCAGTCGCCAAAGAACAGACAGTGTATTAACAATAGAAACAGTGTTTGAACTCACTTTTTTATTTCTATACTTGTGAGGTTCTTTGTGATATCTTTGCTCCTCCATTTTCCAAATTTCTCACGAATTTCCTTGACTAGACGCTGCATAAATATTTATTTTCTATAGTTTGTTTTGGAGTAATTTTATTACTGCAATCAAAGTCCCTTTGATCCAAAACCCTCACATAAGCTCCACCTCTGCAGATCCATAGATGTAGCTCTTTTATTACTGTATTCTTTTGTTTTCAGCGTCCCCCATCCCGCTATCTTTTTACTTCATATTTTTTTAGGGAGACTATCCTCCCCTACTTACACTGGTTTGTACAACAACATCTATGACATACATGCTGCATTTTCAATCTCTAGTGACCAATCACAGTGTTTTCTCATACATCGTCAACAAAGAATCTTCATTCACCATTACCTGAAAGAATCAGCAAAAGTTCAGGATAGCGAAGCTTGAAATACACATTCAATTTGTTATTGGGGAGTATTTCACATCCATAACCAGTGTTATTTATTTTATTTATTGTATTTTGAAAATGGTAGATGTGTGTATGTATGTATGTATGTATGTATGTATGTATATATATATATATATATATATATATATATATATATATATATATTAACTCTATTCTGAAATTAAAGCTATACATTATTTTCTTGTTTGGACAGATTTATATAAAATGGTAGAGATAAATGTGGAGTTTATGAAGGACTTCTTCGAGGACTACAGAGTCCAATATTGTCTCTGGAGAACCAAAACGAGATATTATTGGAGTAGGCAAAAGAGGGCTTTAGCACTGAAGGAGCTGGGGAAAGTCAGCCTTCCTAGCTCATGATAAAAGTGCATAGTAAACAAATGAAATAAACTAACATGTTCTCTGTTCTCTGACCAGCAATGACTTTAGTGATGCAATTGAAGTTTCATTAAGTATTTTTTCAAAAAGAACGACCACTATATTTTAGGGTTAAAATGGGCACTAATACAAGATGTTTAGAAAATATATATAAAAACTTTATAAGTAATAGTAAATAATATATGATAAATGTAACTCAGCTGCAGTCCTTTGTATGTAAGAAATTGAGTTGTTGCTCTAATTAAAAAATAAAAAATTAAGGCACCACAGATGAATGCACTCACACAGATATTTTTTTGTGATATTTAATAGTATATCATAATATTTATTATAAGTAATATAAATAATTTTATAAAAACATTTTAGGTGGCCACCTAAAAAACCAATATATAACAGCAGTACAGTAATACAAATAAATCAATATAATATAAACATGAATAGTTGATTAAGAATGAGCCATAACATACAACATTACGTGTTTCACTTAAAAAAATTAATGCACACCTGGTCCAGGGTTCAGAAACCACTGGATTTTAAATATGGTTAAGATTTGCCGTGGACCATTTAATTTGCTCGGTCATGAACACAATGGCATCAAGTTGCAATCTCCACCGGGGATTGTACTGTTTCACCGGTTGACAAAAATAGCAATGGGGTGATGTTTGTAAGCGCGCAGTCAGCGCGTCTCTCACCTGCGTCTCTCACCATGCACCAGTGGTCCGGCCGTCGGTGTGGGCTAGAGTGTCCCCCTGGTTGAAGGCAGATGGGGAGCGGACCTGTGGATGGTCTGGCCGGTCATTCTCTCACCCTCCTTGCCTGAGCCGATGTTGCTGTTATATATTTGTTTTTTAGGTGGCCGCCTAAAATGTTTTTATAAAATTCTTTATATTATTTATAATAAATATTATGATATACTATTGAATTTCACTAAAAAATATCTGTGTGAGTGCATTCATCTGTGGTGCCTTAATTTTTTATTTTGTAATTAGTGCAACAACTCAATTTCTTTGTTTAGGGAGTCACGCCCTAGCACAACCCATTATGGTAATTTAGTTTAAATTTCATGTGACTGGTATAACCAGAATAAGGAGAGTGTGTATGGTGGTAGAATCATGTTCTCATGATAGTTTGGATGGAGTATAGGTGTGCATGAGCATACTGGTTGTAGTTTGGGGTTGTTCAATACGGAGTAGGGCTGATCGAACGCTTGAATCAAAACCTAGATAGTATAGGTCTGTACCCAGATAAGTACTGAAATGTAGAAGTCAGTGCTCCATTCCTTTAACAATGAGTATTCAATTACATAATACTGTATAAGGTGCAGCTGATAATCAGAGCATCATATTTTTTGTGCATGCACACATGGTCATGATCATATAGTTTTAAAAAGAGAAACTGTAAAGAAATTGCAACATTTTCCGGTTGTCACGGATAATTAAACAGACATTCTTACCATCCAAGTGCCTGTCCAGGCTGTCTCACAAATGGGTGCTGTCAGCGCCCTCTGTGTGGAGTGGCTGTCCCGCAATCTCCCCTTTGTCCATCCAGCACTGCTGAGTCTGTGGCTGTACAGCATGTCTCCTCCCTCCAACTGGCCCGCCGTTCTCAGCTCACTGCGGCTTCTCAGTCCAGCGCCATTGCTTCTGGCCACAAGCATGTTGTTCCCAAAAGAACTTTCCTGCAAGAGACAAACATGGGGGATGCCATGTTTTGTCTAATCACCTGTTCTCCTGAGCCAATCCTGTGAGGTCTGTTTCCCTGTCATACTGTCTCAGCTAATCCCTGCTTCTCAGTGGGTATAAGTATTCTGGGAAATCCAGTCCTAATTGCTAGTGCTACGGGCGGAGCTACCAGACGATCTCTGTGTGAAGAGCAGCAACAGGAAGCAGAACTTCAGATTGAAGAGCAGGGACACAGACACAAGCATCACGACTGCCGGCTGCTGCTGGAAGCTGAGCCCAGCAATTTCCTGCAGTACCTGCACCCTGCCTGGCCTGGGTAACAGCATTTGAATGTGCTGGGGGGAAGTGTTAGGCTCTCCAAGGACCCGATAACTCCACTAAAATACTTAATTTTCATGATCACAGTATAGGGGCACCCTCTAGTGGCCAGCGCCCAGCACCCTAGGCAGCTGCCTAAAGCTGCCTAGTGGTATCTCCGGACCTGGCTATATTACATTGAGCACTACACCCTAGTTTGTTGTCTATTTGGACTCCTAGATCCTTTTCGAGTACTGAATTATCCAATTCATCCCTGCTTAGGTTATAACTAGCACACTGGTTATGTCTCCCAAGGTGCATGACCTTTCATTTGTCCACATTGAACCTCATCTTCCACTTTTTTGCCCACTCATCTAGATTGTCAAGATCATTTTGAAGCGTGGTGACATCTTCTGATGATTTAATAACTCTGCTCAGTTTTGTATCGTCCTCAAAGATGGATACATTGCTGAGTAACCCCATCCCAATATCGTTAATAAAAATGTTAAATAAAATGGGCCCTAGAACCGAACCCTGTGGCACTCCACTTAGTACTGGTATCATATTTGAAACAGCACTTTTCACGACCACTCTTTGTTCTTAGTAGTAACAAGACATTGGTTCCCCCAGGACACTGAATAGTATTAGCAACCAATCTTGAACACTACATGATAATAGAATTTAGAGATATTGGTTACATATACCTGCGCAGATGTATGACATGCCCCCATGCCGCGTCAAGGCTTCTCTGTATATTGGGGGTCCCTAGCGCTATATCTAGGTGCAGGGTGTGGCACCCCAAAAACTATCATAAGCTAGGAAGCCCAGTGCGGCATGCCAGTGAAATACTATAGTGTTAATAATTAGTGATAGGAAGCCAAAGCTATATATAAAGAGAGAGAGATAAAATCAAAAATGAAATGCAATTAAAATAAGAGAAAGATAGTGTTAGTGAGGGAAAAGTGTTAATAGAATGTAAGGGCATGCCGCACTAAAGCCACCCAGCCCAACCAGTCTAGGGGCACCGCACCCCACACCACTGTTACCCTAGATTGGGTCTACAATTAACCAGCAAGGAGCCACATGATAATACCTTGGAGCATCCCCAGACTACTCCATGTGACATATCAGAACCTGCATCTCCACCTAATACAAGCTCCTCTCTGCCTCTAACAATATACACACAGATAGTGGTAGATGCTCAAATTAGTTCAGTAATACTTTTCAGGTGCATGCAAGGGAGGGGTTAATACTGAGTAGTAACAAGACATTGGTTCCCCCAGCACACTGAATAGTATTAGCAACCAATCTTGAACGTAAGTGCCCTTACATTCTATTAACACTTTTCCCTCACTAACACTATCTTTCTCTTATTTTAATTGCATTTCATTTTTTATTTTATCTCTCTCTCTCTCTTTATATATAGCTTCGGCTTCCTATCACTAATTATTAACACTATAGTATTTCACTGGCATGCCGCACTGGGCTTCCTAGCTTATGATAGTTTTTGGGATGCCACACCCTGCACCTAGATATAGCGCTAGGGACCCCCAATATACAGAGAAGCCTTGACGCGGCTTGGGGGCATGTCATACACCTGCGCAGGTATATGTAACCAATATCTCTGAATTCTATTATCATGTAGTGTTCAAGATTGGTTGCTAATACTATTCAGTGCACTGGGGGAACCAATGTCTTGTTACTACTCAGTATTAACCCCTCCCTTGCATGCACCTGAAAAGTATTACTGAACTAATTTGAGCATCTACCACTATCTGTACACTCATTGTTCTCTATTACACAGCCAGTTCCTTACCCATCTACAGCTATTTGCCCCTAGTCCCAGGTCCTCCATTTTATTTATCAACCTCTTGTGTGGTACGGTGTTAAAGGCTGTAGCAAAATCTAGGAAAATCACATATACAGCATTTCCATTATCAAGGTTTTTGCTAACCTCTTCATAGAAACCAAGTAGATTAGTTTGGCATGAATGATTTTTCATGAACCCATGCTGGTTATTACTGAGTAAACTATGAAGATCTAAATATTGCTGGATACCATCTCTTAAAAATTCTTTCAATATTTTACTTACTATTGATGTTAAACTAACAGGTCTGTAATTAGCGGGATCCTCATTTTTTCCTTTTTTGAATAATGGCACTACCTCTGCTATTCTCCAGTGTTTTGGTACCTTTCCTGATAGTGAATTATCAAACATATAATGTAGAGGGGAAGCTGGTACTTATATGTTAGTTGGGTGCCCACTAAGCTATTTGCTTAGTTTTTCGCGTATGCTCGCCACGCTTTGGGCACGGTGGGTCGCTGCGCTCGCCACACTATATAAAATCAACTCCATGCCGACATGGATAGTGGAGGTATGAGCGTAGTAACTATAGTGGGCGCCCAACTAACATATAAGTATCGGGAAGCTAATTCCTCCCTTAATTCCATTAGTACCCTAGGATGAATCCCATTTGGCCCAGGTGATTTATTTGTTTTAATTTTGCTGAGCTTCAATATTATTTCCTCGGTAGAGAAATCAATATTGAGGTCCATGAGGACAGGGTTTGTAAATTTATTTTTTTAAAGTGGTCGATAGATCTCATGCCAGACGAAAGGTTCCCCTAGATGCGGACACTTTCAATGAAGGTGTGCAGTTCAAGGGAGAAGATGTACAATGGGAAATGCTGTCACATTAAAGACAGAGAGTAAATTATACATATTGTATATCATTGATGTCACATTATCACCTGCCTTGCCTGTCATCCTATGATATATTAAAGGCCTCTGGGCCTAATTCAGGTTTACTTATAGTTTTGCAATTACTGTACTACAAAACTACAACTCCCAACTCCCAGCACAGGTAAAATGCTACCCTACATTCCAGGACCTTCCTGCAATGCATTTGCTAAATTTTGTGATTGCATCGCTGTTATGCAAGTGCTTCGCTATATAGTGAAGCGCACGCATGAAAAGGCAAGCCCTCTGGCTGCGCAGTCGAATTGAAAAACCAGAGTGCCATCTGTTGGGTGAGCAGCTGCCTATTACATCAAACTGAGTTATTTCCTTCATTGCTGCAACATGTCAAATCAGGGTATTAAGTTCAGAGAGAAGAGAAGGAGCTCTTTTGCCATATGCATGGCTAGATTTTTTAGAGAATTTACCTAGGTTTGTACCCATGTCTCTTGGAGAAAGTTTAATAGGCCATGAACCAAAACCCGAAAGGGGACAATTTTGGACAGAGGCCTCAAGAGCCATCTAAAATAGTCAGAAAGTTGAGTGCGAAGATGGGATATTATTGTAGGGTTTGTCACGATCCTAGGCACGTTGATATGCCAATCTGCAAATCCCTGCCATGTGACACCATTACTGGATACCGAGGTATGTGCCTATTTCAACACGATCTTCCATTGCCACCAAATAATTTCACGAAATATTCCATGGCAGCTCTGGTTCTGCGCACAAAATTATTAATATTACGATACCACTCTTTCAGAGACTTGAGCTGGTTAGCAACAGACACCAAAACTAAATGATGGAAATTTAATTCAAGTTGAATACTTCAAGGCTTATAACAGAAAGAAGGTTACAAGATATATTGGTAAAAGTCAAAGTCACAAGTGAAAGACACTTTCAAAGAAAACAAAAATAGGGAAATAAAAACCCACTGATCCAATTACACACAGCATGAAAAAGGTTGTACAAAGTGGAGCCTCTACTTATTTGTCGGATCATCACAGAGACAGATTAGAAAACTGTGAATGACATATTTAAGATCTCCTTCCACTCACAGCCCCCCCCCCCCCCCCCCTCAGGAAATCCTAACCCTGGGCCTTATTCTAGTTCACTCTTTCTGTCAAAATCCTTCTTAGATGGACAAAACCATGTGCACTGCAGGTGGGGTAGATGTTACTTGTGTAAAGAGAATTAGATTTGGGTGGGGTTTTACTACAAAGTGAGATCTATATTGCAGTGTAAAAATAAAGCAGCCAGTATTTACCCTGCACAGAAACAAAATAACTCACCCAAATCTAATTCTCTCTGCACATTTTACATCTGCCCCCCTGCAGTGCACATGGTTTTGTCCATCTAAGAAGGATTTTGTCAGAAAGAGTGAACTAGAATAAGGCCCCCTGTTCAAAGCAGAGATAATAGTGTAACTGAACTGTCCCATGGGGTCTCCTAGTCATACACACAGGGGCTGGCTAATTACTTTACCCATTTCCTTTAAAGCTGGGAAATAAGGGATCTGGTTGTCTCCTCTAGTCTGTTAAACAATTTGTTTGTGGAAACAAAAGCCAGGCGTGATCCCTATCTCTTTGTCTAATCCCAGATGTTATGTTAAGTACTTTCATTTGATTCTGGGCTGATTAGATATGAGACAGGCTTTCGCTGTTGTTGGACTAACCTATTCACCCAAGATGTCTACATACCACACACAGGGGCAAATGCAGGTTATTTCAATAAACTACCCTTTGCAGATATATAGCAATGCAATATTATGTACAGTTATGCCCTTTCTGGCATCAGAATGGCATCCAATCATGACAGGGTTGTGTAAAAGAGAGCCATGAAGGTGCTATGTCATATTGCAATGGTGAGAAAGCAAACCTGAAATATTAGAATAGGGGTGTGGTCAGACCAAATGAGTGGGTGAACGAGGGCTGAATGGAGATTCAAAGCATTTCGTATATGAGTAGGATCATAGCTATGGGAGTATGAGTTACGGGTGAGAAATAAAACTCCTCCAAGAGTCAAAAAGAAGCTGTGACTTCATAAGATATAGGAGAGTAGGCCTTATTCAGGTTCATTCGTGCAGGGGGGGAGGGGGTACTCATCCATGGGAATGCCCAGCGGAATTTCCTGTTGATGTGGGTGTACTGTATGTCAGCTGCGCACCCATTTCCTCCCGAATGTGCATGCATATCTGAGTGACCTAAGAGTCACTTTTGATATGCATGCACGCACCACATCTTTCGATGGTTGGCAACCATCAGAAGATGTGGGAGTTTCCCCCTGGCCTAAGAATGGATGTTTCTGTAAAACATCCATTTGCATGTCAGACAAACAAACCAGCCATACTAAGGGGGGGGGGGCATACTGGTTCTCATTGAATCGCAAGGTTCGAATTCGCATCCAAGTGAGTCAACCAGAATAAACCCCTTAGAATGTTAAGATTGTGAGGAGCAGAACGATCTAACGAAGGATTCAGAACAACTTTAAAATTCCCAGTGACAATAATTTCTCCCTGTCTAAATCCAGTGGAGAGGGAATCTTATTTGGCAAAGAACAGGTTTTAGCGCTTAGCTAGGGGCATATATACATAAACCAGAGTACACAGTTTATTATCTAGCTTCCCTACTAGAATGAGAAAATGGCCTTCTTTATCATTATAGAAATTGATTGGCTCAAAGCTAATGTGACAAGCAAACAAGATCGCTACACCTTTTTGAAGCATAAAATGTGTCAGGGTAAAGTTTACAATGCAGTTCGGGTAGGAATTGGGTAAAATTGGGAGAAAAACCAGGATGCCTTTGTGCAGTTTGAGGGTAATGAAGAGCTTCCCCTTTTTTGGGGGGCTATTAAGACCATTTACATTAAAATATAGTACACAGGCCCATGGGCAACAAAACGAGATGTAAGCAGGATAGAAGAAAAAAAATTAACTCTATGGGAGGCATCATTAGGTGATTAGTGAGGAAGATACAGGGATGCCCAGAGAAAAAGTGGTTGAAGTGGCGGAAAGAGAATGAAAAAAAAAAATGGTTATTTGTGCAGAAAAGCCTAGGACCAATGGCACTGACAAAGCGAAGGGGAACTACATGTCTGATGGGCACGTAAGTCAGCTAAAGGGCTAAAGCCCTAGGGGGGCATGGCAGGGCATCAGAGTGGTACATCATAAAATGAGTAGAGGTGGTCTGGTGATGGACTGCTCTTGGGAACTCTGAGGGGTCAAAGCTGAGAGAGAAGACCGAAGTGAACAGGAGGCAGAACAAAGGGGTGGAAGACACAGACATATAAATTAAGAAAGAAAATTGAAATAAATAGTTGAAGAACCGGGAAGTGCAGAGAGAATTGCATATACAGTAACAGAAGACAGGCAGAAAGAAAAAATAGGAAAAAACACAGGTATATGCTATAAAAGTGTGCATATAGAGCAAACCAAGGTTTCATTTACATTGGTTGAATAAACCTAACAGGAAACAAAAAAAAAAGGGATAAAAAGTCCTAGGAATTCACAAATCTCCTCGGCAGCGGAGAATGACCTATACAAATCAATGCAACAAAACGCGTCAAGTAGCAAAACAAGAAACACAAATTAGGTCACAGTTCACAGGAGGGTGATGAAGCTGGAACTGTGCATCCATTCAAGGGGATGATATACTGCGCTCACTTTAGTGTTAGTAAGATTATCAGGCACTGCTAAGCCTTATGGGTTTCCCAATCCCTTCTTGGTTCATATAAGTTACGTTTCGGTGGGATTTAGTGCTGCCTATGTATGAGATGTGTTTTTAAGTTTGGCAAAATTAGAAAAAAGGTGGGGTTTGTTGTGGTGTTTATGTGCTTTTGTGTGTAAGAATCATAAGAAGATGATTGGTGTAAAATTTGGTGTTTTATTGCTCACATATTAATAATATATATGGGGGGTAACTGGGTATTGATATACTCTGTGTTTTAGAAACACCTATTTGGGGTCCCCTAGATGGGGAATTTTCAGTGCAGTGTCACTCAAGGGAGATTCCCGACAATAGTTCAGGTGATCCTTTGTAGGATTCCTTTAACCTCCGTAAGTCCCTTTTGGTGGGATCTATGGTCTATCTGAGTGATGTGCAGTGGAAATTGTTCAAAAGTATCTGCTTTGCATCTCTTGGTAGGGTAGAAAAGGAGCCTGTGCGAGCTTAAGGCAGTTCGGGGAACACCTGTACAATCCCATAGCCTAGGTGGCCTATGTCCTTTCTATCCTTCGTTTTTTAAGTAAATGTCACAAAAGTGTACTGTATGTATCTCTCAATTGTTTGAGATATAATACTTGTATTGAAATGGATTGTCTCAGTGGGAGAGAGCCTACTCGGCTTCAGGCGATCTGTTGGACCCTTTACAATCTCATAGACTTGTGCCTATGTCTTCTCCCACTTTCATAAGTTAGTTTGCGTGTCTGAGTTTGGCTCAACCTCTGTTATTGGTGTGGTGCAGGTTGGATGATACACTCACATTTTGGATGGGCTCTCAATTGGTGCCTCTGTCTTGGTTTGTCCAGTTCTCGTTTCCAAGCGAGCCGCAATGTCACACTGCCGGAGCTTCTACGCCACAGCATTCTGCTTCCTGGCATATGCTTTGATGATGGCATCACCCGGGTGCCGGAGCTTACTATGGAGCGCCTTGCTCTGCCGCGGCTGCTGTGGATCTTCGCCCTGCTGGTAGGGCAGTGATCTGGATGATTGTACAGTATGTGGATCATGTGCTACACGTTTCGGCTTACAAAAGCCTTTTTCAAGGATAATAATTGTAAGTGCTGGGCGGAGTTATGTACTTTCTGATTGGTTTGTCTAGTGGATTCCTTTGAAAGCTCCCTGTAACTTTTGTAAGAGTTGGCAAGTGTGTAATAAGCAGTGGCGGCTCATACCTTTTGGGGGGCTGCCATGCCACAGCCGCTGTGGGGGTACCACGATACATGCACCCCCCTGCCGCCGCCACCACCACTCCTCCTGGTCTGCACAGCATTCCAACTGCCTGTGCTCTGATGACAGGCACCGGGACTGGCGCATGTGCAGTACAAACCTCTGGCCTGCTTCTATGGGCTGCTTCGGCAACCGCCCATAGAAGGAGAATCGTGGTAGCAGCGCCTGTATAATAAAGATGGCAGGCACCGGGACAGTTGTGTGCGCACTACTAATGTAGGCACTGCGTATGTGAAAATTTTCAGAATTCGCTCGGCAGCCCATAGAGAGGCATCCTGGAGGGAGCTCCCCAGGACTGCCTTGGTGACTGGCAGGTCAGACCTCCAATAGGAAGTCAGTGCCTGTTACAGTGAAGCCAGTGCAGTCTCACAGACTCCGTCTGGCTTCACTAAAGTGGCGGATTTTACCTGGGGGGGGGGGGGCTTAATCTTTGCACATACACACTTGCACACATGGGGAAGGAATGATGCTAACACCTGTATATAATGTAAAACAGACGGGAGCAAACATAGTTCTGTCCATCTCTAAATTAGACCCATACTGTAGTTTGGAAGCAAATACATTTTGATATTTTTCCTACTAACACAACCAAAGCCTGCATTAGTTACATTATTGCCTTGTTTATATTGCAAAGAAGCATGATAGATGAATTCTTGGATGATACATTCACCATCATATATTCATCTAGAGCACCATATCCCCAGTGGGAGAAAATGCCATTCATGTGCAACAAATATAGGTAATCTCAGCCAAACTACACACAACAAGCCAGAGTGACTGTCTCCACTGTACTGTAGCTAAAGGTGATTACAAAATTTCCATTTACTATGCTAATTACACACTGCAGATCAGATCAGTGTTTATGTACTGGTACAATGGATGAGATGTTGTATTCATTTGTTCTGTTTGTTGCTTTATACATTTTATTATTGCTTCCTGTGGATGACTCAATACCAAGCGATTAATAAAGCCCTGTTATAACAATTGTTGAACAGAAACAGGGGTCTTTTACGCACAAATAAATAATGTACTTTGTACTTGTGCATCTCATACATTTTTGTTTTGCTGTAATTCCTCATCTAGGTAAGCAAGCTTCAAAACGTGGAGATGTATATATATCAGTGTGTGTATGTATAGCATGTGTGTGCATGTTCTATAAAATAAAGTATAAGAATGGCGCATACAGTGCAAAACATGCATATAGCATGCATGTGTGCTTTTATCCTCACACAACATCATGGATTCCAGCTTCTAGTTCGTCCTGCATTCAAATTCCCATTACTGCAGTATTTTGCTTTATGTGACAATACTGTAAACTGCACATATCCAGTTGGCCAATGTCATAATTGGCCTTAGTGCCTGAATACCCAATAACTACCCTGAACCTCTCTGATTGGTAATATGCAATATATTAATAACGGATATGTTTACATGTGATATAATTAATCTAGTAAGATAGTCATATAATAAAATTAGCAATAACCATATTAAACATGTTAATATTTAACATAATAAGTAATATATAAACTTGATAAAGGTAGTAACACCAAAATGTTGGACAAGGATTTGGCTGCAAACTTAAATGCAGTGATCAAATTATGAACTAAAACCCCACTGTTTATTATGCTGAGTAAGTTTTTTATGGTGAGTCCTAAGCTCTATGATATTGTAGTAGTAGCGACCAAATCTGGATAGGGGATGGCACACTGGGAACAGGATGACGGATGATTCGCTGACAGCGGCTGGAATCCGGATGGAGCTGGATAACCCACAAACAGCTACGGTAGCGGGAACGCAGTTACTGTCCCTGGGCTGTACAGTGAATTGCAAAGTTCTGTATCTGACCAGAGAATGACTGGAAACTGAACTGGAGTTGGAGGACTGCAGTGTGGCTACTGTACAGCAACTGGTGAGCGGCTGGATACAGCTGAATGGCAAGATGTAGCAGACAACTAGATAGCTGGATGCAGTTTGTAGCAAACAGCCTACGGGAAGCGGCTAGAAGTCAACTACAGCAGTGGTACCGATGGCGGCAGAAGCCAGAGATGGCTAAGGAGCCAAACTTTTGCAGGTAACAGAACATAGTAGCGGCAACTTCCTAGTCCAGGAGCTGAAACTTTAAACCCCTTGCCTTGGTCTGATTGGATGACTATCCAGGCGGCAAACTGTAATAGCAGGAATGGACTTTGAATGAAATAGTGCATAAAAGGAGAGCTGGCATGACTTCACTAAACAGTCAGCCAAGGAGTTAATGACTGTTCAGAAGTTTCTGTGGCTGGCTAGGGTTCTCACAGGTATACAATTAGCAGCAGACAGACTCTCACTGAATGTATGGCAGCAGAAACGCAGGCTGGAATACCCTGAGAATACAACAACTGAAGATAACATACTGAACAAATATGCAGAAATATTGACCCCTGTGTCAACTGCTTTCCTAGTAGTTTTGCAGCTACTATGCTTGGTGACTGTCTCGCTTTACAAGCCACAACTTAGTTGGCAGATGAGAGTTAAACCACTCAGCATTAATAAAGTTTCATTCTGATGTGATAGCAGTTACAAGTTTCGTAATTCTAAGTAATAGAGGAGGACTTGCAGCTTAATGGGGTCCTTTGACATTGGGCTGCAAGCTTATATGCATTGATCAATTCATTAACTGAAACCCACTTCATCTTGAATGTCATCCCGTCACCTCACTCTTAACATTTCCAAAACAAAATTGATTATATTTCCACCAACGAATTGTGGTTATCAACCTGATATCTCTATCCCTGTTGAGAACTCAACAATCAATCCTAGCCTAAAAGCTTGCTGTCCTTTAATTCTCACATTCAATCTGTCTCAAAAATATGTTACCTGTATCTAAAAAATATATCCAAAATACAACCATACAGATGGAGCCGGCCTGGTCTTTGCAGGGGATGGCGGCAGAATCGCCAGCCGCCAGCCGCCATCTGTATCTGCGAAAGGGGACGCGCGTGCATGAGATGCGCGCGCGTCCCCTTCCGACGGCGCTTCCCATGGGTCCCCGCCTTCTTGTCGGCGGACACCCGGGGTCCCCACCGCCTCCCCGCACCCCCCCCCCCAACCCTGTCCGTCTCCCTGAATCAGAGACGGACAGGTTCCCGTCGCCCCGCCGCCCGGAAACTGAGACGCGCGTGCGAGTGAGACGCACGCGCATCTCAGTCAGATGGAGCGCCTCGCTGCTGGTGGATCACCAGCGGAGACAGTCTGGCGATTCACCAGCAAGAGGGAGCCCGGCTTCATCTGTACCTTACACAGACGCTGCAAAAACTTCTATCCATTCTCTCATCATTTTCAGCATTGATTATTGGTTTATTTAATAAAATGGGAGTTCTATTGAAGATGGGATGTTAGCCAACCAATCAGATTCTATCTATTATCTTCTAGAAGGTGTTATATAATAAGAAATATATTCTGTTTGGCTGCCAATAGCAATATCATCAATAGAATAGAATAATAAAATTGTCTGTGGATCCAGTCCACCATTGGTTACCTGTATTCTGCTGTATTCAATATAAAATATCTTTACTCACACACAAGACCATTTACCAAACTACACCAACATACATTGCTCCACTCATCTCAAAAAATCTCTAAACCTGACCTCTTTGCTCTTCCCAAGATCTATGTTTCTCATCCACACATGTTACTTGCTTCCATGCATGATTGTAGGACTTTCTTTGGGCTGCACCCACTCTAGCGTGCCCTCCCATGCACAATAAGACTGTCCTCTACTCTCCAAACCTTCAAGTGCTCCCTTAAAACTCACCTATTCAGGCAAGCATATCGAATACTGGACACATGGAAGCGGTACATCTGTCAGAACAGACTTAAGTTTTCAGTCATTAGGTCGACCCCGGAAGGTCGACTGTCCCCAATGTCGACAGGGTTAAATGTCGACATGGCTCAAGGTCGACGTGACTTAAGGTCGACATGGGGCCAAGGTCGACATGGTTTTAGGTCGACAGTCATTAGGTCGACATGAGTTTTTCACTGTTTTTTTACCCGAATGTCGACACAGTCGGAGTTGCACCGCAGCCCCTCGCATCGCTCGCTTCGCTCGCAATGCTTCGGGCACAGTGCCTCGCTGCGCTCGGCACACTATTTTATTCTCCCATCCACGCCCTAGTGGATGGTAGGGCACATGTCGGCTCAAAAAACAGTGAAAAAATCATGTCAACCTAATGACAGTCCAAATCTATCCTCTTTTATTTTCTCCTTCTTCACTTTCCCATCCTCCTGAAATAGTTGCTAAAAGTGCCAACATCTCTGTAAAAGATGCGCAAAAAAATCATCTAAAAATGTCAGCGTCTCTCACATTTGTTATACAGGTTCAGTATCCCTTATCCAATTATCCGTTGCCCAAATTATTCCGAAACCCATAGTTTCCAGAACTTTTTTTTTTTTCTATAAGCAGTACTGGGTACATCTGTAACTGGCACTATTGGGGAAATTATATTTAACTGGCACTTAATTTGTGCAAGAAAATGATTGTTTGGCATTCAAATTCAATGTCTGAGATTGTGCACAAACTTTGTTTCATGCTCAAAAAATAAATATTTATTTGTGTGTATTTTATGTGTTTAATGTGTTTATACAACATAAGTGTTGTATAAACACATATGGAATAATCCATTATCCGAATTGCTTCTGGTCCTGAGCATTTTGGAGAAGGGATACTCAACCTGTATAATGTTGTTAAAAAATGTTGTGTAAAAAAAAAGATTATGCTTCCTATAGAGTATAGAAGGTTTTAGAAGGCCATTACATTATGATAAATATAAATGTTTGCTTGGCAATTTTCACACCAATTTTGACAAATTCACTTGGCACTCAAAGGACAAATAAATGTGCATTTTCCTTACCATATTTCATTCATCATATATTAATTGTAGATGTTAGCGCTGGGTTCACAGTTTCTGACTATGGGAAAATGCTGGCATTTGCAGAACCACATGGGCCAGCATACTCAAATGCCATTCAGGCATTTGAGTATGCCGATGATCCCAATTTGATGCCGATGTGTGCTTCCATTCAGTCTATATCGAATAGAAAAATAGACTATGCAGGCAAGACTATATAGTACAGATGTGATTTGATCCCATGCGATTTGATCCCTATTCGATCCCAATCGAATAGGGATTGAATCTACAGAAATTTGTACAGGGCTTAATACTAAGAGCAAGCTGGAACCTGTACTGTGTAAAGGAGATTTAATATACTAAAAACACAGACACCATCCTTTATTAGACATACACCACCTATACCTACACAACCATAAATGTATTTAACTTATTGCTAACTTAAGTTCTGGGGGTCGGGTGAAATGATATTAAACTTTCCATGGGCTTCTTATAACAAACAGTAGTACAACTGGAAAGCTGCATTATTATCAGTTATATTCATAATGGTTTCATATCCTTGTACATTAAAATATGGAGATTCTCTCATACAGATCTTATTCACTACGGACTTTATAGAAAAACTAAATGAAGCTGGTGCAGTTACTGTTTAGGTTATACCCATTTCTAAGTTAATAAGGAAACATCATGAATAAAACCTGCAGACAACCCTGGATTTAATTAAAGTATCCAATCCCAAGCTTTCTATTAATCCAGCAGCTTCTCTTTTAATTAAATGCTTCAGCTACTGTAACTCCACAGAGAATTTACAAGTGCTTTTTCCGTACTATTGCAGACATAGTCAGCATACTACAGAAATGCTAGCTGAATGTGTTCCTGGCACAAAAAGGGGCATCTTTTGGTTGCACTGGAGTGCACTCAGGATGACCATTGAGCTGGCCTCTGCTGCTGCACATTTTGTAAAATCACCATGTTTTACTGGAGATGGTAGCCTGACAATTACTTTCCTTGGAAAGTGAACGCTAAATCTCGGCAAGTAAAGGATCAATAACTGGCCACTAGTGTACCTGTGCTGTGACTTCCAGGGTCCCCCGTATTTTCTAAACCATCACCTGGTCCAAACAGCAAGCAGGCTAATGCCAAAGCCGGGGGAGACCCTGGTGGAAATGGGGACCCCCAATAAAGGCGTCCCCCCTCCAGGGCATCCGTTCTATTTTTCACACAGAGAAGCCTGCACAGATCTGACTGATCCATGCAGGCTTCAGGACAATATGCCGGGAAAATTAGGAGTCTTTTCCAGGTGTAATTTTGGCACATTTCCCAGCTGCATGTAACATATGGCCTGAAAGTAAATTTGGACTAACCATTCAATAGTGTATTCATTTGCAAAAAGTAAAAGAATACGAACAGCCGTATACTGGCCTTAGTCAATTCTGAAAATAGGATTTTACGGTTGTATATGGCATCGAATGGCTACGAATACATCTATTCGTAGCCATTTGATCTTAGTAAATTTCCCGCTATATCTCAAAATAGCAATAGCTTCATTAATATGACAGGAACCCCATCTTACACACATTACTATCATCTGCCATGATAAGTCCAGTTAAAAGGGTGTTCAATCTCCCGCCGCTATACCCGATGGGGAAATAGCGGCGGGGCCCTTTTCAATGCTGTTTTTCTTCGACAGCATTGAACAGGGATCTTGGCAGAACATACCCGACTTCAAAAGTAGTCGGCCGCAGCTCAATGATTTCCATCTGCATCTCGTGGCCACACCCTCTTTTCGGCATCCAGCTGGTGGGATATTCAATCACGCCTGCAGATTCAGTGTTAAATGGGCCGAGAACAGGACAGGGTCATGGCTGTCAGACCAGCCTGATAGTCGTGACACTGCATTGAATACCCCCCTAAGTGTGGTAGCAGGGTACCAAGCCTGTTTGTAATATTTGTAATAATAATAATAATAATAATAATAATAATATTAATAATAATATTAACCATTGTCTGATTGGTTGCTATGGGCAACATTACATATTTTCATTTTTAGAAGCGTTAGTAAATTGACCCCATTAGTCTTAATGTATGATTCAGATTTAACTGCTTAATCTTTATGATATTGTTCAGGTTTTAATGCACAGGGAGCCTATTGGCACATTTGGTTTATCATAATATATAGTATTACATTGTAAACACAACAGTATTTACCAGGTAAGACCTATTATATGTTATGTGGGGTGTGGGGTGTGGGGTGTGGTATATTAGCTCAACAATATTTAGGTTGACCCCAAAAGGTCAACATTCACAAGGTGGACACTGTGAAAATGTTGACACATTAAAAAAAGGTTGACATGATCAGTGTACTGTGTCCCATTGCATGGCTCCTTTCATTCATAACCAGCTGCCTCCTTCCGCTACTACTGTGTTCTGCCCACTTTACCATTCCCAGTCATTGACCTAGATGAAAAAGAAACAAAAAATGAATTTTCTTATATAGCGCAGCAGATTCCGTTGCGCTTTACAATAGTAGACAGTGATAAAAAAACTGGGTGACAACAGACAGACTTGGGGGTTAGAGGGCCCTGCTACAAGCTTACAATCTATAGAATTGACCCTTTCATGTGTTGACCATAGCTATATTGACTTTTGACCATGTCAACCATATGGTGTCAATCTAGACATTATCTATCAACCATCCGGATAACTGTAGTGTGATATTTCCATTTTTTTTGCCTTATTGGGCAAAACCAGGTAATAATTAACTTATTAGTGAACTACATATGTTTCGTTACAAAAGTATATACTGATCACATGAAAATCTGACAAGAATCTGAAAAGCAGTTTATCACCTATTTCACAATGCTACTTTTATAATATTAATATATATATACACAGACACACACACGTTGGCATTGCATTGTGTATTTACATGACCATGGGCCTGATTTGAATTTGTAAGCATACCTTATGGTTTGTGCACAACTCCAATGGCGGGAGGACATGTGCAGGACCTGTTCTGTATTGTCGCACATACTGTAGTTCCCTCTAAGCCGCAGCCTGATTGACAGAGACTATGGCTATTTTTTGACAGAACAGACCTTTAAGATGAACAGCAAGCTGACCAGCCAAGCATGTCCACCACATGCAGTGCATCAAACCCAAACCTGTTTCTATGACATGGTGTTATCACCTATAATCCGTGCAGTACGTTGAACACAATTCAAGATCCGTTCACCATAACTAATGCATATATGTACACTTTTAGTGTGTGCGCATCTTTCCTACATACTTTCATAGGGAAATGCGACCAATAAATAAGTCCATAGACCTCATTCAGAGCATGACATCATGGGGGAAATTCACTAAGATGTGTATTCTACTTCACATGTGATGTTGCTATGGGCAACAAATCAGATCCTGTCTACTATCTTCTAGAGGGTGCTAAATAAATAAGAAATAGATTCTGATTGGTTGCCTATAACAACATCACATGTGAAATAGAATACACATCTTAGTAAATTCCCCCCCCCATGTGTATCTAAGTGCTAATAGAAAATGTATCAAGAAGCAAACTGGTATGTTGCTACCTTTGCAGAGTTGCCCAAAAATGTGAAATGCAACAACAACAAAAAATAAACACACATATAAAATGTTTACAGACTAACCTATTAGTAGCATCCCCCTTTCCAGACACACAGCAAATTATAATTTTTTTAAATAGAGTTCAGTACCTTATAATCCCGCTATTAAATCTCAGTCACAGCAGTTACGGTATATTTGGTAATAGGGCACGTCTTATACACATTCCTTATTATCAGCCCACACCTTGCACCAGGGGTTGGGTACATGCAAACAAAGGGATAACGCATTTGCACTTTATGGTCAACACCATGAGGTGCATTTTGCATCAGCATGACCTAATTGTCAGGGGCAGATTTAGGGGTCAGGCCACCCCAGGCACAACTTTCTTGCCTCTATATATATATATATATATATATATATATATATATATATTTATATATATATATATATATATATATATATATACAGATGGAGATGCCATCTGCTCACTCGTCAGTAAGGCGGTGGGGAGCGGGAACAGAAGGAAGGGGCTGGCGGGGGCAGAGGCGAGCAGGCAGTCAGCTGGGAGACAGGTGGAGGGCTGTAGGGCTTCCAGGAGAATGAGGTGCACAAGTGTCTAGTGCAAGTGCGCCCCAATCTGTTGGACTCTGGTGGCTGGCTGGGGACCGCGAATGGTGTATTAAAGAATATTGACAGAAATGCAATATTCTGTATAGGTTAGATACTGTATCGCCAAAAGGCATGAATGAGCGTATAGCTTGGAATTCTTTAATGTAGCCAAGTTAGATTTTCTAACCATATTCATATAACATGTTTTTACCTCTGATTACTGGATTTGATAGTATTGTGTATTTATATGTATGTATATCTGTCTTTTTTTGTATATATTTGTTTATAAATGTTATTATGTATTGTGATGTTTTTAGTTAACCTATGTAGTGAACTCGTTATTTGCCACCGTATGCCCCCAGCAGTGATTCTGGAAAGGATGCATGAGTTGCTAAGCAACCAGGCCCGGCTCAGCAGCACTGACATCAGCAAAGTGCGCTGAGCGCAGGTGTCGTCGTTGTCCGCAATCAACAGAGTGGTGGTCGGCGAATATAATGCCGGTGAGCCTACATAAGGTAAGCTTTGAGATACTTGTATTGTCTGTCTGTATCTCCTGACAACGGGGCGTCTGTCCCCAAAATGATCATTGAGAAATAAAATATGACCTTTTACTGAAGTCCTGTCAGTGCTGTGTTTTAGAGTACATCACCCAGGTGATGTATCCTACCTGGTTTGTGGTGATTAAAACTATTGAGCCAGTTACAGTGAGTGCCGATCCGGTTCATGGAGATATATATATATATATATATATATATATATATATATATATATATATATATATATATATATATATATAGTGGTGGGTAGCGGCAGCGGTACTCTTTACCTAGAAGGGCGCCCACGATTTTGATCGTGGGCATCGTTAGTAAAAAATCGCGGCCATCGCAGGGATTGAATGCACTAAAAAATCGGGTGCGATGCGACCGACGGGATGCCCGCGATTTCCCATAGGGAACAATGTTAAATGTCCCAATTGACCCGATTTTTCCATAGGAAACAATGTTAAATGGCCCACAGAGGCCAAATAGGCACCCTGAAGTGTGAAATGGCCCCCACAATTGTTAACGCCACCCCATGATCAACGTGAACCCGAAGCGTGGCGAGCGCAGCGAGCCCGCGAGGGGTGGCGGTACCCGTCCTACGACCTTTTCATACCCCCACTATCCACTTCGGCGTGGAGTTGAGAATAGAAAGTGTGGCGAGCACAGCGAGCCACCGAGCCCGAAGCGTGGCGAGCGCACGCGCATACCTGTGAAGGCCGCGAGGGGACGCAGATACCTATGAAGGTATCCGCGTCGGCTCGCCACGCCTCGGGCTCGGTGGCTCGCTGCGCTCGCCACACTTTCTATTCTCAACTCCACGCCGACGTGGATAGTGGGGGCATGAAAAGGTCGTAGGACGCGTACCGCCGCCCCTCGTGGGCTCGCTGCGCTCGCCACGCTTCGGGTTGACGTTGATCGTGGGGTGGCGTTAACAATTGTGGGGGCCATTTCACACTTCAGGGTGCCTATTTGCCCTCTGTGGCCCATTTAACATTGTTTCCTATGGAAAAATCGGGTCAATTGAGACATTGAACAGGAAAATCGGGTCAATGGGAAATCGCGGGCATCGCGTCGGTCGCATCGCACCCGATTTTTTAGTGCATTCAATGCCCGTGATGGTCGTGATGGGCGCCCTTCTAGGTAAAGAGTACCGCGGCAGCAATCTCAGACTACATAAATGAAGACAACTGATGCCAAGTGGATATCAAGAACGGCCTATATATATATATATATAGGAGACAGGCTGCGACACATTTTCAAACACTGTTTTTGTGCCACCACAGCCTCCAGCGCTTGGAATGTTGGGCTCCATGATGGCAGGCCTGGCATCTCCCCCCGCTTGTCACCACCTGCTGATTGTCTGAGCCGAGGTCAAAGCAGGAGCAGAGGCGGTTGGAGGTTGCTGTCACTCACACTCCACAAAAGACTATGGGAGGAGTTGCGTGCAGCTGCGCATGCGCATCAGCCCTCCCGCAGCCTTTTTTTTTTTTTAGACAAAAAGCCATGACCTCATCGTTCCGCGACACTGCAGAGTGGGGTGAGTGGCTGTGTCCAGCAGCTGCTGCCCATAGTAGGTGCCGCCCCTAGGCCCAATGCTACATGGGCCTAGTGGGAAATCCAGCCCTGCTAACTGTATTTGGTTGTGTCTACACTTCTGACATCTGTCCTAGTTACCAAGCGAAAAGGCATACACAATGAATCGATGAGTATGTGCATTTAAAAATAGAGCAAACTACAGGGAGAGGCACAATTTGCATTTATGTAAATATTCTAAATGAGTTTTATTGCAAACTTGTACCAAGGTATAGTCCCACATAAACAAAAACAAAAACTGCAAAAGAGACTTATAGCTTATTAACAGGCACTTGTAAATGATCTCCATTATATTTTACTTTAAGATATCTTATCAAATATGACTCCTTTTCTCCAGAGAACAAAGAGCATGCAAAGTTTTAATTTTGTAGAGCAGTATTAAGGGATCATATGTTCATTGCGTTGCTATGGAAACGCACAAAGAGATTTATATTCAATTTGTTTTGGTAGTCACTATACATACTTGGGATGCAGAGTCCAAATGTTTATTCAAAGTTGGTTGTAAATTATGTAGTATCCCTGTTTCACCTGATATTCTGCTGTAGACTGATATATAAAAGAGCATAAAAAGTTCCAGTAGTAGACAATTGTAACAGTAAAGATAGTATCATCCAAGGAGGTAAAGTCATTAGCACGACGGTCCAATCATCAAATACTGTAGATAAAATTATATACAGATAAATAACATAATAGACCTTATAGTAACAACGTAGCATTTACTGTATTTCCAGAGCATTTGTTCAACCAGTGTGTTAAATGTATCATATCCATTACTATATATGGAAAGATTACATACAATAAAAAAGTACTAAACTGTAGGAAACACAAGGAGCCTTTACGGTACCGTACATGACCTCAGAATGATGGAGTATCTCTCAGATTACAATATTAGGTTTTCAAACTTGGCCCTTAGGACACCATGCAGCTCATGTTCACCAGGTCACCTGCAGATTTTTTTATTTAAATATGACAGTTGGTTATATACAGTGAACCTGCTGCCAGACCTGGAAAACATGACTTGTGGGAACCTGAGGATGGTGTTTGAGAACAACTGATCTAGAACAATCACATCAGAGTTATTAACTCACCTTGAAAGTAAAGTTTGTAAATGTGTGAGACTGACCCTTGTGTCTCTCTTTTATAAACCCCTCTTTTTTTTGTTTGGGTGGGTGTTTGTTTGATTTAACTTGCTCATAAGCATGTTGACCCTATGTATTTATTTTTTAATTATCTTTATTTATATGATGCTACAAGGGTACCTCAGCACCTAACAGAATACATAAATAAATGATCAAGACAAGAAAACAACAACGACTTACCGGACAAGACAATGTACATTGTATATTGTCAAGGGCTGGGTGCCATTGTAGGGAGAATGGAGTACAAAATGGTTTAATAGAGGGAAAATGCATAAGGAGAGAGGGCCGGGCTTAAGAGAAAAATAAATCTAGTGCTGACCCTGACAAGGGAGAGGACTAGGGGGAGCGCTTAGTATGGGTTGCTAGCTCAGCAGCTGCTTAAAAACAGGTTAGTCAGACCTGTATGTTTATGTATGCAAGAAAAAAGGGGGAGGGGAAAGCAGCGCTTTGTGAAATAACGTTTAAAAATGATTGTAATTGGATGATCTGTACAATAAATTTAATAAAGGTTAATACATGCATAAACACGATCTAAAATAATTAAAATGAAGCAATAGGTTTCTAAAATATGCCCATGTCCACAGTTAAGCAACAATTATGAGGGAGGGTCCGTTCCTAAAATGCCCAAATGGAATATGCGCTGTGAATAGTTACCACTCCTGATTGGTTGAATGGGAGTATTCAAAGACACCGTCCGTGAATCCAAGTGGCTGGCCCAGAATTGGCACAAATAACTGGAGGCTTTATAGCTTGGTGGGTCTTGTAAGACCAAAGAGGTGGATACTGGTGCACCAAGAAAGCTGTTCAAGGGTCTCCCAAATTGGATGGGTAGTTTTAGGAGTGGTCCAACCCTGTGGGGCTGGTCCGGACTGCGATCCCAAATAGCAAGGTGGAGGGTGGACCGGCACTAACTGACGCGTTTTGCAGCTCTTGACAGCTTTATCAAAGGTGTAGTGCTTATGGGCCTGTGTCAATATATATATCCCAGGGTATATGTCTCTGTCTATGACACGCTGGTAACCTCCTCTCACCAGGCTCCATGAAGCAGCAGGACAGACACAGCAACAGCCCAACCCTGTGGGGAGGAGTTCCGCATGTAGTAGATTCCTATTGGAAGCTGCTACTGCTCATCATACACAGAGCTGTAAACTCCTCCCACTCTTGAGCTGCTAGTACATGGAGTGATGACAGCAATAGCTTCCAACAGGAAGCCATTCTGTGCAAATCACCAGAGCTACAGTGCTTCTATGGGCTGCTGCCTTTGCAGCCCAGAAGCAATTCTCTGCAGTGAGCATGCCCAGACTTCAGTGAGTCACTCAGTGGGAAGCAGCTGAAGGAAGGTATGCATTGCATCAGAGAGGTGCATGGAAGTTTATTTTATTTTAATAATGTTTGTGTGTAGATCTTTATTAAGAGTATCATTTTGTGTACTTTAATTAATATTACAGTTATTAAAAGTGTGTATTTTGCTCTGTACCTGTGTTTGTGTGCATATGAGTACATCATGTATTTATAGTACATGCATACAAATACTAGTACAGCGCAAATCAAACTAATAACCTGCAAATAATTAATGACTGTTTGCAATATGCAGTACCCAGGAAATTGCAGCCCCCCTTAAGTCTAAAGGCAGGAGCCGCCACTGCTCAAAGTGTTAAGCATGGACAAGGGATACAATGGCCAGTAATAATGCTCCACCCAATCAGCTCCTAACTGTCATTTTCAAACCCAACCTGTAACTTAAAAGTTAGTAGCTGATTGGCTGGGGAAATTATCACTGGCCACTTTATCACTTCACCAGGCTTAATAAATCTGTCCCATAAACTTAAGCTGCCTCAATTTTGCTTACAGATTTCATATTAATTTAAAATATACCAGGGAGTTGACTTTTGAAAATAAGAAATGGTGTGAATGTTTCATAATACAGTACCTGGTTCACCAAATGTATAACATCTTGCAGAGAATGTGACCTTTAAAAAAATCATTGTGCTAAACATCAATGAATTTTTGAACCAATGGGGTTAAATATCCTCTTATTTGAAAATAGACTTCAAAGTCAATAACAATTTTGTTTCCATAGTAACATAAACTAGTTATTGAAAATGAAAATAATGTGTTTGAATAATCCCTAGACATTTATTTATGACACCTGTGCAGAATGTCTTCATTTTCCGTTAGTCTCCATTGATAGTGTAGCTGTAATGCTAAGCAGACCATGGATTTTTAATACAGTGTATTATTTATGTACACAGAGGCATCTCCCTATGCAAAAGGACTGCATAAAAATGGTGGATTTGCTTCATTAAGTTACATATTAGGTTACACTGTTCATTTTTCTAAATCAATTTAGACAGTGTTAAATACACTGTTCTCAGCATCTAGTTTTTCTGTGACTGCTGTAAAGATAAAACATGTAATATCTTTCTGTTAACTGAACAATTTTAAAAATCACTCGAGATCAAAAAGCAGAGTATTGCCTTTGGAGCAATGAGTTATACAAGAAATGCACTTCAATGTCAGTAATGATATAAATCAGGTATAAAATACAAAATGCCTTTATCATGTTTTTTTTCAGTGAATTCAGTGTGAGTTAGACACCTGGGGACAAATGTAATAGGGTGTGAGAATCAGAAAGTGAGAGATTTTGGGAGAGTTTTCCCCTCTTTTTAAAAAAAAGTGGCAATCATTAAAGCTGGTTTCACATTGCAAAAACCTGCTTTCAACCCATTTTTGCAAACGTGTCTTAAAACTGGTCAAAAGCCAGTTAAACCCCTTTCATATTGCATGTTGTAAAGGTATATTGCAGTTTCAATACTGTTTTTGTACCTTCAGATTCAACCCGTTTCACCCATAGAAAGCCATACAATGTCATTTTAAATGTTTTTTTCCTGCTTGTGGGCAGGGATCAAGTGTGGTTATCATTTGTAGCAAATAACGTTTCTGAGCTGTTCAGACTGCAGGGGAAAACGGCTCTGAAACATGTAGGATCCTGCTTTTAACACATTTCAAAATACCTGTATTTTGGAACCGGTAAATTGATTGTGGAGCTTTCATATTGCAGCTGGTACCGTTTTAAAGCAGTTAAAAATCGGCAATATGCCGTGTTAAAACTGCAATGTAAAAGGGGCTTTACACTGCAAAACCAGGTTTATTTTGCAGATTAAATGATTGGCACTTTAAAACCAAGCTATAAACCCATCCAAGGACCGATCCAATCATCCAGCAGGAAATAGATGTAGGGGAGAAGGGAAGTAGACGAGAATAAGGGTAGAGAAATTATACGCAATTAAGGTGTAACAGGGGCTTTGTTTAGAAGGGCTTGCATAGTGTACTATGAAGTGGATCGGAAACATGTATGAATTGTCAGCCTAGTTCCAGATGTATTTGTCCCAGCATTTAAATAATGCATGGATAATAGATTCTTTGTATAGACAGGTTTCCAGTCAATCCATGGTAAACAAAAAGAGAAGTCTAGAGGTCATAATTTCCAGGGATGGTACAGTAGCATGGATCCATTGTTGTAATATAGCCTTCTTGCCAGCTGCTGAGAGAATTACAATAAGTTTTTTTTATCAGTTTTGGGTATGGATAGTTGATCAGCTACATAACCAAATAGTGCCCAAGATTTGTTACATTGAAACTGTCGTTTCAGGGAGGAAGTGGCATAATTATGCATGTTGATCCAGAAGGTTTGTATAGGAGGGCACAGCCAAAGGCAGTGGTGAAGATCAGCTCCAAGGGAATGTCATTTGGGGCAGTCTGAAGTATCTGCAGTTCCCATTAGGGGAAAAGAAAGCTCTGTGGAGAATTTTATAGAACCTTTCTTGGTAGCAGTTAGAGGGAATACGTTTGAGATTTGAGAGAAATGTGGATAGAACAACATCAGGGCCGGGGGTTGAGGTCAGTGAAGCTCTTTCATGGAGATCCAGATCATCAGTGTCCGGGTCTAATTCTGGGCAAATACGTGCATATACTGTATATTAGAAATGGAGTGGCCAGTGCGGATAACAGAAACAAAATGGTTTGTAATGTTTTGAGGTTGAATATTTTAGATTCTTAACAGTTTCTTATATAATGCCACAGATTATGTTGTCATTTACAATTTGAAACATTAATAGAACAAACTGGGTAGTAACAGAAAGGAGTAATGTAAGCTTTTATTTTTTAGGGTAATAGGCATTGATACACAAGGATAGGTGATATCTATTGTGTAATGGTCTACAAGTTTGCAAAGGTTCTCGTGGGCTGTATGATGTGGTTACACAGCATTGTTAGCCTATGGTCAGGAGAATGAGAAAGTGAAAACAAAATAAACGAGGATATGTGTGGCTGTACAGTGTGGATGTAATTGAATAGTAAAGTTTATAAAGGTTATGTGAGCGGTTTCGAAATATGATAAGCTTACCTGAATAGGTGGGTTTTCAGGGAACGGTTGAAGGTTTGAAGACTAGAAGAGAGTCTTATTGTGCGTGGGAGGTTATTCCACAGAGTGGGTCCAGTCTGAATAAAGTCCTGGCATGAATATACTGTAAATATATACTGGGTGTGGATGAGAGACATAGATCTGGTGAAGAGCAAAAGAGGTCAGGTCAGTAGATATTTGGAGATAAGCAAAGAGTTGTATATTGGTGTAGTTTGGTTTATGGCATTGGTTGTGAGTAAAAGTATTTTACTATTTTAATCACGTACTTCGTCAGAGGGCTCGTGATTACGAAACGCGTTGGGGCGTGGCCTGGCGTTGCTGTCCTGTGTGCCGAACCTACAGAGGAGAGTGTAACCGCTCCAACAATTTTGTGTTGAATACACAAACTCCTATGCTGTTTGTAGTGAAGTGGTTGAACCGCCTACTCTGGTACATTACCCTACATTTGTATTACGCTTGGATATTCGTTTTTTTTAATAAAAACAACTTTACTTGAGATACTGCACTATGGAGCGCTCTTATTTCTCCTTTTATATATGTATATATATGTAATAAGAACGAAGAACAAGGCGGCACTCCAAGGATTTTCAATTTCAAATAAGTGTATTCAGGGTAACACCAACGTTTCGGAGCGTGATATGCTCCTTTGTCAAGGCGAATAAAACAGTGAATGACAAGATATGTACAGTGTCTTACCTTAAGTAAGGTGAGTTACCGCCTCCTCTTCTCCTCAGTCAGCGCGGGTTTCCCGTATCCGTCCCTGTGTGTTCACGGCGGAAGTGACAACGTGGTATCCTGTGAGAGGGCTGGAACGCAGCGGTGACTGGGCATGACACGCATGACGCTGGGACCAGGAAGTAGCCGGGGGTGGTTGCTAGGGAACCAGTTCTGAGGCTAAGTGTACACAGGTGGATAACGGGAGAATCCGGCTGCTGTAAAGAGATGGCGTATACATTAAAAAGGAGTGAACAAATATATACCAGTGCTCAAAAATTAAGACATGATAAGAAAACTAGGACATGATATACTGTGTAAATAAACAAAAACGATAGGTATATATAAACACACCATAAGTGTATATTACAAATGAAGATAAAAACGGATATATTACTACTATGCAGATGTATATTAGATGCTAATTCATATAATTTATGAGTAGGTATTAGAGAGATAATCAATAGTCATTCGTGTTGGAACTACAAGAAAACAGTTAATGGTAATTTGTCATTAAGACCGTAAGGTTTAACCGCATTGAGTCGGTGAATCCATGTTGACTCTAATCTGAGGAGTTTGCCTTCTCTGTCCCCCCTGCGTATAGACGCTGGCACATGGTCTATGGCCATGTGTTTAAGGTCAGTCAATCTGTGATGTGCTACAGCAAAATGTTTGGCCACTGGTAAATCTGTATTTTTTGTATTTCCATTTAGGGCTTTTTTTATAGATGAGCGGTGGTTTGCCATTCTTTCTCGCATGGGTCTGCTGGTCTTGCCCACATATATTAGGCCACATGGGCACTGGATCACATATACAATAAATGCCGACATACAGTCCAAAACATGGTTGATTGGATACTTTTTATGTGTTGTCGGGTGGATGAATGCTGGTCCTGTGAGCATATCAGTGCATGTTGTGCACTTTACACATTTATAACATCCTTTTTGTTTAGTGAGCATGTGGCTACTCATTTCTTTCTGATGTTGTTCAAATCCTGTTATGTCCCCATGTACTATGGTGTCTTTGATGTTTTTTCCTCTCGTATAACATAGCATGGGTCTTTTCTTTTGGAAACATGGTAAATGTTTATCAGATTTGATAATAGGCCATAATGCCCGAGTGGCTCGGGGTAGAACTTTGCTGATGGGGGTGAGTCTGGTGACAAATGGCATTTTCTCCTGTTTTTCCTCTCCGCTGTTGACATCTAATGTGGATTTTGGCACAAGAAGTGTTGCTCTATCCATCTTCAGAACTTCCGCTTTTTGAAGTTGTAGCTGATGAGTTGGATATCCTCTGTCCTGGAATTTAGAGACTACAGACTCCAATACAGTGGGTAATGTCTCAGTCTGGCTGGTGATCCTGGCTGCTCGAATCATTTGAGACTTGGGCAAGGATTTTTTTAAGGCGGTGGGATGAAAGCTGTTAGATTTTAATGTTGTATTTCGGTCTGTAGGTTTTGTGTACAGACTAGTATGGATGATATTATCCTTAATTTTCACGTTCACATCCAGGAAGTTAATTTCACTAGTAGAGTGTTGGAATGTTAGTTTGATGGGGGATGGTCTGATGTTAATTTTATTGATCAGCTGTACCAGTTCATCTTCTTGTCCTACCCAGATCATGAACAGATCATCTATATATCTGCTGAAGGTAAGGATCTTGTCGGTGGTCTCTGCACTTTCGAAAAACATGTTCTGTTCTTGGTTGAACATATATATGTTAGCGAATGAGGGAGAGACTGGGCTCCCCATTGCACAGCCGGTTTTTTGGCGGTAAAACTTTCCGTCGAATAGGAAGTAGTTTTTTGTTAGCGTAAGTTCCATTAGCTCCATATATAATTCAAGTTGAATATCTTGCATGTTGTTATTTCTTAGGAATCTTCTCATTACTGCCAGTCCATGGTCCTGGGGTATGCTGGTGTATAGACTACTCACGTCTAACGTCACCAGTCTAGCTCCCTCTGGTACCGTTTTAATCATAGATAATTTGTTGAGAAATGCAGTTGTATCTTTAATGTAAGATTCCTGTTGAATTATGATGGGTTGTACAATGGAGTCCAAGAATTGGGAAATGGGTTGAAAAATGGATTCTGATGCGCTAATGATGGGGCGGCCTGGTGGATCTTGTAGGGCTTTATGTATTTTTGGTACAGTATAAAAGATGGGAACCTTGGGTGATTTTTGGGTTAATGCTGATAATAATTTGTTAGATATGAGACCATTCTTGTGTGCATTACTCAGTAGTGTATCAACTTCCTGTTTGTAGAGGTCTGTGGGGTCCTCCTTCAGTCTTTCATATACGCTTTCATCATTTAATTGGCGGTAGGCCTCTTTTTTATAGTCCTTTAAGTCCTGGATCACCAGACCTCCGCCTTTATCGGCGGGTCTGAATGTTACATCCTTGTATTGGCCTAATTGCTTTAGGGCTATTTGTTGATCTTTACTAAGATTCTGGTGTACAGGATGAGGGGCTTGTTGGTAACGTTTGACTGATTCGTCCATCAGTCTGAGATAAGCTGATATGGAAGCGTTATTAGATGGTGGGTCAAAAGTGGATGTGCTGCGGCTTCTCAGGAATTGGTGATAGGGGGGTGGATTATCTTGAACTGGTGCTGGTTGATGTTGAAAATATTCTTTAAGACGTAGATTTCTCCCAAACCGATGTAATTCTGTCTTCCATGTCAGGTCATTGTGTCTTGTCGTGGGCACAAAAGACAAGCCATGGTTTAAAACCTCCATTTCGACATCACTAAAGGTCCTGTTAGATAGATTGTACACTATGGTATCGTGGTGCCGGCTGCTTTTCGCGCTCCTCGTGTTTTGGCCTCCCCTACGGGTGGTCGGCCGCTTGCCTTTCTTGAGGTACTCTTTTTGTTGGTAATAGCTGGGCCTAAAGGGCCACTTTGTTCCGGGGCGTCAGATTCCACCAAAAAATCGCTGTCGCTGTTCGATGAATGGGGGGTGGTTCTGGAATTTGAACTGTGTGCCCGTCTAAACGGTTTTGATCTTGACCCACGGTAGGAGGAGCGTTCTGATGTAGAGCCTGTTAGCCATCTGTAGACCATATTATGCTCATAGTCTTCTCGCACTATGGAATACTTGTTGCGTTTAAATTGTATTAGCTGTTTTTGATATGCTTCAATCTGGGTTTCTAGCTTATTCAGCCAGTCCTGTGATGTATCTGCAAGGAGATTAGTTTTGTGATCGAGGTCAAATTTTGCCGCTTGTTCTTTGGCTAAGGCTAATTCTTTGCCGGATTCTTCCACGACCAACACCATGAGATCATGGCTACATTTATTTAGAATTCCTATCCACTTCCTACAAAAGTCGACATTATGTCGACCTATAGTAGGAGTGTTTCGGATCCTAAAACCACGTGGAATCATGTTGTCACGTAGGTAATCCGATAGTGAGACTCCATGAAGTAGGAAGTCTACTTCACGTTTCTTAATTTTGTACCATTGACGGTACATGTTTTCTGGGTTAGGGGTACTTTCCATTGTAGACAGACTCTGGGTGACGTTAGACTGGTGACGTTAGACGTGAGTAGTCTATACACCAGCATACCCCAGGACCATGGACTGGCAGTAATGAGAAGATTCCTAAGAAATAACAACATGCAAGATATTCAACTTGAATTATATATGGAGCTAATGGAACTTACGCTAACAAAAAACTACTTCCTATTCGACGGAAAGTTTTACCGCCAAAAAACCGGCTGTGCAATGGGGAGCCCAGTCTCTCCCTCATTCGCTAACATATATATGTTCAACCAAGAACAGAACATGTTTTTCGAAAGTGCAGAGACCACCGACAAGATCCTTACCTTCAGCAGATATATAGATGATCTGTTCATGATCTGGGTAGGACAAGAAGATGAACTGGTACAGCTGATCAATAAAATTAACATCAGACCATCCCCCATCAAACTAACATTCCAACACTCTACTAGTGAAATTAACTTCCTGGATGTGAACGTGAAAATTAAGGATAATATCATCCATACTAGTCTGTACACAAAACCTACAGACCGAAATACAACATTAAAATCTAACAGCTTTCATCCCACCGCCTTAAAAAAATCCTTGCCCAAGTCTCAAATGATTCGAGCAGCCAGGATCACCAGCCAGACTGAGACATTACCCACTGTATTGGAGTCTGTAGTCTCTAAATTCCAGGACAGAGGATATCCAACTCATCAGCTACAACTTCAAAAAGCGGAAGTTCTGAAGATGGATAGAGCAACACTTCTTGTGCCAAAATCCACATTAGATGTCAACAGCGGAGAGGAAAAACAGGAGAAAATGCCATTTGTCACCAGACTCACCCCCATCAGCAAAGTTCTACCCCGAGCCACTCGGGCATTATGGCCTATTATCAAATCTGATAAACATTTACCATGTTTCCAAAAGAAAAGACCCATGCTATGTTATACGAGAGGAAAAAACATCAAAGACACCATAGTACATGGGGACATAACAGGATTTGAACAACATCAGAAAGAAATGAGTAGCCACATGCTCACTAAACAAAAAGGATGTTATAAATGTGTAAAGTGCACAACATGCACTGATATGCTCACAGGACCAGCATTCATCCACCCGACAACACATAAAAAGTATCCAATCAACCATGTTTTGGACTGTATGTCGGCATTTATTGTATATGTGATCCAGTGCCCATGTGGCCTAATATATGTGGGCAAGACCAGCAGACCCATGCGAGAAAGAATGGCAAACCACCGCTCATCTATAAAAAAAGCCCTAAATGGAAATACAAAAAATACAGATTTACCAGTGGCCAAACATTTTGCTGTAGCACATCACAGATTGACTGACCTTAAACACATGGCCATAGACCATGTGCCAGCGTCTATACGCAGGGGGGACAGAGAAGGCAAACTCCTCAGATTAGAGTCAACATGGATTCACCGACTCAATGCGGTTAAACCTTACGGTCTTAATGACAAATTACCATTAACTGTTTTCTTGTAGTTCCAACACGAATGACTATTGATTATCTCTCTAATACCTACTCATAAATTATATGAATTAGCATCTAATATACATCTGCATAGTAGTAATATATCCGTTTTTATCTTCATTTGTAATATACACTTATGGTGTGTTTATATATACCTATCGTTTTTGTTTATTTACACAGTATATCATGTCCTAGTTTTCTTATCATGTCTTAATTTTTGAGCACTGGTATATATTTGTTCACTCCTTTTTAATGTATACGCCATCTCTTTACAGCAGCCGGATTCTCCCGTTATCCACCTGTGTACACTTAGCCTCAGAACTGGTTCCCTAGCAACCACCCCCGGCTACTTCCTGGTCCCAGCGTCATGCGTGTCATGCCCAGTCACCGCTGCGTTCCAGCCCTCTCACAGGATACCACGTTGTCACTTCCGCCGTGAACACACAGGGACGGATACGGGAAACCCGCGCTGACTGAGGAGAAGAGGAGGCGGTAACTCACCTTACTTAAGGTAAGACACTGTACATATCTTGTCATTCACTGTTTTATTCGCCTTGACAAAGGAGCATATCACGCTCCGAAACGTTGGTGTTACCCTGAATACACTTATTTGAAATTGAAAATCCTTGGAGTGCCGCCTTGTTCTTCGTTCTTATTGTCTACCTGTTTGGAGGGCACCGAGGTCGCCAGTGTCAGAGGGGAGAGTGCCGGACCGCCCACGTCTGTATATATATGTATATATATATATATATATACAGTGGCGGAACTGCCGGAGGCAATGGAGTCACCTGCCGCTGGGCGTCTGCTCCGGACGTGGCACATCTCCTCCATTGTCTTCGGCTCCGCTCTACTCAAAAACCTCCTGAAGTAGAGGAGGGAATCATCTTCTGCCGGCGATTACCGCTGCTGTAGCCTCTGGGTGGTTGGGGCAGCACACAGTAATCTGCAGTGCACTACTGGGTAAAAATATTTCAGGAGGCACTGCAGTGGGGTCAGAGGAGCAAGCATGTGCTGAGCTCTGATTGGAGAAGAGCCCAGCACGTGCTCCTCTGTGTCCTCTGGACATATTTAGCACACAGCACGCAATGCAGCTTCCAGCAGCCAGCACCCTGCAGGCACAGGAGGAAACCCAACACTGTGAGCAGCTACCACCAGCCACAACCAGAAGCTGCTTCCCCATCACTTCCCCTATCTATGGCTCACAAAGGTCAGTGATATTACACACGTAATGGAGCTTATACAGAGCAGGGGAAGAGCAGGGAGTGGGCTACAGACTCTCTCTTAACCCTAGCCTCACCTTCTGTAGCCTTGCCATAACCTCTCTCCTAACCTCTTCCTTCCAGCAGCCTTACCCTAACCTATCCCCTAACCTCTTCCTTCCTGCAGCCTTACTCTAACCTCTCCCCTAATCCTAGCCTCCCTTCCTGCAGCCTTATCCTAACCTCTCTCCTAACCTCCCTTCCTGCAGCCTTACCCTAAACTATCCCCTAACCAGGGCCGGCGCCACCACTAGGCAGCATTAGGCATTTACCTAGGGTGCCGGCCACTGGAGGGCGGTAGTGAGCAGCAGCGGCAAAGTGGCAGTGGCAAAGTAGAAGAAAGGAGCTGGGACTCGGAGCAGGTGAGTGACCCCAGCCCCCCCCCCCCTGGAGCCCGCCTGGTGCCGCACCCCCAACCCCACTCCCCCCCACCACATCTATCGCCAACTCTCCCCCGTGCAGTGCAGCGTCGGCGGGCAGATCACCCCCTCCCCCGTGCCCACCCCCCGTCGAGTGCGGCGGCGACTGCATCACACCCCCCCATGGAGTGTGTGAGCACTGGGGTGCCCCCTAACCTATCCTCTAACCTCTTCCCTCCTGCAGCCTTACCCAAACTTCTCCCCTCCAGCAGCCTTACCCTAACCTATCCAATAACCTCCACTCTCACAGCCATACTTTGTGGTAATTGCAGCACTGGCATCATCTATTCACATATCTATCTATCTACCTATTGGACAGGGGCCCCACCATTTATCTTGCCTCCGGGTGACTGGGACAAACTTACGCCACTATATATATACAGATTCAATAGGTAGCACTCGGTTTCCAAAAAATAAAGCTCAGAGACGTGTCTATATATATATATAGTAGGTGTAGGTGTCCAGGCACTCTGGATAAAGCATATATATATATATATATATATATATATATATATATTATGACCGTAGGCTGGGAACGAGGAGTCAGGCGTGAGCCCGTAGCCGTGACCGCCGGTTAGGATGGCCAGAGCGAAACCCTACCCTCACTCTGTTGAGTAACTCTGGCAGATGTCAAGCCCCTGCGAGCGCTAGTGTTCACCTGTGGCCGCCGCGTCCGAAGGAGCGAGTTAGGCCAGCTCCAACCCCGATGCAGCTAGGTCTTAGGATGGGACAAGGGGCTAGCGATCGTCAGAGGTATGCTCAAGAGGTAAACTGACTACTGGGCCTAACTGGAGATGACACCCTGTCTACCGGCACCAGGCCAAGGACGGGAATGCGACCCAGTCGCAAACACAAGTGGAGTGATACGGGGAATTTCCAAAATGCAGGGAAAAACACAAACATACAAATCCCCAAAACGACTAAAGCACGGAACAGAGATAAACCTGCCTGACAGGGCTCTAGCGGAGGGAGAGGAAACGTGAGAGCAGTCCTGAATCAGCCCCACTGCTGATGGAAGCCAGGAGGGCTAATAGAGACTGCAGGGACCTAACCCTGAACAAGGAATGGCTGGACAGCCAAGAATATAATAACACAAAGGATAAGGCAACTTGCCAACAATGAGAAAATAAGGAACAGAACCAAGCTCCAAGGAGCACTCACGTGGCCCCAGGAGGGGGAGCTGAGCAGACTGGACAAGGGAAGCAGGGAAGCTGACCAGAGACTCAGTGGAACAGAATCTGGGAGCTGTAACCGACCAGGATAGCTGAAGAACTGCTATAACCGGCGCCATCTTGCTCGCAGCCATCCCTTAAAAGGGATGGTGCAGCAAATGAACAGGCGCCGTAATGGACCGCCCCCCCGACTCCTAACTACCATCAGGTGGCCGAGTGTGCGTCCCTCGGCGTCCCCTGTTGCCTGGCAACTGCTGGGTGGCTGCAGGGGAACGCCGAGGACTTATCCCTCCGTCTGACTGACGGGCAGAGGTGTCACTCCGCCGGGCAGAAGTGACGCACGGGCGCTCGGAGACGCCGGGCGGAAGTGCTGTGTGCAGCCCTCCAGCACCAGCCCCCCGGCGCCGGGCGCTCGTGCTGCTAACATATATATATATATATATAAATCTGTGAGTGGTGGACTTAGAGTTTTGCTCAGGACAGCAGCGCCTCTAATAGCCCCAACCCCACGTGTTAGTGAGGATCTGGGGAAAGTATTGAGAAAAATTATTACGCTCAATTATAAAAACTTTTCCTAAAAGTACCAACCAGCAATAATATTGCAGCAATATCACAACAGGAAATGACACTAATATGTTATCATAAAATGTCACAATAAATATTTAGTGTTTCTTCCATATGTCTAATGTCAGCATCTATTGAGACAAGGTGCAGGATTAATTTTGCATAAATTAAATGTATTCATAAAAATACCCAACGTGTTTCATCTGGCGACTTCATCAGGGGTATGGCTGGTGGTGGTAAAGAAAAAAGAAGGGGTGGTCATAAGTGTGGGAATACATAAAATTTCTACAATTCTTCAATAAATGTAAAATAATACATAGGCAGGGTAGCTCAGCACAACATTTAAAACATAAGGGATATCAGAAATGGAATACGTCACCTGATGCAAAACCTTTCAAGTGTCATAGAAACATAGAAACATAGAATTTGACGGCAGATAAGAACCACTTGGCCCATCTAGTCTGCCCCTTTTTTTAAACATGTTACCTCAAACCATATTTGATCCTTATTTTTTTGTAAGGATATCAATATGCTTATCCCAAGCATGTTTAAATTGTACTACTGTATTTGCGTCTACCACCTCTGTTGGGAGGCTATTCCACTGATCCATGTGTCCATCTGATCTCACTACATACTAAAGTTTTCACAAAGATCATCAGCACAACTTTTACCTTACTGCTCTTTCCAGTGTCCAAATAGTCTTCAACAGACTCTTTTGGGGTAAATACAGAAAACTGTTTAGAGCGTTGATCAGGGTTGTTTACTCAAGGCGAGCAGCTGCAAATAGGGACTAGTCAGGTCCCTGGGTATTAAAATGGATAAGAGAGATATTGCAGCACTCTCAGATATTAACGACTCAACCAATTAGCATGATAAAAGAAATATTTAATTTTGTATCACAAAACATACAATAAAAATACAAATAAAATAACACTTAAAACCAATGTGTGGACCTGTTATTTTATAGCCTGCTCTGGTAGATCACAGCAAGTGGGGGGAGTAGGAATCAGCTGTAGTCCAATTTGTAATCCCAATGCATCGCTGGAGGTGTTCCAGTCCGCTGTGGACTTGGTGGCTTATGGGGATCCTCTCTAAAGTGCATTCTATGATGGTGGGATGGATGCTCCAATTTATATTCCAATGAGCCACACTGTAGTTGTCCCAGTCCAAGACTTGTATGGGGGCTCCTTTGATAAAGTGCACTATGCCCAGGGCCGGCTCTACCATTAGGGCAGCTTTAGGCATCTGCCTAGGGCGCCAGGATCTGAGGGGGCGCCACCAAGTTTGCAAATAAAAAAATCAAGGATGAGGATCCTTGTTGTACTTAATGCAGGTGGCAGCTGTGGAACTTCTAAGACTTCACCTCATATTTTCTCTTGAGAAACTACATTGCTGCCCCATCCTCCTTGTACTCTGTTGCGTGTAGCAAAGGGCAGGGTGCAGAGGGCCTCCAGGGAAAGAAGGGAACTTGCCAACCTTTCTAGGGGGGCTGGGAAAACCACATGATTTTTTTTAGGGGGTAGGGGGGGGAGTAGATTGATGTTTTGCCTAGGGTGTTGAGACTCCTTACACCGGCCCTGAGTCTGTGCCAGATATAAAGTGCTCCCGGTATTTGAGAAATTGATGAAACGTCCCAGAAAAATCAGCAGGTGATGGACAAAGTGTCCACAACAGGTCCAACGAGATCACCAACGTGTTTTGTTGTCACTTAAGGGGCAGCTTTTTCTTTTGGGTTAAAAGCAGTAAGAAGTCGAAGGTGCAGGAATTTTTTCAACAATCAACGTATTTTATTGAATTGCTAATAATTGTCACTTTAAAAATATATAAATATATATACTGCACCGCATCGACTGTAGAGGTAAGGATTGAACTAGGGAGAAAAATAATAAAATAAAAGAAGAGAATGGCAATCATATCTCTCAAACCTCCCATTCCCATTGGCCCCTTAACTTTACCTACATGCCATCAGCACTATCACATACCTATAAAACCTGCAATTCCCTCCCTTTTGCCATCAGAAATATCAATATTATGTTACATGGCATAAAAACTTCTCCACTTAATATCAGAGCCCCACATGTAATCAGACATGCCATCAGATCAGTGGCATCACAAGGGAGGTGCAGGGGGCACCTGGATGTTATCCACCAAGGGGTGATGCCAAATTGCCAACTCCTGCTCAGTGGCAGGACTAGCTGCTGCATTGTAACATGAAATGCAGCACCCAGCTCCTGTCACTGTGTAGAAGCTTGCACTGCAGCTAAGCACTCCTCAGGGGAAGCCCGCACCTCCCAGACCCCAGGAGTGATTAAAAAAACAAAGCCATGTCCTTCTGTGAAGCCATAGCTCCTCTATGAAGCCATAGCTCCTCTATGAAGCCATAGCCATAAGCACGTGTATAGCTCTTATGGTGCTACACAGGGTGTCATAAAGGTAAGGGATGTCCATAACTCAGATCCACAAATTTGCAATCAATCCACCACAGATGACATCAGATTCTAACTTTTGTCATCATACACCATCCACATACCGCCCAACTTTCACGCAGCAGATCACAAGCGAGTCAAAGTTGTGCCGGAAATTTTGAGTGTGTGGCCTAGTGAAAGGGGGCGTGGCCTATACCCGCAGCTCTCCCGTGAGGCCATGCCACATTTTCACCTCTGTGGGGCATGGATAGATGCTGTGCGCATGCGCAAAGTGTCTATTCACGGGCGACAGTGGGGACTCCAACTGCTCCCCCGCTGCGGGACACCGATGGCCCCATGCGGGATGCAGGACTGTCCACAGAAACCGGGATGTTCCTGCGGTAAGTGGGACAGTAGAATTTTCAAGCATTCCAGATATTTAACTATAACAGCTCCCAGTTAGGATATACACTTGCTATCAGACACATTACACTACTGTCTGTGCTTACTTCATGTTTTATTTAAATACAAATTCACTTTAGCAGGACATCAGATAACAGTCTCCATTGACTGTAAACTGAATGCCAACACTTGTGTGCCATATTTTGATGCAGGGAGAAAAGATTAAATTGAGGAAACATAAAAGCTTAACTTGAATGAATTATTTACTTTGGGATTTACCAATTTCAAGCAAGTTGATCCTCAGTCTTTGTTTCCTGAAACATTCCAATTGTTCGACATATGATACCAATTATCCTAATAACAGTTTGTCTCTGCGGTAATACTGCTAGTGATGTAGTTTGCTCTGTCGTTTAACCTTTTCCCTTGAATTTACCCTGAATGATTAGTTTATCACCTACTGTTTAGAAGATCAGTGTTTGAAGTTATGAAACAGATGAGAAAATGCATGTAATGATATCAGCTTAACATTTTGCTTTCAGAAAACCCATCTTTTTTTTGCTGTCTACATATTAACAGAGGAAAATCAGGTCACATATTCAGGTAAGGGGGGAAGGGGTCACAAAGGAATTACTAATTTAAACAACTGCTATACAGTTAGCACCATTACCGTTTTGCAGCACAAGATTATGTGAACATTTGTTAAAGATATCTAAAAACAGAGAGTATTAAACAGATCAGAAGTCTTTCCACTGGTATATGATGTTCCTTTAATGCAGGCAGCAGCAGGGAGTCACACCACAGCATCTATCTCATTGCTGCCATATTTTTTTGTGCATCTTTATTTCCTTTTAAACAAAGCAAAAGATGAGTTTGTCAAAAACAGCATATGTGTGTTTGAGAATTGTGTTTCCTGCTGCCACATCTATAACTGCTTCCCAACTGCTCTGAGCAGGACCAGCTATACTGCCCCCTGCTATTCCGCAGACTCCTTTTATTGCTTCTTGAAAGAGGCTTTTCATGCTGTGCGACTGCATCATTTTGTGCAGTTGGACAATTTACAGTTTACAGTTTCAAGTCACGTTCATCAAATAAGCCAAAGCAGTTTTCTTTTTCTAACTCGACCATCTAATTAGACTTAATTAAGATAAAACCAGTATGGGCCTTTTCCTGTACACCTTGTATGAATCCTCAAGGAGCCCCAGTGGAACCCAAATGATAATGATGTTCTGCTGTGTAGAAGCTTATTGTACAAAACTACAGCATAAAGCCAGGGCCTGGGCAGTAGGTCAGCAGTTCTAAGCCTGTTAAAGCTTTTCCAAGCCATAAAAGAGATTATATGTGGAATAAGGGCTTCATGTCAGGCTACTGATGGAGCAATTAGTGATAGGAATACTGTTTTTGCAGTTGGGAAATGTGGTGTAAATCCAAGCACTGCTAGATAGGCAACCTTGAGACCAATATACAGATAGCGCACATGGGAGTCATTAAAATTACAATAAGACTGGATAATGCTATTCTTCTAGATTTAATGGATTTTGTATGCATACACTGTTAAGGCCCCCATACATTAGGCCGACTTGTCCTTAGGACAAGTCGGACCCAATACTCCTGTGAGCCGCCCGGCAGCTCCCCGGGAGGCTCAAATACAATTTGGCACTTGATGAGCCAAATTTTACATGTGATAAATCGCTTGCGATTTATCACATGTACGGGGAGCTGCAGCGGGCGGTGAGGGGCAGGGGGCGGGCGGTGAGGGGGCAGGGGGGCGGGCAGCGGGGGTACTGAGTGCTGACCTGGGGGCGGTGTGGTCAGCAGCAGGGCTCATCAGGGGGACGCCGGAGCGGGGAGCGTGTCCTGACGCTGTAACTAGCCGGCGGCGCCTGTGTGTGATGATTCACATATATCATTCATTCAGCAGCGCTGCGGGACGGACGGGGCCGGGCAGTGGCGGGTATTATATTTTTAAAACACCTGTCAAATGACTAGCCGTTCTCTGATTGGCTGAGAGCTCTCAGCCAACGGTCAGTCATTGGCTGGGAGCTCTCAGCCAATCAGAGAACGGCTAGTCATTTGACAGGTGTTTTAAAAATATAATACCCGCCACTGCCCGGCCCCGTCCGTCCCGCAGCGCTGCTGAATGAATGATATATGTGAATCATCACACACAGGCGCCGCCGGCTAGTTACAGCGTCAGGACACGCTCCCCGCTCCGGCGTCCCCCTGATGAGCCCTGCTGCTGACCACACCGCCCCCAGGTCAGCACTCACCGCCAGCTAAAGGTCCCAAGTCGGGTGGTCGGACGTGCAGCAGGTCCGACCACCCGACGCAGATCCGATGCGCACGGGACCGCGCATCGGATCTGAGGGGACATCAAAAGTAGCCGATTTTGGTCCGATTTCGCCCAGATCCGACTGATCTGGCCTAAATCGGACCAAAATCGGCTAGTGTATGGGGGCCTTTACTCTGCAACATGCACATTGTCCTGAGGATAGTTATATTTTATTTATCAAACCTGACAATTTGTCATTCTTATTTTATTAGCAACATGCACCACTCAAACGTAGGGGGCATGTTACTATTCATAAGAAATAATACATTGCTACATATCAGAGAACGATCACAAATATAGATTAAAATCAAAATATTTAAATTGAGTTACCCTGTAACATTGCAATGGGGCAGCACGGATGGTGTAATGGTTAGCATTACTGCCTCACAGCGCTGAGGTCGTGGGTTCAATCCCCAACATGGCTCTAACTGTGCAGAGTTTGTATATTCTCTCCATGCTTGCGTGGGTTTACTCCGGGTACTCCGGTTTCCTCCCACAATCCAAAAATATACAGATAGGTTAATTGGCTTCCAACAAAATTAACCCTAGGATGTCTGTGTGTGCGTGTACATGTGGTAGGGAATATAGACTGTAAGCTCCACTGGGGCAGGGACTGATGTGAATGTTCAAATATTCTCTGTAAAGCGCTGCGGAATATGTATGCGCAGCGCCGGATTATAATGGGGGCACAAGGGGTCAGTGCCCCTGGGCCCCCCTCTAGCTAGGGGCCCCCTGTGGTTGGCATGTATTTTTTTTTTTAGCTAAAGGTTTTGTGCATGGGAGTGGGGTAGTGCTGCAGCTTCACCTATCTGCCAATGTGACAATGATTAATGGTGCTGAGCATTGGGAGCCAAGTGTGCAGTGCATTAGTGGGAGTTGACTAAGTCCCGTGACACTTTGCACCAGAGGGCAGAGACCGAGACGTTTGTGCTGAGCTCTGATTGGTGGAGCTCATTACATGCTTCTCAGGCGCATGGATAACAGCAGCAACAGCAGCTTAGTCATGGGAGGGTTTTTAATCAGAGGCAGCACTGGGACTGTGAGGTCTCCTATAGAGTAAGGTGCAGAGGGACAAACACAGGCTTTTCATCTGGTATGTATGTACTGTATGTATGTATGTATATATATATATATATATATATATATATATATATATATATATATGTATATATATATATATATATCCCCTGAAGTTACCCATTGACCACGTTTATACTGCCTTTACTCTGTGTTTTGACAGTGTAATATTCCCCCATGCAGTTTGTGGCCAGTAATGACAAGTGCAAGGGGGCCCCCCTGTCTTAAGTGCCCCGGGCCCCCCGAAGGCTTAATCTGGCACTGTGTATGCGCTATATAAGAAACTGTTAATAAATAAATAAATAAATGTAAAATAAAACTACATATTGACAGTTGTTGTTTGTGTCACTATTGTGGCTTCAGAGGTGCAACTAGACTTATAGGGTTACATTTACTAAAGCTTTTACAATTAAAAAGAGGTGATTTAGTAACAAATCAGATTCTGTCTATCATTTACTAGGATGCAATAGAGAAATTATAGAAATGGTAGACATAATCTGATTGGTTGCTATAGGCAACACCACCTCTTTTCATGTTTAAAAGTTTTAGTAAATTTACCCCACACTCTTATATAAATAAGAATAATGTGTTGATTCTCTGAGGAAGGATAATTCAGAAACGCGTTAGTGTGAGATGGATCTGTTCATCAGGTAATCCATACCCACCCATGCCATCAATCAGCATCCTCTTATGTCCTGCTCAGTCTGGTTTGAAATAAATACAATCTTTGGAGAAAATACATTGCGTCCATTTCCAGAATCATTGATCACCTTCAAAAGAAACCTCTATGGGCATATAGGGAAACACTTCCCTGGTTATTACTGTAACAAAGTGTTGGCATTGTGTGTGGTGAAAAGGAGGCTGGAGTAAAAGATACCTTTATGGGCACATAGGGACCAGTATCCAAGTCATTGTTTCCATTTTGGAACCTTCTCTCTGTTGCCCATCTTCTATATCTGATGTGGAATGTTATATAAAGAAACCTTTACTATGAATATAGGGAATTACACACAGGTCAGTGTGTCCCTATAGGGAGTTATAGTTGCTAAGTGGATGCTTCATTTCCCATAAGACTCACTTCAAATCAGGATCTTTGTTGGGTTGCCACTATATTGTTTGTGTTATGTTGATTGACATAATCTGCAAGTGTATTTTTAAATTAAAAAATAAGGAGTCTGTTGGCTCATTGGGGGGGGGGGGGCATTCAATCTCCCAACACTATTCCCAATGTGGAAATAGCGACGGGGCCCTATTCAATGCTCTCTTCAATGAAGCAGTAGGGCCCATTCTGCTGAAAACAGCTCTTGGCTGCAGTTCGATGATCCACGGCCTTATTTCATGGCCAAGCCCCATTTTGGCAGGCAGGACATTGAATACTGCCTGACGATTACAAGTCAAGACGGCCGAGAACAGGACAGGGTCACAACACTCGTGACCCAGGATTGAATATCCCCCATTGTCTCTGCCAGCCAAAATTCCTATCATAATTTCAAGACCAAAGATACTGTATTTATCCCATATTTGTTCCATGCATCAACCACTAACATCTGTACACTCCTAATCAGCATGACCCATTTAGAGTAAAAAAAAGTCTACACCAGCCAGCTATTTTTAATCTAGATATAGTTTATACTTGTAAAACGTCTGAAATATCCACAGTATCTTCTTGATAGCATTTCTGATCAGACTACAATCAGTAATGGCCATTGCGTAGAAGTGCTGATATGGAAGACTGTCTAAAATTATATAAGTGAAATTTGTAGTAGTTATGCCTAGATTATCTATTTATTAATTAGGTTCATTATAAAGCTAGGTAGTCATTTGCTGACCTAAAGCCTAACAATCAAGAGGTCAGAAAGAAGCCCTTTCTCCAGGGGGTTCGATAAGCCAAACTTTATGGCTTCAGCAGATCTCAGGTAGGAGGTTTAACATCCAAGTACAAAGAAGGGGAGACAATTTTATCCAGCTCTTGGTCCAATCCAGGCACAGCAAGAATAGCCTTTTACCATTATAACTGTCAAATTGCGATCACATTGCTCTCCTGGTGTATCACTGCTTATTACCTATAGATTAATAGCTTGCGAGCAGAGGCTTCCTACCATTTTGATTATAACTGCACAGTTTGTTTTATCCCTTTCCATTACTAAAGTGCAAGGGAATTGCTGCACTATATTAGAACCTATTACTAATGAATTAATCAATTAATTAATTAATGGGGCCGGATTACCTCAGGCACATGTTTGAAAACATTTCAGTTTGGGTTAAATCTGAGTATAATCTATTATCTTCAGAAGTCCAATATATACTGTACTTTTAAAGGTCACATTGCCAGTCAAAATAGAAATCACAGACTCTGCCAAAAAGGGCTGGACATGAAATGTCTTCTCAATCTTAAAACAGTTTAGTTTGTCCAGTGCTAAATGTAAAGGCTCTGATCTTCTTTTCACATTTAGCATTCCCTCTGGAGAAATGGAAGCAGTTCAGAACATCCTTTTAGTCTTTTTACACAGGCAGATATTATCACTCTGGGACTTGGCAGCTATTCTGGGAAAGATGGTGTCCAAATCACCAGGGTGTTTTTCTATGTGCCTCAGTATTGCAGAGAACATCAGAGATTCTTCATATCATTAATGCACATTTATTATGATAGGTCAGACATACAGTATATCACGTACCCTATCATGTAGTTCAAGACATACAAAGCTGGACACCATTATCTTCCCCATTTCCAAAACCCCTATTTCTACATTCCCCAGTACTATCCATTTTGTCTGATACTTTGCTTCAGGGCTGGTGAAACATTTTTGAGGATATAGCAATCAAAAGAATTATGTCCACCAGACTTTTACATGCACATCAACATCTAAAGCCCCATACACATGGGTATGAGTTGAGCTTTGTGCTGAGTGACACTTAATTGCTCAGGTCGCTCAGCACAGATCACTCAGCACACACTGCTCCACCAGCTTGAAATATATAGCCCTGCGATAGCGACACTATGGGGCATACACACATAGTGATTTGTGCTTAGTTTTTAAGCGATCTAGTCAGATCGCTTAGAAATGGGGTTTAAATTTCCCTGTTCCCCTATCAATTCACAGTGCTTTGGTTCTTCTTTGTTTGGACCAGGGGTAGCCAACTCCAGTCCTCGAGAGCTACCAACAATTAACGTTTTTCATGTCTCCTCACAGAAACACAAGAGAAATAATTAGCTCCACCTGTGGATGTTTTAAAATGTTATCCAAGTTCCAGCATGTGGGGGATGCTACCTGTAGCCCCACCACTAAAACACAATGTTATATCTATTGTTTTACACATAATTGCTATGAACTTACCAGTAAGAGCTCATGGTTGGCTGACATAGCACCAGGCATCATCCTCGGCCCTTGAGTTACCTGAAGGAGGGAGAACCTTTTATTTCTGGGTCACCACTCTCCCAAGGGACCAGTATAAACATGGCCTATAGCGGTTGCATAACCTCCATAGCGAGTGGTGTCCGGTGCAGGATTAAAAAATATGGGCGACCCCTACAGATGGAGCACCTCTCATGCAGTGCTGGAAATCACCAGATTGCCCTGCTGGTAATTGCCAGTGGAGACGCGATCCATGTAACTGGGACGCGTGAGTGTCTCACGCATACAAGTCCCAGTCATTTGGCAGGGGGGAGCAGAAACCCTTCACATCTTTACTTTTTAGGAGATGGGCAGGGTTAGGAAGGGGGGCGAGGGGAGGCGGCGGGAACCAGCGGGGAGGCGGCGGAGAGCTCCATCATAACAGGACACTTGGGCTGTAATTTCTATTGCCAGCCCCCCAGCTGAACGAGACCCAGATACATCTGTACATCCTTTGTCCATTGTATTTTTTAAATGAGGACTGGTCTAAGAGCCCAATGCTGGTTCTTTAAATACAGAGGAACCCTACATAAGTTTTAACCTGTATTTTTAGAAGCAAGATTAAGAGGGGTGTCCCCATGCATTTCGTTTTTTTAATAGTTAACTTTTACACAAAGAAGCACTTCACGGTTCTGACTGGTCTTTGAGGTCTTTTTGTTCAGCAATGTTTGGTTGGCAGCAAACCTGGCAGCCAAATACGAATGAGTACACCATAGGAAAACACAAATCCAGCAAACACAGCAGTTTACAAAAATGCTGGAACTTTTTTCAAAATTCAACAACTTTATGTACGTTCATAACTGACCTAAACTCAACTGAAACACGAGTATTTAATCCATTTTTGGGAACTACTGTATGTTCTCTTTATCAACAGATGCAACTTTTGGAAACCTCTTATTTGTATTCAACCAGATTGGTTGTAATGTTTAAAGGGCATATACAGGATTATGCTTATTTTTCATTATATTTTAAAGGATCAGGAATGATACTAGTAAGCTTCCAAAAATCTGCTCAGATAAGAAGCTGAGTATGAATGTGCCCATGTTCACAGAAATGTGATCAATTATTAATCTGAATTTGAATTGAAAGTCTTCCCAGCACTGATGATGATGATGATTATTCGTTTAACTGAGATCGACCTTTGGACACCCGATGGATCAATGTTCGTCATGACATTCTGTCTCTTGTTGTTTCTTTCAAGTCCTTCATTTGCATGTGTCTGCTTTGACAATGTCTAACCATTGTGTACGTTGACGTCCCCTTGTTCTTGACCTGCTTACGAGACCGAGCATTATTGTTGTTTCTAAGGAGTTTGCTCGTATGACATTGCCGAAGTATGAAAGCCATAGCTTGGTTATCTTCCTTCAAGTCGTGACTTTGTTTAAACATGCCCCCATATGTCCTTGTTCGTGGTCCTTGATGTCCATCGCACAGATTTATCAATTACCACATACAGGGACAGAGCTTGTGATAAAGTGTCTATCGGACATACATGATCACACCAACCCCTTCCCTGTGGGCAGAGAAAGCAGTGCTTGGGTGGGGGATTCGCAGTGAGGCCTGTTATTTGCGAGCTGAAGCTGGTGATATTATCACAGGGCTCATTGCAGGGTTTTTTTCACTTCTTTTTTTTTGTAAAATCAACCAGATATAATTTCCCAATATAAGTATGTATGCAGTTTTTATCAAACACTGCTCAAAAATCCATTTAATGCATTCAGGGAATACGTAAATAATGCAAAAAGGATGTGAAAACAACCTCTTTCACATGATTTTAGGAAAATTAATGTTAAAAAATGGGACCTATATAATTTTGCTCAAATAGTTATTTGTCACTACTGTACTGTACATCTTCCCCAGGATCAGACTTATAGGAAGCTTTGTTGAAAACCTGTACACTGTTCTGTAATGATTTGAACATGTTTAGCTGGCCATACGCCTACAGATTCCTTGTCTGATATGGCTGTTTGGAACAAAAACCTGGTAACTTACAGATGGAGCCAGCTTTGTCTTTGCAGGGGCTGGCGAAACTATAGCCAGCCCCTCGCCAGCCACCAGCTCCTGCCTGGGGGCGCGCATGCCCAAGATGCTTGCATTCCCCATTGCAATGGAGCTCCTCCCTCGCCGACGGTCCCCCTTCCCGCCCGACCCCGCCCCTAACCATGCCGGTCTCCATAATGTGGAGATGGACAGGGTGCTGCTGCCCAGCCGCCAAGAGACCTGGACACGTGTGCACGTGAAACGCATGCTCGTCCCAGTTTAATGGAGTCCCTGTCCACGGCACTCAAGAGAGGGGACGTTCTGGCGGGCACCGGGCAAAGATGACAGGGTTTTCATCTGTATGGTAATTTATGGAAGCAAACAACAGTTGACCATTTGCTTCAAAATACTGGAAAACTGCTAAACGTCAGATACTACCAGGTTTCCACCCAGCCAGATCTGACAACAAGGGCCAGACATATCAAGCTTCAAAAAGTGATAAACTGGAGAGGGATAAATAGCCAGACAATCATCTGCTGCCTGTGATGTTACAGTCTGGGTTTGAAAAATGACAGTTTGGAGCTGATTGGCTGGTTGTTCATCTAGCCCTAAATCTGAAGATTTATGTCCATCTGTAGCTACATTACAGAAAGAGTATCTTACATAAAATATCAAACTATTAGTAATAACTAAAGGATTGATTTGAAGATGTACATAAACCCAGTGGAAAATGTACATCTCTGATGAGGGAGCGATTGCACATGCACAGGACGGGTTATGCAGTAGCCTCTAGCTGCAGCCTGATTGACAGGCTGCTGGAGTTTGGCTGGGGCTAGGCAGTGCTGGGCAGCATTCCCTTATATGGGGGAACGCCAACCACATCTTCTGGAAGTGGCAAGATTAAGGCCTGTATCTTCAAAAACAGATTACCTGGCCCCAGCAGTATGAATAGCCCGTCACCCTGTGTAATCTTGAGGTGATCGGCTGCTGTATCTTCAGATACAGCAGCGGATCATATAAACACGAAGATGGCATATATTACCACAATATGCCTTCTACTGCTTTTTCTTCTTTTTGTGCAGCATCTGGGCATCCAAAGATGCAGAATCTGAATGAACTGCATTCATCTTTGAATCCTGCCCTAACTGAACAATTTGTGTCATATTTATATATTTAATTGTAACAAACATTCTTTTGTCATAATGTACCATTTTCTACAACATATTATTTGTCTGTCTAGATCTACTCCAAGTTGACGAAAGATTCTGAAATGATGTCCTTTTATCAGGACAGTATGAGTCAAATCTGTACTGTAACATTACAATTATGTCTAGAAAGCAGTTTTGTGTGGATAGTTTCTCATCTTTGTGTGCTCACACAATGATTTTTAGCTACACAAGTGCAGGTCGCTGAAAGGAAGTCTGATGTAGCACAGAGAAGTAAATGTGCTTATGCAGCAAATCTTGTCACTTGATGTTAATTTGTTTGGAAATGCCTCCAGTCTCACCTCAGGGGCTGGAAAGGCTGCTGCATGAAATGCTCTTAGCTACAAAGTCAATGGAAATGCTGCCATACACTGCACTGTGAAAAGCTTGAGATGAGATGGTATGATCACAGATGTCACCTCAAGGTAAGATGGCAGTATTTTCTACACAGACTGCTGGCAGGCAAGAGCACCTCCTGTATCCCCAAAAGATGTAGCATTTATAGCCTAAAAGAACAGTAAACGGTGATAAATATGACCATGCATACTCACCACACAATTGAAAGGAAGGAGGGTGATTTGCAATACAGCATGTTTGGAGCATAGTAGGTCAGATTTTATATGAGTTTATTTTAAAAGATGAAATGAAGAAATCTGACATTTCTAATTTTTCATAACAGTTTCATAACAGGCATTGTCTCTACAACTGATTTTTTTATGTGTGTTCACAATAAATTTGTTTACTCTTCAAAGGTTTCCTAATATATATAAAAAAGCTAAGGGGTGAGATGTACTAAGCCTTGAAAAGAACTAACGTGGAGAGTGATAAACCACCAACCAATCAGATCCTACCTGCCGTTTTTCAAACTAAGCCTGTGATGGGTATGGCTCATTGGGTCACCAGCAAGTAGGTCAACAAGCATTAGGTCGACACCATTAGGTCGACATGCAGGAAGGTCGACACTACTCAAAGTCAACATGCAGGAAGGGCGAGATGCAGGAAGGTCGACATGACTTAAGGAAAACATGCATGAAGGTCAACATGACTGAAGGTTGATATGGGTTAGGTCAACAGGGTAACAAGGTTGACAGGGTCATTAGGTCAACATTGGGAAGGTCGACAGTCAAAAGGCCGAAGGGGTTTTTCAGCCGGCAGCACTAACATTACTGTTATGTTGTTCTGTCATTTTGACAGGAATATATATATATATATATATATATATATATATATATATATATAGTACTCTTGCGGCCTGGCACTCTCCCTTTCTGGTCTCCAACCCCAGTGCCTGTCAACAATAAGTAGTGAATGAGGGAGGCACTAAGAGGATTTTTCAGCAAGTGATATATTATGGAAAAATGGACCAACATTTTGGGGCCAAGTGTGCCCCTATGTCAAAGTCAACAAGTGAGACTCACTTGATGACCTTGACAAAGGGGCACACTTGGCCCTGAAACGTTGGTCCATATATATATATATTGTGAATGTCCAATTAATACCAAACTTATATTTTGGGTTCCAAATGGACAAAAGGGGTTACAGAAATAAGAAAGCAATAGCAGAATATACAAATCACTATACAATACAAACAGTATCAAATGAAATAAAGGAAAAAACTGAAATAAATACAATCAGCTCAAATACAACTACAAAACAATACAAAGTGTACAATTAACGTTTCTCAATCGCACATGCACAATCGCACGCGCACACTGCCACAGTGTTATCTGTATTCAATCTGAGCACAGGCCAGAAGGGAAATCTCTGGCTTGCTCACAAATATATAGGGTCCAGACAATGGGATACAATAAAGTTCTAAATTGGTCAAGAGGTCAGGTTTCCTCTCCTTATTTGGTCTTTTTCTCCAAGGCTTGTCATCATGTCCAGGGGTCTTTGCTGTGCAATTGGAAAACATCTGTTCACTTCGGCACATGGCTTCAAATACGTTTTATAACCACAGTTATAACTTATTGCTGGTATATGCTGCGTATTTCAAACAAACACCAGAGGACTGCGTGCAAGAGACTGATCACATAGGTACTAAATATGTCCTGGGGGAATCATTGGTACTTGTTTCCTAGAAGGGCGTCCACGATTTTGATCTTAGGCATCGCAAGGAAAAAAATTGCATCGGTCGCATCGCATGCGGCCAAAAAAATTGCATGCGATGCGACCGATGCGATTACCGCGATTTTACATAGGGAACGATGTTAAATGGCCCAATTGACCCGATTTTACATAGGGAACAATGTTAAATGACCCACAGACCCCAAATACCCACCCTGAAGTGTGAAATGGCCCCCCCAATTGTTAACGCCACCCCATGATCAACGTCAACCCGAAGCGTGGCAAGCGCAGTGAGCCCGCGAGGGGCGGCGGTACGCGTCCTCCGACCTTTTCATACCCCCACTATCCACGTCGGCGTGGAGTTGAGTATAGAAAGTGTGGCGAGCGCAGTGAGCCACCGAGCCCGAAGCCTGGCGAGGGGACATGGATTACTTAACATGTATTGCACGTGCGCTCGCCACGCTTTGGGCTCGTATTCCGCGTCCGCTCCCCACGCTTCGGGCTCGGTGGCTCGCTGCGCTCGTCACACTTTCTATTCTCAACTCCACGCCGACGTGGATAGTGGGGGTATGAAAAGGTCGGAGGACGCTTACCGCCGCCCCTCGAAATTACTTCATCAGGGGGAAAGAAGCAATTTGTAACGTAAAATTGTGCGTAGATCATCAAATAGAAACAAAATCAATTGTACTGCGATCTTGCATTAATGATCCCAAGAGGTAGAATCAATAAATAATGAAGACAATTGCCATATATTTGATTAAAAATCAAGCTGCATAAAGCAAATCAGATCAGGAATTCACAACTGGTTTGAAAATGTTGGCCCCCAATAACATAGGCAATCAGCAATGGGGTTCTAGCCAATATAGAATCAATAGGACCGGATTCTATATTGGGGTTCTAGCCAATATAGAATCAATAGGACCGGATGTGCATTCTAGGGATCCAAACTGCAGTGTGGGACAGATTCACCTGCAAAAACCGCATTGAAGGCTCATTTGTGGAAGGCCAAATAATTTCTCCTTCCAGACCAGCCAATCTTAATAGAAACTTTTCATGTAAATTGATGCCTTTTGAATGTTCATAATTAAAGGAATCCTATGAGGTCCATCTTTATTTACCAATCAGAAGTTGAGACACCTGTAGTGGAATTTGATATTTCGATCGACTTTACAATATCTTACGGAATATTAAACATGAGAAAGTCGTAATGACGAAACGCATTGGTTGTTTTCCTTGTCATATGAACTGATGCCTTTTAAATGTTCATAATTAAAGGAATCCTATGAGGTCCATCTTTATTTACCAATCAGAAGTTGAGACACCTGTAGTGGAATTTGATATTTCGATCGACTTTACAATATCTTACGGAATATTAAACATGAGAAAGTCATAATGACGAAACGCATTGGTTGTTTTCCTTGTCATATGAACTGATTGAATGATTTCTAACAAAAGAAAAAGTTTTTTACAACTGTTTTTTATTCATTTGTATTAAATTTTCAAACTGTTATTCTTTGTTTGTGATAATTATAGTCACATACATTTGGTGGTGGAGCTATCTAAGAGTGGCGCACTCTATACAACATTTCTTCTATCTCTCTCCCTTCCCCCACTAACAGGGGGGACTTATAGAGTCGCAGCCCAACAGGTGTACATTTGATCTGAAGTAGAGCCGGGCCCTTTGCTTGCATGTTGTTTGGAATTCAACCCCTTGAGGACAAGGCTACCACCATCTACTTTATGCTTCACTTCACCTGGTTCGTCTTGCACGCTGCCCCGCAGTGACTGTTTTTAGTATCAGAGGGGTGAAGCCACACCACCAATAAAGGCATTTATTGCACCTTATCCTGATTTTTACTGCAAGTTCACTTTAAATGGCTACACTGTTGGATCCATTGTCTCACTCCCTCAGAAATTTCTCTTAAACAAAGGCCTGTCCTATGTGCCCACGACACATTTTTCAAAATTTGATTGGAAGGCAGACCTCTGGAAACATCAAAGAAACATTAAATATAAACTATTTTTCCAATACAGTACACCGGTTGCTTCTACCATCGAGCCACACCCGTTCAAACCTAATTCCACGTTTGAACCACAAACCCACAACCCCTCTATTAAATCTTAAACCAGGATGCTTGATCACACTTTATGTACTGCAGCAACATAAATAAGCAGACCCCCCTCAAATTTATCTAAAGAGGAATTTATTGCGTTAAAATCCCTCAGTGAAAACCATCAAGTGATAATTCGGGCGGTGGACAAAGGGGCAGCGATTGTGTTGCAGAATAGGAACCAATACATGAGTGAAATCTATTGGCAATTGGGGGATACGTCAGTTTATCAGAGATTTGATCATGATCCAACCGTGATATTTAAACAGGACATTGACAAAGTGTTAACAGAGGCCATCCTCAATAACATCATTAGTAAGACCACCAAAGAAGCCCTCACGGTACAATATCCCGTAGTCTTTATCCTGTACACCCTCCCCAAGGTCCACAAAAACCTCGAATGCCCCAGGGTGTCCGATAATATTGGCCCATGATTCATTGTTTGGCACCATTGCCAAATATCTTGACTATTTCTTACAGCCTGTCATACAAAATGAAAGAACATTCTTGAAAATACCAACAATCTACTCATTATGCTAAAGAATTTAGGACCTCTCCCCCCTACATGTACTCTGGCTTGCATAGATGTTGTGTTATTATACACGAATATTCCCCATGATAAAGGGCTGACTGCCACGAGGAGATTATTAGAGGAAAATCCATTCCATTCATTTTTAACAATGAGTATTACGTACAGAAACTGGGGTGTGCCACAGGGTCCAATGTGGCCCATAGTTTTGCTAATGCATATATGTTCATTGTAGAACAAACACTCTTTTTGAAATATCTTCAATTCTCCAACGGGGTTATTTTATTCACCATATATATAGACTATATTCTGGTGATTTGGGGAGGTACTAAACAAGAATTTCAAGAACAAATGCTGATCATTAATGCCATGGATGAGACCATCCGTTTTACCTACGAATGCGACTACACGACAGTGAACTATTTAGATGACATGATTACCCGTACACTTGATGAACTTCAGACTGACAAAGTAAGGTGATACAAGCAGTGTACAGAAGATGCCTGGCTTTGTTTGGCCCTGGTTTTTGCAATAGGCATCTAGTGCAGGGGTCCCCAAACTATTGCTCTGGGTCATCAGACAATAAAAATAATTACAGGACCCCAGCAAGTTACTGCAGGTGGTCATCACATCACATGTGTGTAGTCAGCAGACAGCACATACATGGCAGCAATGTGGAGGCACAAAATGATGTGAGTCTGAAATAACAGACAATTCAGCTGATATTTCAGACTCCTCGAATCACTGACTGAGATTACAAAAGTCATCAGCCTGATGGTCAGCAACATGGAGTTACGAACCCATGCTGAGAAGGTCAGGCCCACTTTGGAGTCATGACCCACATTTTGAGAACCACTGATCTATTGCATGAAATAGCAGTATCATGACCAGTGGCGTAACTATAGCTCCGCAGCCCCCGCGGTGGCGGGGAGGCGCAGAGAAAGTTTGGGTGCCAGGGGTCTGTGGGGCTATAGTTACCCGCTACTGTCTGCGGTACCTGCCTGCCGTGCCGTCACAGTCCCGTCTCTCCTAGCGCTGGCTCATGCTTCTATAATGAAAACGGACACTTAGAAAATGGCCGCCCCCATACTGCAGACAGTTTTCTGTCTGTAGTATGGGGGCAGCCATTTTCTAAGAGTCACTTTTCATTATTAGCAGCAGGAGCCAGTGCTGGGACCCGGAGAGACAGGCAGGTACCGCAGACAGCAGCGGGTGGGCAGGTATGTGCATGGGGGGGGACGCCGAGGGGAGGGGGAGTGGGATTTTTTTTTGCCGGCGCGCGGGGGGGGGGGGCGCATAATAAGTAGTTACGCCACTGATCATGACTAGAGCTCTCAAGTAGAGACTATGCACTGACTTATCTGGCCACCGCTTGTGGTTTACACCATGTTGGTAATTGAATCTTTTTTAACAGTATATTTTCCCTTCATAGTGGAGGTAATGCTTTCTAAAGATAATTAAACAATGTTTACATTTGGAGTTTCTTATCTTACAGCTTCTTTCTACCTTTTGACCTTTTTTAAAAGCAGATGTCAAAGAAGTCCTATGACTTCTAGCACTATTACTGGGAGGAAGATTTTAGATTACTGTGAAAATGGGCGCCAGGGCCAAAGTTTTGGATTTGCAGATTTGCATTTGTCGCCGGATTTGGATTTGTGAAGTGGCGATGAAAGGCTTTGGATTTTATTTTTTTATTGTTAAAAAACGGACAAATTACGGGGGGGAGGGGGGGGGTTGTCCCTAGAGTAATATTATCCTCAATATAATTAATTTCCAGACCTTTCAAGACAATTTTGACCACTTTACAGCTCACAATGTTGTTTTCATTCAATTTAGGCCAAGGTCTGCAGCAAGCTGGCTGGTTATCAATATTATACTAGGCGATAGAGCGTCAGCACAAACAGATAGTAGTTTGTTACATATCTGAGTCCCAACAGTGGGATTATTGAATGGTGATGCAAGAGGGAATTGTCCCTCGGCTCACCCACCCACCAACCCTTAGCTTGTAAAAAAATTACATGCACACTTAAACAAACCAATCATTTCAGTCAGAGGGACTGCCAAACCTGTGACTGAAATGACTGGTTCATTTGGAAATGAAAGGACTGGTTTGTTTGGGCCCCCACAATAAAAGAAGCAGTGCTCAAAATAGCGCATAATAATTAAATAATAATAAAAAGATTATTAAGAAAAAATAAGAAAAAAATAAGAGGTGCACGCTGGAATTGTCCCTGGGCCATCCCACCCACCCTTAGCTTGTAAAAAAGGAAATGCACATTTCACACTTGAACACAAACCATTTTAAGTCAGAGGGACTACCAAACCTGTGACTGAAATAAAGTTCTTTTTTTCTGTATTCTAACTGATGACAAGAACTTCACACCATGACTTACTCAGCGCATATATAATTAATGCAATGGAACATCATCTATTGAGCATTATTGAAAAATTATCAATTTACAACTTCAGCTTCACACTGTGACTTACACAGCGCTTATACTATTATTAACAGCTATCGAGCTTTATTTAATTTGTTGAAACCACAAAAGTTTTATAAAAAATTTTTTTCACAAATGACAACATCATCAACAACTTCCAGTGTGCTCCAATAAAGGATGACTGCTGCAATGTATTAACAGCTTTGAGCTGCAATGTACAAACACACTATAGTACACTAAGCGGTAATGCTGCCCCTTTTGCAGCCAAATGCCGGGGTAATGGGGCTGCTATAATTCTGTCCCTAAGTTTCTGCATCCTGAGCACAGCACCACTCAGCACCAAGTTATGACCCTGAATCTCTACAATAGTCTGTTCTCACATTGCATCCAATTTTTGATCACTGTGGGTATGCATGCTTCGGGTATCTAATTAAAAAATTGGTTGTGTGGTTTTCATCACTGTAAACCCTGTAGCGTAAGATAAAAAAATTATACTCACCTCTTATGTGGTCTCCATTGCTCTTAATGGTCTCTGCTCCCTCTTTGCACTGGGAAGAAGGCAGTCGGTGCAAGAGCTGCTAAAATATATGTACTTCTCTCATTTTCTGACTCGGGGGATTGGAGAGGTGAATATGCTACACACTCATGCACATACATACACACACACACACACTACATGCCACTACTGCAGTGGACCTGACCCCCAATGTTGGAGGAGATTACACCACTTCGCAAGGTGAGTAATTACGAGGGATATGCACCAGCCCCTGTTAGCGTTGTGGGTTTTGGGTTCTAAAAACCTTTGGGTTTTGGGTTCTAATGGGTTTTCCCAAATCACCCCCTCAAGGTTTTTTTTTTTTTTTAAAAACATAAAAACTGCTAAAATCGCAGAATTTTTTTGTTAGATCCTATGCTATTATTGACCTCAATAACAATAATTTCCACTCATTTCCAGTCTATTCTGAACACCTCACACCTCACAATATTGTTTTTAGGGCAAAAGGTTGCACCAAGGTAGCTGGATTACTATGATAAGCAACACAAGTGGGTGGCACAAACACGTGACCCATCTAGGAGTGGCACTGCAGTGGCAGACAGCATGGCAGTTTGATAAACTAGGCCCCAAAGAGCACATAATACAAAGAAAAAAATGAGGTGCAAGATGGAATTGTCCTTGGGCCCTCCCACCCACCCTTACGAAACCTGCCGGGGAAATGAGAGACCCTGATCTACCTGCACCGCATGGGATGCATGACAGTATCCTACAGGCCATTAAACGGGCAGGTGAGGATGAGGATACAGACTATGTTGTCATAGATCAGTTTCAGCCTATGCTTGGTTCTGCAATTCGACATCTACAATTTGACATCTACAGAGCCAGAAAGTCCTGAGCTTAGGTGCAGCGGGACTGAACTTGACGCCATGGAAAGTTGTGGTGGCTGCAGGTGGCTACAAAAAGATCTTATCTTTTTGATGTCCTTCTCTTAGGGCCTGGAGTTTTCAGAAACGGGCTGCAAATGGTGCTTGAAGACAAAAGCATTCTAAAGGTGGTCCATGACTGTCGCTGGCTGGGGGATGTCTTTTCCCACAAATATGGAGTGGTTCTTAACAATGTCTTTGATACACAGGTAGGAGATGTATACCTGTTGTTCATGGAAACCGGGGGCTTCCTTCCTAATCGTACGTGTTCACTTAAGGAATGTTTGTCTCGACATCTCAACATGCCGTCTTCACAAGTTTCATTCCTGACTTACAAGCAAAGTTTAATAAATGATAACCCCACTATATCGCTTGATCGTCCAATGTCTACACAATTGCTGAAAGAATTGACTCTGGAAGTATTACACCGCTTGGCTCTGTGCCTAGCAATGTTGGATGCCATGTTAGCTGATTTTACATTAATGGTTGATGGGTATTTAAAATAATACATATAACCAAGGAGCAGCATGATTTGGGCAGCACTGATATCTGCTCCAAGCTTCCAAAAGAACTTTATCAAATTTCTGTTTTCCAGCAAGTTAGGTGAGACTTACAAGCTGACTTACAAGCAAGGTTTAATAAACGATAACCCCTCTATATGGCTTGATCGTCCAATGTCTACACAATTGTGTGGCATGACTGGCGCCAGCAGACTATACAGAAGAGGTAGGCAGTGGGCACCAATGGCCTATACAGCACAGGTAGGCCCCAGCAGACTGCAAGTGACTTTGTTACTGATTAATAATAATATGATTAATTTGAGTATGCACTGAGTGCAGTGTGTGGCACGGTATGGCACCAGCAGAATATACAGTAAAGGCAGGCAGTGGGAAGTGGAACCAGCGGTTTATACAGCACAGGTAGGCCCCAGCAGACTGCAAGTGTTACTGTTTAATTTAGAATATGGACTGAGTACAGTGTATGGCACCAGCATAATATACAGCAGAGCTAGGCAGTGGGTATCAGCACCCTGACGAAAAATGCAATAAACAGCATTGAAACATTGGCATCACACTGGACCTGTGCTTGTTTTCTTGGCTGAGTACCACCTTTCAAAAAGCTATGTATCCTGACCATTGGAGCCGTGATTAGGGAGGCACCACCTGCTATATATTGTCAATCTTTGCACCATGTGGTGTGCCGCTGGAACACAGATCTACATATACAGCAGAGCTAGGCAGTGGGCACCAGCAGTCTATACAGCACAGGTATGCCCCAGCAGAGTGCAATTGTTATTGCCACACACTGAGTGCAGTGTGTGGCACTACTGGCACCAGCAGAATATATATACACAGCAGAGCTAGGCAGTGGGCACCAGCGGACTATACAGCAGAGGTGGGCACCAGCGCAGTTTTTATGTATATCCGGATCTCGCAGGAGTCAGGTGCCGGGCAATGACGTTTTGCCCATGCGCGCAGGTCCGATTTAGGCTGGAAGCTCCCGAACGTCGTTCGATCCAGGTTCGGATGACGTGCGTTCGGGGGCGGTTGGATTTATAGAAAAACTGAACTCGCACATCCCTAGTAATTACAGTCTAATTATGCTAATTGCAAACTTCCAATTGCTTTATTAATCCTCAGAGGGGAAGTGCTGTGGTGCTGGAGTAAGTACCAGGGTTTTATCCTAAAATTAACTATTTTATTAAAAATCAGACTTGCTCTCGAGGTGCGAGTAGTAAACGGATGCAATCTTTTTCATACAAATCACCATGTATCATTTTCAGTCCTGCAATTGAATAACAAAACCCAGCATATGCACCATTGGATCTTTTAAATTTCCTGCACTTGGTTGAATTCCCCTCTTTGTGTTTGATTGTTCCCAATCTGTGTTATATTCACAAATTCTACTTTTTAAAGTATATGTTTTTTCCCTTATTAACATGAATTTCCATTTTACGTGTATGGAGAAATAAGGATCTTAAGAAAAATAAGATTGTTAAATATTAGCTTTTATCTGTATCTGTCTTATCCAGCACATTAGAAATATCTTCATTCCTTTTAAATTGTTTCAATGTGTCTGTACTGCAGGAGCAAAGATAAATTCATGAAGACAGTGTAAGCAGTAGAATAATTTAATGTAAAGGTAGGACGATTAGCTAGTTTGAGGAAGTGATGCAGAAGTTCAAGTCAGCGCACCTAATGGGTATAGGCAGCAAAACTGGCACTATTCATTTCTTATTTGAGAAGCTTTGCAATTATCTAGAATGTCAAGCGTATAATTCTAATGCAAGAGACTTCAAATTCCATTTCTTGGCCTCCAAACAAGCTTCTCTAACTTCTTCATGGACAAGGAGCATTAAGTAGTGCATTTAAACCACATACCATGGCAAATATCTAAAGTCAAAATTAGCGCTATGTTTTATTAATGTAAAGTAAGTTTGGGAAATACCGTAGACTAGTTATTAAAATATACAGTCACTATTTGAAAGGTTGCATATGTCACTGCATAACAAATGCTACTTTCATACAATATTGAATGTCTGTTGAATACATTTATTAATTGCCTGCATTAAAATAATTTAAGAAAACCTAAATTTGGTATGTGCATATGTATTCGGTACCACAAGTTAATATTTGTCACAGTACAATTTTAAAGCCTGAAATGCTTGCATTGTACTTACCCACCTGAAACATTTACACATTTTTTTTGTCACTTTGGTTACGTACAGTGGGGGTTATTTTGGTTCACTTTTTCTTACAAATTCCTTCTTAGATGGACAAAACCAAGTGCACTGCAGGTAGAGTAGATGTAACATATGCAGAGAGAATTAGATTTGGGTGGGGTTTTACTTCAAAGTGAGATCTACATTGCAGTGTAAAATAATGCAGCCAGTATTTTCCCTGCACAGAAACAAAATAACTCACCCAAATCTAATTCTCTCTGCACATGTTATATCTGCCCCACCCACAGTGCACATGGTTTTGTCCATCTTAAGCCCCGTACACACGGGGGGAGATATATTGCTCAGCAATATATTGCTAGCAATATATTGCTGAGCAATATATTGCCCAGTGTCTCCTTTGCATCAGCGACCAGAGATGGTCACTGATGAAAAGGAACCTCTGCTGGGGGAGCCGCAGAGGTAATTAGCTGGTCGCAGGAGCACGCACCCGGCGATTTATCGCTAGTGCGCACTCCAATCACTGGCAATATGGTCACCTGCGACCATATTCCCAGCGATTATAGCCCCTATCGCCCCCGTGTGTACACAGCATAAGAAGCAATTTGTTAGAAAGAGTGAACCAAAATAACCCCCCAGTATGAGCTTCAGTCATATGATCATTTTATTTCCTCTAAAGCAGGATACACACTATAAAAACCCATACAGTACATACTAGACGATGTGTTCTGTGAACAATACTGTTGAACAACTTCCCTAGAACTTTCCAGTATCCTGGACAAACAATTTTGGGCATACACAATATGGCCCTGATTCTGGTTGACTCAGTAAGCTGCGAAGCTCGATGCTTACCGAGTCCCAGAGGGCCTGTCCCATCAGCCTCTGTATCGCTGCTGCCGTATCCCCTTGCAACCATGCTAGAGGATGTGTCACTAAGACACATCTCCTCAACTATAAGTTTTACATGATTTCTATTTCAAATTCCTGATTTAGATATTTTACAAGATATGACCTTCCGCCTTGACTCACACCCTTCCCTTCATCTTCTTCTCCTCTTCTTTTCTCCTTTATTCTACTTACTCTCTATATGTGTGTATGACTATTTGCTATGTGTGATTTCATTTGTTTACCATACAATTCCTTGATTTTTGGAATTTAAATGTGATATTCATTCACCCTCTTCAATGTTTTTGTTATTCTGATATCCATGACTATTGTATGGTTTTTGTGCGTGTTAAACTCAAACTCAATAAAAAAGTATTACACAAAAAAAGACACATTCCCTTGCATGTTCCGGTGGCAGAGAAATCATTTCATGGTCGCCGACCATAGGATGATTTCTTCAGGCCACATAAATATAAGTCTGTGGAGATTGACTTATATTTGCGGGCACCTGGACGAAGACTGGGCAGACGGCTGACATCATTTGTGTCGACAGACGTCCATACCCAGCAGTCCTCATCCCGCCCACAATACCATGAGAATGCCCAGCATTTTCATGGGGACACCCATGAAACATTGGGCACTCCCATGGGTGCAACCTAGGCCCACCGCCCCATGCCCTCCACCGGCATAACTGTGTGCGAATGGGCTGGCGACTAGACGCGGAGTCCTTTTGTCAAGAAAGCCTGCACTTGCATAAAAATCATTATGCACAGGTGCAGACAAAAACATCTCTCCCCCGTGCGAACGCAAAATAACCCCCTATATGCACTGAGTCTTTAGTAAGAGTCTAGTAATATGCACCAATTTGTGAACAACATAGCCAAAATTGAGCTGCATGTACAGATGAGCATCATTCATCATTTATTGCATACAGACTGACTGATACTTTGAACAATATCACTCAAAAGGTCAAAAATGAGCACTATTTTTCAAAATATTGTCCAGTGTGTATGCACCTAAAATAATCTGTCCAATCTTTCTGGTAAATGTACGAGAGCAAATTACAAATGACCATTTGTTCCTAATTACTGTAAAATAGACAAAATTGATGTGCAGACATATTAGTTAAAATAGATTACCCGATTTTCACTCCAACATGGAAAATTAACAGATATTCTTTTAGTGGGTATTCTGCATGACCACTGCTGGCTACAACCATGTCAAATTCAGATAATACAGCAGAGTTCTGTGTCTCTTGTCAATGGAAAATGTGTGATTTCTAGATGGAGGTTTCCAAATGTAGTACACAATCTCCCATTCTGATGTAACATTGGAGCAAGTGCTGGAGTCTGCCGGAAAGATGGAAGAAGCTATTAAATTAATTAGAAGACCCTGGAAATTAATGTGAATATTATTATTTTTATACAATGGATACTGTATGGAATACAGTAGTAATATTTAACACTATAGATCATCTATAGTATATGCCAGGCATGGACAACCCGTGGCTCTACATCTGTTGTGAAATTACACATCCCAGCATGCATTGCCATAGTTTTCCATTTCTTAATAACAACCCTGGGGCAAGGCATGCTGGGACTTGCAGTTTCACAACAACTGGAGAGTCATAGGATGCCCATGACTTGTATAGGCTGTCTCAAACATTTAAATCATATAAAAAACTGGTCATAAAAAGCCTAATATACCATAATAAATAATTACACAAACATTAAAATAGAACCATTACTGCACTTTCTAGGCACACGTTCTCCCGCCTCATAGTAAGGTTCCTACCTCTTCTTCCTGTTAGCTACTCTCTGGTCTAGTGCAAACAAAGAAATGAAGTGGGGCTCAGAGCGGTACAAAACTCTCTGGTCTAGTGCACTGATTTAGGATTCAGATCCACACACACACAACAAATTTGGTAGAAGAAGCTGATACCACTGGGCATATGCAGCGGCTCTGCTATATACCTTAAAATTAATGATGTGGTTGCATCTAGTAATCATATTAAATACCATTACTATAGCCACTTGCCAAACCGTAACCCCCCCCCCCCCGAACACCACCCCCACCCCCACTACCTCCTTGCATTTGCAGATCATGGCGGACAAACTCCACCCTGGCCATAGCTTGTTTGATATTCTCCCATCTGGTAGACGTTTCAGGTCCATTCCTGCCAAGTCGTCAAGAACCGCAAAAAGCTTCTTCCCGATAGTTATTCAGCTATTGAACAATGTACTCTAAGATACTGCTAATCTAAACACCTAACTGCTGGAAACCCCCTTCTTAAAATCCTGCGTTTGCCCCTGGACTTTAACCCTAGACAGCAACCTTAGAAAATCCAGTTAACTTGGTTAATAGACCTCAGGCATTGTTAGAACACACACAACGCGTTCTTGCACAGCTAAATTGACAACCTTTTTCCATTCCAATACACAAAACGGCTGCTCCATTGCTTGTTCAGTTACAGAGACTGTTCCCGCTGATGTGGCTTATAGATAGACAAGCTGTATTTCCCAGCATCAAAGAGTGTCAAATTTGTAAAGCGTAACTTTCTTTTAAATCTAGTGTAAATATACTACAGTGTAGTGTATATTTCACACAGTATATGTGTATCCTACAAATGAGCATGGTTCCATATAACTATTCTATGTATCTATAGGTGTGAACTACATTTTAATAATACAGTATCAGTGAAATAGATTTTTAATTTGATTCACCATTTATTTTGTGATGTTGTTACTACAGTATTTCAATGTTTACAAATAATTTTGGCTATGCCTGTATGAAAGTAATACATTTTAAGAAATGCAGTACTGCTGATATTTTTGGTGTATGTGTTTAAATGGATCCGAACTCTGCATGCATGAAAACCTCTGTGGAGGAAACTACTATGGAGGAAATTACTATGGGGGACAAATGCTAAGGAGGAAACTACTATGGGGACAACTAATGGGGGGGGGAATACTATGGGGGACAACTACTAAGGCGAAACTACTATGGGGTGGGGGATGACTACTAAGGGGAAACACTAAAAGGTTACTATTATGGGGGCACTACTAAGGGTCGGGCGCTAATAAATGGGGATTGCTGTGTATTTGAAATATGTTTTATTTGTTATCCTGTGCTGCCCAGTATGCCATACCAGTCCAGGATGCCCCATGTGTCGTGTATAATTTCAGGGGTGCCCATTGGTGCCATATAACTCCAGGGGTGCTGCCATATGTCATGTATAATTCCAGGGGTCTGCCATGTGTTGTGTATAATTTCAGGGGTGAGACAAATTTACAGTATAATTCATGGGTTGCTGATAACTCTGCTGAATCAGCCCAGAGGAGCTGTCCTTTTTTTATTAAAATGGGGAAAAAAGTATTTTTTTTTTACTTGTTTTTTTTTTTTTACTGCAGGAGTGTCACATGTGTGCAGTATAATTCCACGGGTGCCCCATGTTCACCATACCAGTCCAGGGGTACTGTCATGTGTGCTGTATAATTCCAGGGGTGCTGCAATGTGTCATGTAAAATTCCAGGGGAGAGCCAAGTGTAATATTTAATTCATGGGGTGCTGTTGTATTAGTCCAGGGGAGCTGTCATTTTTCTTATTAAAATAATATAGGGCATAGAATTGGTAAGTATTGGCTCTGCTCTCAATACATATGTGTGATGGGCAGCGGCGTCGGCAGCAGGCTCAGTGCACCACACGAACAGCCAGGTGGCAGCTTTTCACAACTATGCTACCCTCAGGGGGTACTGTTTTGTGTCCATGCCACTTCCCAGCAAGAACACAGCTTTTGTCCCACATGCCTATATTGTGCACTGCCCCTGAAGGGTGCTATGTTGGTAGAGGGGTGCCACTTTCAGAGGCGTAACTAGCAAGGGTGCTAGGGGGCATCTGGTTAACCAAAAAAAGGGTCCAGATTTATTTAAGCATACCATGCTCTGGTTCTGTGCACCATTTCTGCTGACTATTCTGTGTGCTAGGTGGCATCAGCCAAAATCTTGCCTAGGGCATAAAAATGGTAAGGGCCAGCTCTGCTCTCAATATGTACAGTATGTGTGATGGGCAGCGGCGATGGCAGCAGGATCAGCGCACCTGACAAGCACCCAGGCGGCAGCTATCCCCAGCTATGCTGCCCTCATAGTAAACTATGCCTGCGATTCGGCTGCTTACTGTAGGGGACCCATGTCTGCTGTCACACTGGGCAGACTGGAACAAGAAGCGGCTGCTGCAGGCACCAAGAGACCGAAGAGGAGCAGAGCTGCTGGGAGGAACTGGGGCAAATGCAGGATTTTCAGAAGCGGGTTTCCAGAGGGGCGGAGCAAAGCACAGAGATGGACACTTAGGTGACCCAGTATATGCCGGGTCAGTTAAAGTAATATAGAAAGACCAAATGTATATAAATAATAATAAAAGAATATATATATATATATATATATATATATATATATATATATATATATATATATATATATATATATATATAGAGTTGTATAGGTGTTATCCTGTTTGGAGAACACACAGCACGGCACTTGAGGTCTTGTGAAGAAAGTGAAGTTTATTCAAGCAACAGTTTCGGAGCCCTAAGCTCCTTCGTCAGGCTAACAGCAAGCAATTGCTGCTGTTAGCCTGACGAAGGAGCTTAGGGCTCCGAAACTGTTGCTTGAATAAACTTCACTTTCTTCACAAGACCTCGAGTGCCGTGCTTTGTGTTCTCCAAACAGGATAACACCTATACAACTCTGCATTAATTCCTGCAAAGGCACCGGGGCAATTAACCCCTGAGCAAGGAGTGCCGGATCGCCATCCAGTATATATATATATATATATATATATATATATATATATATATATATACCTATGCACATGCACACACACACACACATATATATATATATATATATATATATATATATATATACATACATACAGGGGTGTCAACAGCAGTGTAGTGTAGTGTAATGGAATTAAAAACTAGAGAATCCCATCTACCAAATGGTATTGGGTACTAGGGGATCAGAGTTCAGGAGGCAGAGCAATCTGCCAACGAATATATAAAATTACATAACAGGTGTATGTAGCTGATAGTGTCCCTCAAAGGGGGAGAGTCTCAGCTTTTGGAATATACCCTCAGAAAAACTCAAGGTCAGACAGAACCTGAAATATATGACTGGGAAGAGCAATTAACAGGCTTGGACCACTTATTGAAGTAAAATATCTCTGGTTCCCATGGTCCGATTTTTTAAATTCTTGTACCCATAGAAAGAGGGGACCATCAGCTTTCAGCCTAACGCCCTTAGACTCCTGGGGGGTTCTGGGTACTATATATCTAAGTTAATTATATCTAAGTCTTCAAGAGTCTGTATTTTTTCTTCCACATGCTTCCTTATGTTGATAGGAATACGCCAATGTTCTTGAGCAATTTGAATGACTGAGTGATCAATGTGAAGATGAACTTGATAATCTTTAAGTTTTCCAATGCCATGAAAAAGATGATCATACTCCTGTAGTAAAGCATCCACATCACTCTGTAGTGGTTTTGGGTAATGTATGACAGGAGTGATATTGGGAGTGTCATTTAAGACAGTAGGAGAATCATGAGTATGTGCAATAATTTGTATAGGACCAAACTCTGAAGCAGTATCCAATCCCAAAAGATGACCTCTTTTTGGCATTTTTGCACGCAATGATGTCAAAAGAACCCTTTACTGGAAGAGGTCGTTTGTTACCATACGTGAATATTTTCACAGATGTTTGATTCAAAATTATATTGCCATGCAGCTTCTTGAAACTCGTAGCATCCTTTATATTTATAGAAGCACCAGAATCTATTAGAAAGTCAACAGAAGTGTGTTCCAGAGTGATGGCACTTTTTGGACTGACCTTGTTGTTTCCAACCTGATTAATCGGGTAGATAAATCTTTCTGAGTTGTCATCACTGTCAGATGATTCTGCAGTGATGCAGTTGATCCACACAACGCACTACTTTTTGCCTGGCTTTAAACTGCTGTGAAGATTGTCTGGGTGTAGACTTGATTTATTTAGATTTGCAGACTGAGGAAAAGAGATTCACTTTGCCACATGTAGTGCAAATTTTCCCATTGGCAGGACAGTTTCCTGAATGTCGAAATGGGTGTCCACACCTGTAACATGATTTATCTTTTCCTGTCTCCAGAATGGACCTTGTGCTAGTATGTAGTTTATTGCACACTTACAGCTGGCTCATGCCCCTCTTCATGCAGAGCTGTGGTTGGTTGGTGTGTGGATGGACGTATTTGAACCAACGCGTTTCAGCCAGGGATAGGCCTTCTTCAAGGATAGTGTGCAGTACATCATAGAACTGACAAGGTTTGGCAAGAATCCTTAATCCAGTAATATATGCATTACCATATTCAGTTTGTAGTTGCATGGCTGTCCTGAACAAGTATTTTGAGTGTGACAGGCTGCATTTTGGAGAAAATTAGGCATTCAGAGAGTCCCTGCCTTTGTTATAATCACTGGTGTCTTTCTCTGGCAAAGTATCATACAGTTCATAAATCTTGGGGCCAACACTGATAAGAAGCATGCTTTTCTTCTTTCTGTCAGAAGTTATCCCCGTAGCTTCAATAAAGTATTCAAACTGGGAAAGTCATTTTCTCCATAATTCTGCTGCATTAGGGGCATCAGTATGCAGAAACTGAGGAATTAATGCTAGAATGTCAGCCATGATGACTTAGAGGAATATATACTGTAGTAGCTGAATGTAAGTAATCAAAAGTTTATCCTCGTCACCAGTTTGTTTACTTCAATAAATCTTGCAATCTGAAGATTAGGTATTTTAGTTATGAGTGATACTTGCATGAGTACAGTTATGCTGCTTTCACATTGCCTAAACGTTTGAGACCCGGTATTTTGAAACGGTATTTAAAACTGTATATTACCGTTTTAAACCAGGACAGACAGTAGCTATAAGACATGAGCCTCTCATTACATATGCACATATGTAATGAATGCAGTGCATATGAAATGAGACACTCATTACATATGTACATATGTAATGAGCGGCTCATTACATATGCACTGCGCTCTCATAGCTACTGCCTGAGTCCTATATACCGGTTCAGAGCTGTTCACACTGCATAAAAAACGGCTCTGTACCATGTAGGACTCTGCTTTTTACCCGTTTGCAAATACTGATTTGTATTCAGTAAATGCCGACTAGTGCTTTCACACTGCAGCTCTAACCGTTTTAAAAGGCTAAAAAATAATAAAAAAATATACTGGTTAAGAGCTGTAGTGTAAAAGGGGTATAAGACCTCATCTCAACATGCTTGCTCTCCTTCTCTATCTCCTTACTTCCTGGTCACATGTTGCTCTCTGCTGCAAGATTCTTAAAGAGATAGTAACTTATATAGCTAATGCACATAAACGATCTTTATATATACTACAGTACAGTATATAATAATTGTCACAGACTGTATATAGAGGAAAAGTACTTTTGTTTGAGGTGTAAATAAATGCATTAGCATTACAAGCTTCTTTGTTTTTTAAAGAAAGAAAATAGGTTCTAATCGCAGAGATGTTATAGTTCTTTTCATGAAAATTTCTAAAATTGTGTTACAGATGTTTCTCACGAAAACAGAAGGATGTAAAAGCAACACAGTGCATTAAAATTTTGAATTCAATATACCAAAATATAAAATAAAAATAAGATTTTTCAAGTTTTGGGACCTTCTTGTGCTGACCAATGTGGCACATACAGTAAGGGCCATAACAGCCAACACATTTCAAGCTTCCATGTGGGCTCCTCCTCAAGGCAATGTGGCCTGCATGTGCTAAGGTTCCCTTTAAATACCATCATTTGAATTTACTTCTTGGTTGCTCTCTTTGGAGATGAGCCAGAAGTAATTATACATTCATTTACTGAAAGGAAATTTTACTAAAAGTAAAAAATGTAAATGTAAAAATACATTCAGAAATAAAATATTTTAGTATGGAATAAACCTGAAAGAACTTTTATTAATTACAAAATATATTTAAAGCAATAAAAACACAGTTTCTAAAGTGATTATGTGATATGGGGCATTTGTTTCTATGCTCTTTAGTGGTATCTAATATGAGCACAAAAATGTTTTAAAAATGACTTGTAACAGTGCTCCTTTAACAGTATTTCCGGTAACAAATGTCTCTGGTGTAATAGCCTTAACTAGCAGAAAGAAGAAACTTCAACAACAGCAGTAGTACAGGGCCCAGCTTAGCCATTCAGTTGAAATGGTTACTGTTGCTAATTAATGAAAAGACCAAAATCTTATGTGGTAGTGTGGAAAGCACTAAACTGTTCAATCAGTAGCAGTAGAGTGAAGCAGTGTACATTTACATCAATTACATTTTACTGCATCCTATGCATAACAATGTGGTATAGAACTGTAATACGTCAGATGGGCTCCTCCATTCAAAACACAAGATTTTTTGTTACTGAGCAACTGATTTACTTCTGTACGGTCAAATGGGCATGTTCATGAGCAAATGGGACTGAGACCAAAGCCCTCATTTTCCTACTGAATGTCCAAAATAGAAAGGTATAATTTAGTTATAATTTACACATGCAGACAATGGAAGACATTCTGTAGCTGATAATTACTTAAAGGAAAAAAGCAGAGACCTGAGGTCTTGCAATCATGCATGAAAATAAACCTAAATAAGTGGAAAAAGAAAGAAAATGTTTAAGACTGATATAGGGGAATATGAAGACTATCACTGATCCACAAAAAAATAGACGGACAGATGTATCAAGCTTCAAAAAGTGATAAATGGAGCGTGATAAACAGCCAGCCAATCAGTTCCTACCTGCCTTGTGACAGGCTGGGTTTAAAAAATGACAGGTAGGAGATGATTTGCTGGTTGTTTATCACTCTCCACGTTATCACTTTTTGAAGCTTGATACATCTGGCCCAGAGATTGAGGGGAGTTCTATTTCCCATGCTATTGGCAACCAATTGGAATCTGCTTCCTATTTTTTTAATACCCTCTAGAAGATAATAGAAACATCCCATGTGAAATAGAATTCCCAAAATAGTAAATTTCCCACTGAGACTCTATTGCTATGGTATGGATATGTACAATAAAGAAGAAAATAATGGTTTACTCTAAAAAAGAAAAAATCCAAAGCAGGACTCTGCCATCTCCAAAGCAGGACACTGTCCATCTCCAATACCAACCTCTAATTTATAAAGATATTTTGAGGAAGATGAAAGTATAAAAAAAATCCCCTTTTCTAAGGTGAAGTACAGTGTAAGAAAATGATATGCCCCAAATAGCTAAACCAATTTCCTACAAAATTATGTATGTATTGGATACAGCAGAAAAATTTAAAAAATCTTAAATGAGTAGCATATTCTTAACAGAATATAAAGTTTTCTTGGGCTTAATATGCCCAACCACATTTCAGATAATCCTCTTCATAGATTTATGTAAATCTTTTATATATTTTGTAAAATAAATGTAGACCATTTTCTACAGTATAACTCAGCGGCGTAACTATAGCACCGCAGCCCCCGCCACCGCGGGGGGCGCTGTGCATGTGGGGGCACCGTGGGCTGCGGTGCTATAGTTACACCCCCCCAATCCCCCGCAGACTTACCTATCTCGCTGGTCCCTGCGGCTCCGTTCTTCTGCTGAGGACCACCACAAAATGGCCGCTCCCATATAGCACACAGTTCTCTGAAACTGTCTGCTGTATGGGGGCGGCCATTTTGTGGTGGTCCTCAGCAGAAGAAGAATGGAGCCGCCGGGACCAGCGCGATAGGTAAGGCTGCAGGGGATTGGGGGGGGGTTTGCATGGGCGGCGGGGGATTGGGGGTGCTTGGCGGGGCGGCGGCGGGGGGGCGCCCCCCCCCTTACGGCGGGGGGGCGCACAAAACTTAGTTACGCCACTGGTATAACTACAGTATAATACCATTATGATTAGAAGTCTTCATTGAAGTACGCTTGTAACACTAAGTGGTTTATTTATACCCTAAAGAAAAGAAAGGTCCTATGTGTATCTATACTGTATACATTCATTGGCACTGTAATATTATATAAATTGTTAAAACTTTATTGCTATATTTATTGTTCATTTTACATTTTATAATATCTGTGTTGCTAATGGAAAAATTAAGACTACAACGATTTTAAGGAAAGGTCTTTGAATTAGTATATATTTTTATAATTTATATTTTATTTATGTATTGTACAGATGAGTGCAAGAGTCTTAGACTATTACCGATAATATATTCCTGGTTTTGTTCATTTTGGTTCAAGGGTAGGACTCGGGATATTCACTACACATTCAGTAGAGCCACCACAATGTATGTATTTATGTATTCTGGAATACATTAAATGCATCTATGTGGATAATGGACAAAACAAGTGTAAATTGTTTCAGTAAATATTTTCTTTACAATGGTAAATCAGTGTCTATCTATTTAATGGAGGCCTCAGAACAGACATCTTGACAAACATTGTTTCAAATGAAAAGGTTCTATGTTGTTAGTAATTATATTCTAAATACAAACCTTGGTTCTAGCAATTGAAATCATACTTCATCATGCTTGGGTCTGCTATTGATGATGATATATGACCATGTTGAGACATTATTTAAAGTAACATCAATAGGGACTTTGTGCTTAGAAAATTATATTCATGATAGGGGCGTGGCTTGGGCGGACAAGTGGAAGCAGCTACTAGCTGTAGCTCTCCACTTCAAATATCCTTTTTTTCTATCCTGACGGCGCCCACTTGCACTAAATTCTACCTAACTGTGTGGGACACTGCCTGGCACATTTCTAGAAGGCTGCGGGGGACCCGGCGCGAAGACTTTGACGGAAGACGGAATCCGACCACGCTGCGAGAGGCTGAGGCCCTGTACCTGCGCCATTTTGGAGCTGGAGATCGCCGGGTGTATATTTGCTGCGGGACGCCACTCTCCTGCCCCGCTAGACGCACTGCCGCTGGCTGGCCTCCTGCATCTCAGCGCCTAGCTGCGAGACCCTTATCCCCTGCTGTGGCTTGAGTTGGTCCTGTTCCGGCGCATTGTTGTTTGAGCTCCCTCCTGGAGAGAGCAGCCTCGGGAGCTACCCTGCTGGGTCCTCCGTGTTGCGGCTTTGGTGTGCCCGGGTTCTCCTGCCGGCAGTCTCCTGTTGCACAGCGGGGGTCCACAGAGTTCCCTGCTGCATACCCTGGACGCCCTGCTCTGCGGGAGCCGGAGTACCCGCGCCTCGTGCTGTAGGCAGTGGCCATTTTGGCTAAAGGGCTGCGGTGCATAGGTACTAATCTTGTGGTGGCTCTACAGGAAAGGCTGCGATCACCCTTATTGATCCAAGCATATCTCGCAAGGCCATTTTTCCTCCACTGCATCTTACTGTGGGACTGTGGTTTAACTAGATGCTCCTGGTGTAACATTCTGGCGATGTGATAGTACCTGGGTACTCAATTATCCTGTGATCTAAGGTGGTGTGCTAGCCACCACCTTATCTACTCTGAAGTATTTCCTGTTTACTATGTGTACTATGGCTGATCATTTACAGCTGCTACTCAGGGCGATTGATGCCTCTGAACAGAGGATTGTGGCTAAACTCGAAAATGTGGCCGCTATGCTTATAAATCCTGTAACTATGGCTTCTGCCATGCCTGAGTCTGCGGCTATCCTGGATCCACCATGCCAGACTGAGATGTCCCTTGTTGTTCCCGAGGCTGGTGTCACAAGTCTTCAGGCTGCATCCTATCAAAGTGCGGCGTCTATACCTGCCCCGGTTGATATTTTGCTTTCTACTAGAGGGTGCTGTTCGGATATTTGTTCTGTACGTGGGAATCCTATTATATCCGATGTGGTTCCAGCCTCTGACTGTGGTGACCCTCTACTGCCCTGTCCTGTGGCTCCGGCGGCTATGTTGAAGACAAAAATTTCCATGCTTGCCTACTCCTTCCATCTAGGTTCATATCTCTGGCTTGTAGGGACAATGCTTAATCAAACTGGAGCCTTGTGCTTTCGGGGGATGGAGTACTGGCCGGATTAGTGTTCCATTTTAACCTGGAATGTTATCTCTACTCATTTTTGCCTTTCCTACTTTTATAATTGCTTTATGCTTATATATCCTGTTTTATATGGGTTCCTTTTGTTTGTGTGCTTACATTGTATAGTTTGATCTATATAACCTAATGTTACTGCTACGGTATATCCTGATTGTATTTTAGTTGCGGCCAACGGGCAATGCTCCTATTAATCCATATATCTTTTATCTGCATGCGGTTAAAGTGGGTGCACACTTGTTGGCCACTGGGTTAACATCCTATTGTGTCCACTACTTGTGTATGGCAGGAGGGTTATAGTTTAATGCTGCTTTACTCTATCCTGACGTTATTTAATTGGCGGCCAATAAGTCACTACCCCCACTAGCCCATATGTCCTTTATCCGTTTTAGATGGGGGTGAAGGGGAGGGGCGGGGTAGTTTAGTAGTAGGATAGTATAGTATTATATATAGATGGGTGGGCGGGTAGGATGGAGGGGTAGGTTAGGTTTTTTTCTGGTAGTTTAGCTATCATATAGCTATAGACCACTAACTTACTTCTTCTATAGTAAGTAGGAATGGGTAGAGGGATAGTATAGTTGTAGGGCTCCAGGTACACCTAAGTTGGGGGTGGGTAGTACAGGGTGGGGGGTTATGTGGGAGGGTTGCTTTGGGTTTTTGGGAGGTTTTTCTTTTTAGTTTAGGTTTAATCTTATCTTTATATCCTACTCTTCATATTCTTTATCCTTCCACTGATAGCTAGGTTGACAAAATATTCTCTAATTCTGGTGAATTATATTTGGGCATGTAGTCTTCCTGCGTTAATCCTGAGGTTGTGCATTCTATTGCATACGTGTTACTTCATCACCTGCCCCTGTTAACTTATCGTTGGATATACCCAACTGGCGCCTTTGGGTAGTTGCTAGGTTTTACTAAGGAGCAGGGGATAGTATGTTTACATCCGGTTACACTATGTGCCCACTCTACTTTAATTATATTTCTACTTACATGCTGGTGCCTATATATGACAAATTCCTGTATCTATCTAAGATCCTGTACATATAGCAAGCGTCTTACTGTTATATGTCTACATGCAATAGTGCTATCATGGCATGGTACATATCCTGTAATTTTGCAACCTGTCTACTATACACTGTAGACCCTTTTTATAACTGTTGTTTGTTTGTACTGTCTTTGTATGTTACTCTAAAAACTCAATAAAAATATTGAATTAAAAAAAAAAAAAATTATATTCATGATATACATGATTCAAGGGCAAACTATTTTAAATAGTAGCTTGAAGGAATTGCATGTTTAATTAATGGGATGCAATGGGCAGTATTGAGTATAACTGTACCTGCATAAAAGGGCCAACAAAAACTGCTACGAACACACTTTCATATCTATCTTCGCTGCAAGTCTTTTTGGATGAGGTATGGCTCAGCCTTGGATGTTACTACTGAATATAATATTCCTAGGAAGATGGAGTTGGCAGCCTTTTAATAGTGTACACACTAGACAACATTTTGAATGATATGAATGATAACGACCAGTCATAACACATTTTTGTGTTTATCGTCCTGTGTTTATGCACTATATAGCTGTGGGTCATTAGCAATGTCCTTTGTCATGTATAAATCAAGTTCAATCTGAACATATCGTCAATGATAACATACTACTGGATATGGCCACTGATAATATCTTTTGTAAATTCACTGTGTGTATGCACTATATTGTTTGTCTGTAAGCCAGTGATGCCAGGAGTCTGAAGTAACTGTCAATTTAACTGATTTTTCAGACTTCTTGGATCACTGACTGAGATATCACAGAAGTCACCTACCTGATGTCAGCAATATGCTGAGATGGTCGTGACCCACTTTGGGTTCAGGACCCACAGTTAGAGAACCACTGGACTAGTGTGTGCCAAGCTTAAGTCATGATTTAGTAATCTGAAGGTGTATAATACCATAAATGTTGAGCATTCTGTGCTGTCTCCTCTCTGTGGATACATGCTGGGCACTACAATACATTGGGCCAGTGCACCAAGCTTAATAAAATATTAGAGTGGAGAGTGAACAACCAGCCAATCAACTCCCAACTGCCATTATACAGGCTGGATTTAAACAAATACAATTGAGAGCTGACTGGCTGCTTGTTTATCACTCTCAATTTTATCACTTTTTGAAGCTATGTGAATCTGTCCCATAATCTACATGGATGTGCAACCTCCTAACTGACATGCTTCTGCTCATGCGCATACTGCAGTCCTTTGTATTGTGTAAACACACAGTACGTATCTCATTATGTTAGACATCTAATACCTCCCATTTACCTTTGGAATGACCACTGCTGTTAACCCCTGCATTACCAATGTGTTCCTGTATATCCTGTTTCAGCTGTTTACCAATAAACCAGGCACTCAGGTTAAGGTTAACAGTCACTTTCACATCGGCTGGACACTTATTATGACCACCATCCCAATAGGCTATATAAAAAATGAAGTCATACTCACTGATATGTTTTATCTACTGTCCAAAATGTCCTGAAGGGTAGGTACAGGTCACAATTGTGTTTGGTTCAAAAGTGCCATGTTGACACTAATCACACCATAAAGCATTTTCCTAGCTAAGGAAGTATGGAAGTGGGTGCATGCTGCAGGTGGCCTGCTCCTTGTGAACATGTGATACCTCCTTGAAATCAAAGCAAGTGTGAAGTAAGTTTTTCGGAGTCAGTGGCTCAAAGTTTACATACCTGCATCAAAAAGAGTATTGTTCTTATAATTATTAAAGGACAGAACTTTAACTGGGTCATTCATTCAATTCACAGTCACTACCGATTTTGTTAGCAGATTGTAAAGTTTATTTGTAGTATTTACTTGCAAATGCTTTGTCTAGTGCTACATCTGCCGAGATTCTCAGTCCCTGCTTTTGAAATACACCTGCACATATAGAACCATTATATGTCAGTGTAGAGAATGGCAACTATCAGTTTGCAATACCCAAATCACAATGCATTTTTTCTTAAAAGGTATATATATGTCTAAGGTAAATACAAATCCTTTTCTTGGATGGATTGCTGCCAGTGATGGAACTACTAGTAGTGCAGGGGGCTATGATTGCTGTAAAGCCTTTCATCTGGAAACCAATACCAATCCTCTTCACTCTCTATGTGGCCCCACTTTTACCAAGTCTCAAGATAGTAGAGCAGAAATTGCTTCTGAGGTTGCAGTGGTCAAAAGAGAAGGGTGAATGTCCTGTGAAACTAAAGTGACATTGCCAGAACCTTATCAAAATGTTGCTATGGGGCTCATTGATGTACTTTTCAACATGTATGTATATGTTGAAAAATGTGTTGAAAATTAACAATGTAGTAGAGCTACAGTATACTCAATAAAAATATCTATGCAAAAGAGTCCATAGCTAATGCCTCACAAAAATACATCCCATTAGGAAAAAAAAAGATGTGCAAGATGGATCTGTCCTTAGGTCTTCTAACCTACCCTTAATTTGGATATTAAAATGGACATGCACAGTTTAATAAAGCAAGCCCCCAATGACAAGGATTGCCACAATGATTTTCTTGTCATCATAGGAAAGAACTGCTCATCATTTTCCTCCTAATCAATATCCTCATTGGTGTCCGATACAGTAGTATACAAATATCCCCCTCATCCTATTGCACTAGCATCCACAATTTCTGTTATGTAACCATCACCATCTTTACTGTACTAATACTGGTTATATTCATAATTGCAGAGGGTGCAGAAATGGTGAAAGGAGGCTTCTCTACAAGTACAGTACTGCAATGTGATTTGGAGTACAGTGTTTGTTTTTTAGCCGAAACCTGAACACACACCTAAATATTTGTCTGTCCAATCTGTCCGGTGGGGACAAAAATCAGGTAATATAGCAAGCCAATGACAATCATTTTCTTCCTAACACTGGAAAACAGGCAAAGGTCATTCAGATAATTTGGTTACATCTGTTTTATTTAACAAATTTATTTCATAAACAGTTTTTTTTCTGTTTTCCAGTGTTTGGGAGGGAATGGTTAATTGTGATTGCTTCCATCATTGCCTGCATTTTGGAGGTAAAGAAAGGTAATGTATATAGCACCAGAATCAAATCAATGTTAATATATTTAGGTCAAATAACAAGTTTCATAAAAATAAACAACAAATCAAATGATTAAGAACAAGATATAAAACCATATTTAGTAAATTAATATGTATTCTGGTCTTAGAATGTAATGTAGTATATAGCAGGAAGTAAAGTGGCTTGTGTGATTATTTTAAACAATCCAAATGGAATCAAGCAGTCTGAGAAAAACAATAATTCCTAAGTTTGGTGTAGATAAAACTGGAACCTCCTCACCCAGATCATGAAGATGGAGCTTATGATGGTAAAACAGCACATTGCTGCTATCTGGATGTTATATACTCTGCTGGGGTCCAAAGAATAAGCTGGGTCCGGTTCCACTGGGTCCTTTTATGGGGCAGTCAAAAGGTGTGCAGTGGTACAGTACTCAACATTCACTCAATAATTACCAGATCTTTGTTCCCACTAGACAGATTGGACAGATAAATATTTACGTGTGTACCCAGCTTTAGTTTTTTTTTTGTTGTGAACTGATAATTTGTTGGTTTTCAAGGTGACCGTTTTAACATTGTGAAACATTTTAATTTTAGGAGCCCTTTCTAAAACTTTCTCCTCTACCACCTTTAGTAGATGTTGTAGTACTATCATGACTGGCAACAGCCACAGCACTAGTTCTTGGTTGCTGCTCCTGTTTTTCCATTGACTTATGATGATCCATATTGACTTACAGTACTTAGATTATTTTATTGAGTGTTTTTTAAATACAAGCCACTGCCTGGTCCTGAACATGCACAGGTTTTCTTTGATTATTATTATTTATTTTTTGCAAGTCACAAAGTGCTTTTATTATTAACATGGTGGTACAACCTAATCCTGCTGTTTCTAACACTGAGTGACTCACATAGTAAGGTTATTATACCGGCTTAGCTCATCTTAATTGAGGAAAAGATGTGATCATTATCTGAGGAACATAACTTTTCCTGAAATGTTAGAGACTTCCACTCTGCAAAACATTCCTTCCAAATTATGTAGCTAGACAGTGCATAGATTTTAAGACCAATGCTAATTGAAAATTGCTACTTAAATTAACCCCTTCCTGACAGAGCCAGTTTTTGCGTTCCTGACAGAGCCCTTTTTTTCAAATCTGACATGTCTCACTTAAGTGGGGATAACTTTTTTTTGCTTTTACTTATCCCAGTGATTTTGAGATTGTTTTTTCGTGACACATTGTACTTCAAATTAGTGGTAAATTTGGGTCGATACAGTCTGTGTTTTTTTGTGAAAAATACCAAAATGTCGTGAAAAAATGGAAAATTTAGCAATTTGCAAAATGTTAAATTTTCTGCTTGTGAGACAAATAATCATACCACTCAAAATAGTTAATAACTAACATAGACCATATGTCTACTTTATGTTTCCATCATTATTTCAACTTCCTTTTAATTTTTTTGGACACTAGGAGGCTTACAATATGAATAGCAAATTCTCAAATTTTCAAGAAAATTTCAAACACTGATTTTTTTAGGGACCAGTTCAGTTCTGATGTGACTTTGAGGGACTTGTATGTGAGACACCCCCATAAATGATACCATTTCAAAAACTGCACCCCTCACAGTATTCAAAACAGCATTTTGGAAGTTTGTTAACCCTTTAGGTGTTTCACAGGAATTAAAACAAAGTGTAGGTGAAATTTCAAAATTTCATTTTTTTTGCAGATTTGCAATTTTAATACATTTTTCTAAGGAACACAGTACATTTTACTAGAGAAATGTGACTAAAAATTGATTCCCCCAATTCTTTTGTTTTCATAAATATCCTATATGTGGCCCTAGTGTGCACGTTGACCAAACCACAGGCTTCATAATAGAAGGAGCACCTACTTGATTTTGGAGCCTCCTTTTTATGAGATTATTTTTTAGGCACCATGTAGGTTTCTAGGCACCATAAGATGCTAAAAGTTAGGAACCCCCCCACAAGTGACCCCATTTTGCAAACTACACCCCTCAGGGAATTCATCTAGGGGTATAGTGTACATTTCAAACCCCCAGGGGTTTCACCAATTTTGATACAAATGGGCAGTGAAAATGAAAAATTACATTTTTTTACACAAAAATGCAGTTCTGGCTCAAAATTTTTCATTTTCAGAAGGAATGAAGGAGAAAACGCACCCCAAAATCTGTGCCCCAATTTATCCCGAGTACGGCAATGCCTCACATGTGACCAAAAAATACCAGTTGGGTGCATGGCAGGACTCAGAAGGGAAGGAGTGATTTTTGGATTTTGCAGCTCAGATTCTGGTGGAATTTTGGTGGGTGCTATGTCGCATTAGCAAGACCCCCCAAGCACCAATACAGTGGAACCCCCCCACAAGTGACCCCATTTTGCAAACTACACCCCTCAGGGAATTCATCTAGGGGTATAGTGTACATTTCAAACCCCCAGGGGTTTCACCAATTTTGATACAAGTGGGCAGTGAAAATGAAAAATTACATTTTTTTACACAAAAATGCAGTTCTGGCTCAAAATTTTTCATTTTCAAAAGGTATGAAGGAGAAAAAGCACCCCAAAATCTGTGCCCCAATTTCTCCCGAGTACGGCAATGCCTCACATGTGACCAAAAAATACCAGTTGGGTGCATGGCAGGACTCAGAAGGGAAGGAGTGATTTTTGGATTTTGCAGCACAGATTTTGGTGGAATGAATGGTGGGTGCTATGTTGCACCAATACAGTGGAACCCCCCCACAAGTCACCCCATTTTGCAAAGTACACCCCTCGGGGAATTCATCTAGGGGTATAGTGTACATTTCAAACCCCCAGGGGTTTCACCAATTTTGATACAAGTGGGCAGTGAAAATGAAAAATTACATTTTTTTACACAAAAATGCAGTTCTGGCTCAAAATTTTTCATTTTCAGAAGGTATGAAGGAGAAAAAGCACCCCAAAATCTGTGCCCCAATTTCTCCCGAGTACGGCAATGCCTCACATGTGACCAAAAAATACCAGTTGGGTGCATGGCAGGACTCAGAAGGGAAGGAGTGATTTTTGGATTTTGCAGCTCAGATTCTGGTGGAATTTTGGTGGGTGCTATGTCGCATTAGCAAGACCCCCCAAGCACCAATACAGTGGAACCCCCCCACAAGTGACCCCATTTTGCAAACTACACCCCTCAGGGAATTCATCTAGGGGTATAGTGTACATTTCAAACCCCCAGGGGTTTCACCAATTTTGATACAAGTGGGCAGTGAAAATGAAAAATTACATTTTTTACACAAAAATGCAGTTCTGGCTCAAAATTTTTCATTTTCAGAAGGTATGAAGGAGAAAAAGCATCCCAAAATATGTGCCCCAATTTCTCCCGAGTACGGCAATGCCTCACATGTGACCAAAAAATACCAGTTGGGTGCATGGCAGGACTCAGAAGGGAAGGAGTGATTTTTGGATTTTGCAGCTCAGATTCTGGTGGAATTTTGGTGGGTGCTATGTCGCATTAGCAAGACCCCCCAAGCACCAATACAGTGGAACCCCCCCACAAGTGACCCCATTTTGCAAACTACACCCCTCAGGGAATTCATCTAGGGGTATAGTGTACATTTCAAACCCCCAGGGGTTTCACCAATTTTGATACAAGTGGGCAGTGAAAATGAAAAATTACATTTTTTACACAAAAATGCAGTTCTGGCTAAAAATTTTTCATTTTCAGAAGGTATGAAGGAGAAAAAGCACCCCAAAATATGTGCCCCAATTTCTCCCGAGTACGGCAATGCCTCACATGTGACCAAAAAATACCAGTTGGGTGCATGGCAGGACTCAGAAGGGAAGGAGTGATTTTTGGATTTTGCAGCTCAGATTCTGGTGGAATTTTGGTGGGTGCTATGTCGCATTAGCAAGACCCCCCAAGCACCAATACAGTGGAACCCCCCCACAAGTGACCCCATTTTGCAAACTACACCCCTCAGGGAATTCATCTAGGGGTATAGTGTACATTTCAAACCCCCAGGGGTTTCACCAATTTTGATACAAGTGGGCAGTGAAAATGAAAAATTACATTTTTTTACACAAAAATGCAGTTCTGGCTCAAAATTTTTCATTTTCAGAAGGTATGAAGGAGAAAAAGCACCCCAAAATCTGTGCCCCAATTTCTCCCGAGTACGGCAATGCCTCACATGTGACCAAAAAATACCAGTTGGGTTCATGGCAGGACTCAGAAGGGAAGGAGTGATTTTTGGATTTTGCAGCACAGATTTTGGTGGAATGAATGGTGGGTGCTATGTTGCACCAATGCAGTGGAACCCCCCCACAAGTCACCCCATTTTGCAAAGTACACCCCTCAGGGAATTCATCTAGGGGTATAGTGTACATTTCAAACCCCCAGGGGTTTCACCAATTTTGATACAAGTGGGCAGTGAAAATGAAAAATTACATTTTTTTACACAAAAATGCAGTTCTGGCTCAAAATTTTTCATTTTCAGAAGGTATGAAGGAGAAAAAGCACCCCAAAATCTGTGCCCCAATTTCTCCCGAGTACGGCAATGCCTCATGTGTGACCAAAAAGTGGCAGGACTCAGAAGGGAAGGAGTGATATTTGGATTTTGCAGCACAAATTCTGGGGGAATGATGGTGGGTGCTATGTCGCATTAGCAAGACCCCCAAAGCACCAATACAGTGGAACCCCCCCACAAGTGACCCCATTTTGCAAACTACACCCCTCAGGGAATTCATCTAGGGGTATAGTGTACATTTCAAACCCCCAGGGGTTTCACCAATTTTGATACAAGTGGGCAGTGAAAATGAAAAATTACATTTTTTTACACAAAAATGCAGTTCTGGCTCAAAATTTTTCATTTTCAGAAGGTATGAAGGAGAAAAAGCACCCCAAAATCTGTGCCCCAATTTCTCCCGAGTACGGCAATGCCTCACATGTGACCAAAAAATACCAGTTGGGTGCATGGCAGGACTCAGAAGGGAAGGAGTGATTTTTGGATTTTGCGGCTCAGATTCTGGTGGAATGAATGGTGGGTGCTATGTGGCATTAGCAAGACCCCCGAAGCACGGTTAAATTATGAACCTAATAATCCATAGATGTGTGGTATATTTTAAAACACTTCTTTATACATAGGCCGGGTTTGTCGGGGCAAGTGTCACACTGGAAAATAGTTTGCTTTCTTATTCCCTTTTTATAGCAAACTTTGCACCTTTTTTGTGTCCTGCCCTTTTTTCCAGTGGAGGGGATTTCATCAGGAAAATGCTGCCCTGGTACAATACGGGGGCCAGTACTAGAAGTACTGGGGCCCTCTGCCTGCTGGTTCCCAAATATTAGGCCCTTTATGACTTCCTCTTGAAAGTGCATAAATGTCCCCCTCTGGCCGGTAGAACGGAATAGCACGTAAGCGTTATACAGTGCCATCTGGATGATATACACGGCCAGCTTCTTGTACCAGATTTTTGTTTTCCGCAGGGCACTGTACGGCTTCAGTACCTGATCTGAAAGATCCACTCCGCCCATGTACCTATTGTAATCCAGGATACAATTAGGTTTTGAGGTGTGGGTACTGGTACCTCGTACAGGGACGGAGGTGGTACTGTCTCCGTGAATTGTTGTCAGTATAAGGACATCCCTCTTGTCCTTATATTTGACCAACAACATATTTTCGGTGCATATTCCCCTGCTTTCACCCCTTCTCATTACTTGGGCAATGTGCGTTTTTGGGAGGCCTCTTTGGTTCTTGCGCACAGTACCGCAAGCTGCTGTACCTCTTGAACCAAGGGCCTTAAACAGGGGGATGCTGGTGTAAAAGTTATCCACATAGAGGTGATAACCTTTATCCAGGAAGGGGTGCACTAAATCCCAGACAATTTTTCCACTAACACCTACGAGGGAGGGGGGGCATTCTGGCGGTTCAATTCTTGAGTCCTTCCCTTCATATACCCTAAACCTGTGGGTGTACCCTGAGGTGCTTTCACACAGCTTATACATTTTTATGCCATACCTTGCCCTCTTACTGGGAAGGTACTGGCGGAATTTAACCCTTCCTTTAAAATGTATAAGGGACTCGTCTATGCAAATGAATTTATCTGGGATGTACATGTCTTCAAATTTGGCACTGAAATGATCAATGACCGGCCTGACTTTGAATAGCCGGTCAAAGGTGGGATCATCTCTGGGTGGTCACTGTGCATTATCGTTGTAATGCAAAAATTTAAGGATCGTCTCAAATCGAGCCCGGTTCATGGCCATACGGTAAAATGGGGTGCTGTACAGAACATCTGTACTCCAATATTGCCTAATTTCTGGCTTTTTTACTATGCCCATATGAAACACCAGACCCCAAAACGTCATCATCTCTACTGCATCTACAGGGGTCCACCTAGCAAATGATGACGTGGGGTTTTGAGCAATAAACTGCTGGGCATATAAATTAGTTTGGTCCACCATTAAATTTATAAAATCATCAGAGAAAAATAATTTGAAAAAGTCAATTTCTCTGAGACCTGTGGAATCAAATTGGATTCCTGGCATGGCCAAAAACTCAGGAACCTGGGGCTCAAAATTGTCTGGTGGTGGGGTCCATACGAGATCAATTATTGGGGGGGGGTCTCAGCTGCTCTACGGGGACGTCTTTGAGGGGGTCCCTCATCACCAGAGGAGGAAGAGGAGCTTAAGGCGAATCCTTCAAATTCCCCGCTTGCATCACTGGCTGTGTCAGAGTCAGAAGCAAGCATGGCATATGCCTCCTCTGCTGAATACATTCTTCTGGATGACTGGGATGACATTTGCGATGACATTTGGGATGCCATTTTTATTTTTGTGTTACTGGTAGTGAAATGTTTCAACACGTGTATAGTGTAGGGGGGGGTACAAACTTTATTTCAACCCGGGGGGTATGTAGTGTGTAGTGTGTATGTAGTGCAGAAAAAAAAAATACTTTATACAAAAAAAAAAAAATTGAAGGGGTTAAAAAAAAAAAAAAATTGAAGGGGTTAAAAAAAAAAAAATTGAAGGGGTTAAAAAAAAAAAAAGGTCCTGCGCCAAAAATTGAGCACAGATGTTGGTCAGTAAACAGTAAACAAGTTGGTCTGTCACTGAACAGCGCTCAAAGGCAACAGGAATTTGATCAAAAAAAAAAAAATAGATCAACCCTGTGCCGAAAAAGCTGATCAGTGATGTACGTCACTGATCAGCGCACAATGGCCACAGGACACCCACAAAATCACAGTGTGTGTAAAAAAAAAATTTAAAAAAAGACCCCACAAAAAAAAAAAAAGGTGATCAGTGATGCGACACTGATTACCAGTGAGGTGCAGCAGGTGCACAACCTTTGGTGCAACTGACAGTGCAACTGGCAGCAACTGACAGGTATATATAAAAAAAAAAAAACCTCTGCACCCCCAAAAAGTTGCTGATCACCTCAGATATAGTGATCAGCACAAAAGGCGGGGGCAGCAGACACAAAATTTAGCACTCTCTATCACTCTCTGTCACTATCTCTCACTATCTCTCACTATCTATCACTATCTATCACTATCTATCACTCTAGGACACTAAAAAACCTGCACCCCCAAAAAGGGGGGGTAGCAGACACAAAATATACACTCTCTATCACTCTCTGTCACTATCTCTCTCTATCTCTCTATCTCTCACTATCTATCACTATCTATCACTCTATGACACTGCAGCAGCAGCACTGACAGTTATATATATATATAAAAAAAAACCTGCAGCCCCAAAAAGGGGGGGTAGCAGACACAAATCTCTCTATCTCTCTATCTCTCACTATCTATCACTATCTATCACTCTATGACACTGCAGCAGCAGCACTATATATATATAAAAAAACCCTGCACCCCCAAAAAGGGGGGATAGCAGACACAAAATATAGCTCTCTCTGTCACTATCTCTCTATCTCTCTCTATCTCTCTCTATCTCTCTCTCTATCTCTCTATCACACTGCAGCAGCAGCAGGAAGTCCCAAGAAGTCAGATCCAGGAAGCGTCCAGCACGCTACAAGCAGTGATCAGGTAATCAGGTAAGGTATTTGCAAGGATCAGGTAAGTATTAGCAAGGATCAGGTCAGTATCACGGCAGATAGGCACGGTGACCGCTCTGCACGCTACTCCAGACCGGAATGGCGTCTGCAGCGCAGTCACCGTTAGTTTAAATGTCGCGCCTTGGCTGTGATTGGTCCGTGGGTCCCACGGACCAATCACAGCCTTGGGGGCAGGTGGGGTGAGGGTGGGGTGAGGTGTCATCGTCACCGATGACCCCCTCATGCCCCCTGACGCCCGGTGGTGATTGACACCTGTGTTACCGAGCGTCTGATTCGCTGGTAACACAGGAAAACGCTGTGAATGGCTGTTCACACTGAACAGCCAATCACAGCGATCGCCGACGGGGGGGCGGCATCGCAGCCCCCCCTGGGCATGCAGGAACATGTCTGCTGTCAGGGACAGCAGACATCGTCCCTCTGTCACTGCGTCTCTAGACGCAGTGACAGTTTAAAGTCATGACGTACATTTATGCCATGTGTCGGGAAGTACATCCCGGCCATGACGTAAATGTACGTCAAATGTCGGGAAGGGGTTAAACTCATAGCTCATTATTACCAAATGCTTACTATCCTAGGATCTGTGCCAAGTAGTGATAAGGCTATTGTATCCATTTTGTAATATAGGCTTTCAAAAATTATTATTATGATTAATAATCATAATAATAATAATAATAATAACAACAACAACAATACATCTATTTATAGGGAGGCACACTATATATTACTATTTATTACCAGTGCCATAGTGCGCAATTATAAAACACATTTGATTAGCAAGTAACATATTGAACTAACTACTGTATATAGCAATCTGGACAAACATAACACAAATCCTGGAGCATACAAGAATCCAATGCAGGGGTACACATCCATTAATGAGCTAGAAATGAGCAACATGACAGAAGGAAATAAGATTGGATGCATGAAGGGTACATGCAGCCGCTACATTTTCTGCTACTTGTTTGTAATTTAAAATTGTGTTTTATTTTATTTATAATGTTCTGCACATACATTTCTATCATTGTTAAAACGTAAATACTAAACAAGGATTTTTAGTTATTGGAAGCAAATGGTTTTGAGTGATGCTCCATTTATAATGTGCTAGTTTTCCCTTTAAGGCAGTCAGCTTAATTTTTACTGTCAATCAGTGGAGTAACAATTTCAGCACAGTTGAAAATACCCTGGGCTGCCATGCAGTCTTGCTTCCCGACTCCCCACCCTGCACAGACACCCAGCAGCTGTGTACGTTCAGCCCTCCTTCCTGCCTGCACAAACACCCAGTGGCTGTGTGCGTCCAGGTCCTGCATGCCTCCCTGTCTGCACAAGCACTCGGCATCTGTGTGCATCCACGTCCTGCACGCCTGGGAGGATTAGGTGCAGGTGTGCTGTGGGTTGGTGAGGAAGAGGTGGGTGTGGGGTCAGTGGCGTAACTATAAATTTTGCTCCCCCAAGCCAAAATAGTTTTGGGCGCCCCCCCCATAATGCCCCTTACACACTACGCCACACACTGTAATGCCACTTACACTATATGCCACACGCCGTAATGCCACTTACACATTACACCGTAATGCCCAGTACACATTATGCCAAACACCATAATGCCCAGGGTTCTCTCACATACAAGGGGTGATTCAATTCATTGTGATGGGCACAATGTGCCATTCATACTGCATCCAGAAACATGGCTACTTTGTTCTCACATCAAGGAGAATGAGGGTACCATAATGGGAAGCTGGGCATTGCCCTGCACTAAACCACAGCCCTTAGCACCTTTATAAGAGATCTTAATGTAAACGAGGACAAAGCACAATTTGCCAAAATAAAATGAGGCATATAGACATGAAATCCACCCATCACCAAATGCTTGGGAGTACACTACATATAAATGTGCCCAACTCATTATACCTGGGGTAGTCTTATTTCTGATGAAGGTAACAATAATGAATATTAAAGCAACAATGTGAGTTGTGGAGAACATACCCCAAACCATCACACCTATTCTTCTGCTACAGCTGTCAGCCCATAACTTACACTGTATATGTATATTAGTACATACATGTCAGGTTAGTTACATGTCATTTTGCCACTGTTCAGAAACTTTGCAGGCCGACCCCCAGCCAGCATATACATTACATGAGGGGAGGCAGCGTGCCCACATAGGGCAGGTCATCCAATATTAATATGGAAAGACGGTGATCACGGTGACTAGGGAATAGAGACTGCTACCTGGGTGATGCCCCCGTGTGTGTGGGCCATGTGTGTGTGTGTAGGCCACGTGTGTGTGTATAGGCCATGGGTGTGTGCTCAGCTTCCATCTCCCTCCTGCATCTTACCTATACCTACTGCCCTCGATGTCTCTGCCCCCGGGCTGAGGTGATTTTCTGCTGAGATGACCTGCTATCTGACCAGCTAACACTTCTCCCTGCCAGCGCTGTGCGGGGGGCATGCAGTGTGTTCTGCTCTGCTGAACACACTGCCCATGCCAGCGCTGTGGGGGGTCCAGGCGGCCGTGCAGCGTCTCCCTGTCTGTGCTGTGCGGGGAGCAGGTGGGGGTGCGGGGAGCAGGTGGGGGGGGGTGCGGACAGGGTGCGGGCGTTCAGAGTCTTCCTACCTGCGCTGTGCGGGGGGTGCAGGCGGGCTTGAGGTGAGCAGGCGTTCAGCGTCTTCCTGTCTGCGCTGTGAGTGTGCGGGGGCTGCGGGCGGGCTTGAGGCGGGCAGGCGTGCTGTTTGTTCTGCTCTGCTGCTCCCTCCGAGTCAGCACGGCCAGGGAGGAAGCGAGCGGCGACGGCGTATTGTAGGCCAGGGGGAGGAGTCAGGGACGTGAGCGCTTCCTCCGCTTCCCTGACTAAAAATATCAGCCTTTTTTAGCAATGCCGCTTCTGATCTAGGCGCCCCCGCAGCACTGTCTCCTCCAAGCCACCGCGGGGGCTGCGGTATTATAGATACGCCACTGTGTGGGGTGCTGCAGTTGTGTGGGGGATGGTCAGGGGCGGTGGTGCCACCGGTGTTGGAGGGGAAAGTGCGGGGTTGTCGTGAGTGAGAGACAGGGTCTGGGCATGCTATGGATGGGGGAGAGGCCGGTGTGCCATTGGTGGGGGAGGGGTTGTGGTGTTACCGCAAATAGATGCATGGGTGCTGCTGATGGTGGTGGCCTGCTGTGGTGGTGGGCGTGGTTGTGGCGTGGGTGGGTGAGGGTCGGGTACGAGGGTGCCGTGGGTGGGGAGGGTGCTTGGGGGTGGTGTGGGTGGTGCAGTGGCAGGTGCTGGGTGGTGAAGTTACATGTGTTAGGGTGCCCCGTGTGGGTGGTGTGGGTTGGTCAGGAGCGCTGGTGCACCGGTTGAGTGAAAGCAGTTGCGGGGGTGCTATGGGTGTGGGAGGTGTGGGGTCGGTGGTGGTGTGGGTGTGGGAGGGCCGGGTGTGGGTGTGCTACAGGTGGTGCATATTTACATACTCTGCCTTATCACTGGCAAGTCTGTGAGTGATGTCTTTTTTCCTGCTGAGAGATTGGGGAGGGGCAATCTCAGCAAGTGCTGCGCTGATAGGCTATTAGCCCCGATCTGTCACTCTATGACTCCGCCTAGCATTATACACACAGTCACAGAGTGACCAATATGGGCTATTATATAGGAGATGCCCAGAATAGCGCTGCATACACATAATGCCCAGAGATGCAAGCTTATGCATAATTCCTGGAGTAGCACACAATACTCATAGGGCCTTATTTTGGTTCACTCTTTCTGACAAAATCCTTCTTAGATGGACAAAACCATGTGCACTGCAGGGGGGCAGATGTAAAATGTGCAGAGATAATTAGATTTGGGTGAGTTATTTTGTTTCTGTGAAGGGAAAATACTGGCTGCTTTATTTTTACACTGCAATATAGATCTCACTATGAAGTAAAACCCCACCCAAATCTAATTATATCTGCACAAGTTACATCTGCCCCACCTGCAGTGCACATGGTTTTGCCCATCTAAGAAGGATTTTGTCAGAAAGAGTGAACTAAAATAAGGCCCATAATGCTGACTAGTGTAGTGCCCAATACGCATAATGCCCGGAGCAGTGCCACTTTCGCATAATGCGTCCCTCCTCTATAATGTGCAGCCTGGTCCCTCCCCTAGTAGCTAGTAATACCTTCCTCCCAGCAGCTCTGCTCCTCTTCGGTCTCTAGGTGCCTGCAGCAGCCGCTTCTTGTTCCAGTCTGCCCAGTGTAACAGCAGACATGGGTCCCCCACAGTAAGCAGTTGAATCACAGGCATAGTTTACTATGAGGGCAGCATAGCTGTGGATAGCTGCCGCCTGGCTGTTTGTGAGGTGCGCTGAACCTGCTGCCATCGCCGCTGCCCATCACACATACCGTACATATTGAGAGCAGAGCCGGCCCATACCAATTTTTTGCCCTAGGCAAGCTTTTGGCTGATGCCACCTAGCACACAGAATAGTCAGCATAAATGGCGCACAGAACCAGAGGATGATATGCTTAAATAAATCTGGACCCTTTTTTTTGGTTAACCAGATGCCCCCTAGCACCATTGCTAGTTTCGCCTCTGAAAGTGGCACCCCTCTACCAACATAGCACCCATCAGGGGCAGTGCACAATATAGGCATGTGGGACAAAAGCAGTTGTGTTCTTGCTGGGAAGGGGCATGGACACAAAACAGTACCCCCTGAAGGCAGCATAGTTGTGGAAAACTGCCACCTGGCTGTTCGTGTGGTGCGCTGAGCCTGTGTCACGGCCGCTGTTAGGACGCGCCGCTCACCTGTTCATCTCCGGCGGCGGGGCCTGCGGGCCATCCGTCTGGGTGCAGGACGGGGAGCGCAGCGTCTAGGTCTCCCGGCCGCGACCATCTTCCTGGGGCCTGCAGCACGCGCTTCCAGCATGAGAGCCAGCCAAGGTTGTTTGTCTCCAGTCTGGGCGCCGCCATGTTGTTGTAGCCAGCCAATGGTTCAGAGCTCCAATTCAACTCCTCCAATCAAGATCTACCCTGGGGGATAAAGCAGAGCCCTCTGGGGCATACAAGCGCCAGTACTTTGTTGTCAATCCCTGGGGTGGAAGCTTCAGCCTGTGCTCCTGTCCTTGCCCTGTGATATTCCTGATTCCTGTCTTCGTTACCTGCAGTTCAACACCTGATACCTGGATACCTGCATTTGCATTCTGCTCCCAGCCCTTACAGCTTTACACCTGTTTCCTGGACTTTGCAAATTGCATGCTGTCTCCAGCCCTTTCAGGTTTGCTACAGGCTGTCGACCAGCTGCACCTGCTGCCAGCCCTGCGTGTCTGTTGACACATCTTCACTCCTGCTGTCGACCAGCTGCACCTGCTGCCAGCCCTGCGTGTCTGTTGACACATCTTCACTCCTGCTGTCGACCAGCTGCACCTGCTGCCAGCCCTGCGTGTCTGTTGACACATCTTCACTCCTGCTGTCGACCAGCTGCACCTGCTGCCAGCCCTGCGTGTCTGTTGACACATCTTCACTCCTGCTGTCGACCAGCTGCACCTGCTGCCAGCCCTGCGTGTCTGTTGACACATCTTCACTCCTGCTGTCGACCAGCTGCACCTGCTGCCAGCCCTGCGTGCCTGTTGACACATCTCCACCCCTGCTGTCGACCAGTTGCACCTGCTGCCAGCTCTGCGTGTCTATTGACACATCTCCACTCCTGCTGTCGACCAGCTGCACCTGTTGCCAACCCTGCGTGTCTGTTGACACATCTTCACGTCTGCTGTGGTCCAGCTGCACCTGTTGCCAGCCTTCCGTGCCTGCTGACGCCTCACCATTCTGCTGTCTGCATCCGCACCTACTGCCAGTCTTCCGTGCCTGCCGACGCCTCACCATCCTGCTGTCTGCATCCGCACCTACTGCCAGTCTTCCGTGCCTGCCGACGCCTTACCATCCTGCTGTCTGCATCTGCACCTACTGCCAGCCCTCCGTGCCTGCTGACGCTTCTCCATCCTGCTGTCTGCATCTGCACCTACTGTTAGTTCTTCAGCCCGCTGACGCTTCTCCACCATGCTGTCGGCACTCGCATCTACTGCCAGTCATCGGAGTTCGCTGACTTCCGTCTCCTGCTGCCCCCTGCTGTCTGCACCCACAGTCAGTCATTAGTTTCCCCAGTAAGATAACAAAGACTCTGGGATTAATCCCATCATTCTGGACTTTCAGTTGTTACCCAGGTATTCCACTGGGTTTTTCAGCCTGCAGTATCATTTATGGTTTTGCCTTCTCATGTTGGTGCTACAATAAAAAGTTATATTAAACCTGCTGTTCTCCAGTCTCCCTCAAGTCGCAAACACCCAACCTCCAGGCCTCAGACAGATCCACAAGGTACCCCTAGCGTGACAGTGAGTACTGGCCCATTGGATCCGTCCGCCAGCCAGGAGTTCTTTCAAAATGTGGTCGCGCGGCTGCGAGCACTGGAGGAATCCCAGCAGCAAGTTACTCAAGCACTCCAAGGCATTTCTCAAAGACAAGCCTCAAATCCCTCTCCACAGACTGTCTCCCCGTCTCTCCGATTGTCTACCCCTTCTAAATATAATGGTACCCCTCGTAACTGCCGGGGGTTTATCAATCAATGTGAAGTGCATTTTTCCCTGCAGCCAATGAACTTTCCTTCTGATCGTGTTAAAGTGGCTTTTATTGTTTCCTTATTATCGGATTCTGCATTGGACTGGGTCTCCCCACTCTGGGAAAGAAATGATCCGCTACTCTCCAAATACTCTGACTTTATTTCTCAGTTCAGAAAAATTTTTGACGAACCGGGACGGGTATCCTCTGCCGCTTCAGAAATCCTGCGGATTCGTCAAGGCTCCCGCTCCGTTTCTCAATATGTTATCCACTTTCAAACTGTGGCATCTGAACTGAAGTGGAATGAGGAAGCTCTAATTTCCACTTTCTTGGCAGGGTTATCTGAACGCATGAAGGACGAATTAGCCACCCGAGATCTTCCCACCTCGCTGGGTGAGGTCATATCGCTCTGCGATAGGTTGGACCTTCGTTTTCGGGAGCGTCAGCTAGAGAGATCCCGGCAAGAGCGAGGCAAGTCTATCCCCGTTTCTCCTCGCCCAGGGCCTTCTCTTCCTCCAAATTCTTCTGATGAGCCTATGCAGATCAACCATACTCGGCTAACTCCCGAAGAACGCCAGAGAAGACGGCGACAGAATTTATGCTTGTATTGTGGGGAATCAGGTCATCTGTTAGCCAAATGTACCCGTCGTCCGTTAAACTCCCGGTCCTAGTTGGCTGCGGAGAGGCCAATCTAGGACGAGTAGAAACTTCTCCAATCAAGTCCGACTCTTTGCTGTCCATACAGATTGTATTACCCAACGGTTCACTCGCAGTATCTGCTTTACTGGACTCTGGAGCAGCCGCCAACTTTATTTCAGCCCAGTTTGTGTCCTATCATGGCCTGGACTCTCAGGAACTATCGCAGCCACTCCAGTTATCTGCCGTAGATGGGAGTCTTATTCCTCAAGCCTCCATCACTCATCGGACTCTGCCCATCAAAATTCAAGTTGGGGCGTTGCATCAGGAAGAATTATCTTTTTTCATTATTCCTAAAGCGAACCACCCTGTAGTGTTGGGGTTTCCTTGGCTCCAGCGACATTCTCCAAAAATCAATTGGAGTACTATGGAGGTTCTGTCCTGGGGTACGAACTGCCGTCACACCTGTCTTCCCGGATTAGTGCGCATCCAGTCCACCTCGCCTACGTCTCCTGATCTTCCTCCTCAAGCCTATCAAGCCTTCTCCGACGTCTTCTGTAAAGGTTCAGCCGACAAATTACCTCCGCATCGGCGCTGGGACTGTCCCATCGATCTTATTCCAGGTAAAATGCCTCCAAAGGGCCGAACTTACCCACTCTCTCTCCCAGAGACAGAAGCCATGTCCCAGTATATTAAAGAGAACCTATTAAAAGGCTTCATTCGGCCTTCTACGTCGCCAGCAGGAGCCGGATTCTTTTTCGTTAAAAAGAAAGATGGAGGTCTGAGGCCCTGTATTGATTATAGAGGACTGAATAACATCACAGTCAAAAACAAGTACCCATTACCCTTGGTGACTGAGTTGTTTGATCGAATCAAAGGGGCTAAGGTCTTCACCAAATTGGATCTCAGAGGAGCTTATAACCTTATCCGTATCCGAGCAGGCGATGAGTGGAAAACAGCTTTTAATACTAGAGACGGTCACTACGAGTACCTTGTTATGCCGTTTGGTCTCAGCAATGCTCCAGCAGTATTCCAAGAGTTCATGAATGAATTATTCCGTGATTTACTGTATTATTCCGTGGTTGTTTATCTCGATGACATTCTTATTTTTTCTCAGAATATTCCGGAACACCGTCAGCACGTGAAGGAAGTGTTACAGCGATTGCGATCCAACCAGCTATACTGCAAATTGGAGAAATGTGAATTTGAAAAATCTTCAGTTCCTTTCCTTGGTTACATCATTTCAGGTACCGGATTAAGCATGGATCCTTCTAAAGTGCAAGCAGTCCTTGATTGGCCACAACCTCATACCCTAAAGGCTGTTCAACGCTTCATTGGCTTTTCCAATTATTATAGGAAATTCATCAAAAATTTTTCTTCCATCATTTGTCCCATCACGGCTTTGACCCACAAAGGAGCCAATCCTGCCAAGTGGTCTCCCGAAGCGGTGGCAGCGTTTCAGCAACTAAAAAGTGTATTCACTTCAGCTCCAATTCTTCTGCAGCCCGATTGTTCTCGCCCGTTTATTCTGGAGGTAGATGCCTCTTCTGTTGGGGTTGGAGCTGTACTTTCACAGAAGTCTGAGGACGGTCACCTACACCCATGTGGGTTCTTCTCCAGGAAGTTCCTGCCAGCCGAGATGAACTATCCCATTGGTGAACAAGAATTACTAGCCATTAAATTGGCCTTTGAAGAATGGCGGTACCTGTTGGAAGGGGCTAAGTTTCCTATATCCGTCATTACAGATCATAAGAACTTGTTATATTTGCAGAACGCCCAGTGTCTGAACCCCAGACTAGCCCGATGGGCTTTATTCTTTACGAGATTCGAGTTTGTGTTATCTTTCCGTCCTGGGTCTCAAAATGGCAAAGCGGATGCACTCTCCAGATCTTTCACATCCTCTACAGAAGATCGTACCATAAGCCCAGTTCTAAGCCCTACAGTGTTTGCTAAGACTGCTGTAGTATCCATTCCTAGAGGAAAGACTTTTGTTGATACTGGACTCAGATCATCTTTGCTACAGTGGGCACACTCCTCTCGTTTTTCTGGTCACTGTGGTGTAAAGAAAACTTTAGAATTCATTAAAAGAGTGTACTGGTGGCCATCCATGAGGAAAGATGTCACTGACTTCGTAGCATCCTGTACCCAGTGTTCTCGTCACAAGTCTTCTCGTCAAGCACCTGCTGGTCTTCTACAACCATTATCCATACCTGAGTCACCCTGGTCACACATATCGATGGACTTTGTCACCGATCTGCCTCCTTCACAAGGGTTCAACACGATCTGGGTCGTCATTGACCGTTTTTCCAAGATGGCTCATTTTGTTCCACTAAAAGGCCTTCCGTCTGCTCCTAAATTGGCTCAAATATTCATAGCTGAAATATTCCGTCTACATGGTCTTCCGAGAGAAATTGTATCTGACAGAGGGGTACAATTTGTATCAAAGTTTTGGAGAGCGTTGTGTAGTGCTTTACAGGTAAAGCTGAACTTTTCTTCATCCTATCATCCGCAATCCAATGGCCAAACAGAAAGAGTAAATCAAGATTTGGAGGCCTTTTTACGCCTGTATCTGTCCTCCTCGCAAGACAATTGGAAGGAGCTTCTGCCTTGGGCCGAATTTGCACATAACAACTCTTATCATTCCTCCACCGAAAAGACTCCCTTCTTCATTGTGTATGGTCGTAACCCACGTGTTCCAGAATTCCAAAATCTTCCTGTTTTTGACATACCAGCAGTGAACTCGTCTGTCCGGTTTTTCTCAAACATCTGGAGGAATGTTCATGCTTCCTTAGAGAAAGCCTCCCAACGTTACAAGAAATTCTCTGATCGGCAGAGACGGGCAGCTCCGAAACTCAAGGTAGGAGACCGAGTTTGGCTCTCCACCAAAAATATTAGACTCAAAGTCCCGTCTATGAAGTTTGCACCTCGATTCATTGGGCCATATACAGTAACTACTGTGATCTCTCCTTTGGCTTATAAGTTACAGTTGCCTCGTTCTTTGAAAATTTCAAATACATTCCACATCTCGTTATTAAGACCATTGATATTAAATCGATTCCAGAATAAAGTACCCAAGTCGCCTCAGGCTCATCATGATGTTGCTTTTGAAATTAAAAAAGTTGTGGACTCAAGAGTTCGTTCAGGGCAAGTCCAATATCTGGTAGACTGGAAAGGCTTCGGTCCAGAGGAACGATCCTGGGTGAATGCTGCTTGCGTTGATGCTCCCACTTTGGTCCGTAAGTTTCATCAACAATATCCAAGAAAACCATGGAAGTGTCCAGAGGCCACTTCAAAAGGGGGGGGTGCTGTCACGGCCGCTGTTAGGACGCGCCGCTCACCTGTTCATCTCCGGCGGCGGGGCCTGCGGGCCATCCGTCTGGGTGCAGGACGGGGAGCGCGGCGTCTAGGTCTCCCGGCCGCGACCATCTTCCTGGGGCCTGCAGCACGCGCTTCCAGCATGAGAGCCAGCCAAGGTTGTTTGTCTCCAGTCTGGGCGCCGCCATGTTGTTGTAGCCAGCCAATGGTTCAGAGCTCCAATTCAACTCCTCCAATCAAGATCTACCCTGGGGGATAAAGCAGAGCCCTCTGGGGCATACAAGCGCCAGTACTTTGTTGTCAATCCCTGGGGAGGAAGCTTCAGCCTGTGCTCCTGTCCTTGCCCTGTGATATCCCTGATTCCTGTCTTCGTTACCTGCAGTTCAACACCTGATACCTGGATACCTGCATTTGCATTCTGCTCCCAGCCCTTACAGCTTTACACCTGTTTCCTGGACTTTGCAAATTGCATGCTGTCTCCAGCCCTTTCAGGTTTGCTATAGGCTGTCGACCAGCTGCACCTGCTGCCAGCCCTGCGTGTCTGTTGACACATCTTCACTCCTGCTGTCGACCAGCTGCACCTGCTGCCAGCCCTGCGTGTCTGTTGACACATCTTCACTCCTGCTGTCGACCAGCTGCACCTGCTGCCAGCCCTGCGTGTCTGTTGACACATCTTCACTCCTGCTGTCGACCAGCTGCACCTGCTGCCAGCCCTGCGTGTCTGTTGACACATCTTCACTCCTGCTGTCGACCAGCTGCACCTGCTGCCAGCCCTGCGTGTCTGTTGACACATCTTCACTCCTGCTGTCGACCAGCTGCACCTGCTGCCAGCCCTGCGTGCCTGTTGACACATCTCCACCCCTGCTGTCGACCAGTTGCACCTGCTGCCAGCTCTGCGTGTCTATTGACACATCTCCACTCCTGCTGTCGACTAGCTGCACCTGTTGCCAACCCTGCGTGTCTGTTGACACATCTTCACGTCTGCTGTGGTCCAGCTGCACCTGTTGCCAGCCTTCCGTGCCTGCTGACGCCTCACCATTCTGCTGTCTGCATCCGCACCTACTGCCAGTCTTCCGTGCCTGCCGACGCCTCACCATCCTGCTGTCTGCATCCGCACCTACTGCCAGTCTTCCGTGCCTGCCGACGCCTTACCATCCTGCTGTCTGCATCTGCACCTACTGCCAGCCCTCCGTGCCTGCTGACGCTTCTCCATCCTGCTGTCTGCATCTGCACCTACTGTTTGTTCTTCAGCCCGCTGACGCTTCTCCACCATGCTGTCGGCACTCGCATCTACTGCCAGTCATCGGAGTTCGCTGACTTCCGTCTCCTGCTGCCCCCTGCTGTCTGCACAGTCAGTCATTAGTTTCCCCAGTAAGATAACAAAGACTCTGGGATTAATCCCATCATTCTGGACTTTCAGTTGTTACCCAGGTATTCCACTGGGTTTTTCAGCCTGCAGTATCATTTATGGAACAAGCAACGGAGCAGCCGTTTTGTGTATTGGAATGGAAAAAGGTTGTCAATTTAGCTGTGCAAGAAGGCGTTGTGTGTGTTCTAACAATGCCTGAGGTCTATTAACCAAGTTAACTGGATTTTCTAAGGTTGCTGTCTAGGGTTGAAGTCCACCATGCAGTTTATACACATACATGTGTTCTCTACTATTTTGACTTCTTCTCTAAAGAATCAGTCAACATATAGAAGGATTGCCAGTTACAATAATAAAAACTATGGACTAAATGTAAAAGTCTGCAAGAAGCCGTAGATGCAGGACTTTGTGCCCGTATTCTTAAAGCAGCAATCATTTACAAGGCAAAACCAACCTGAAATGTTCCTTGACATTATCGTTAAATGCTTTTTGTTGCTTATGAAACAATAAATTATGACAAAAGTTCATTTTACCAACCGATAAACACGCCCATACTGAAGAACCCTATCTCAATTAACCCAATAGTTTTCTTAAAGTAATCCCCAAATCTAAAAAAGCCTGTCTCCCCACAAATTAACCCTAGAATGTCTGTGTGTGCGTGTACATGTGGTAGGGAACATAGATTGTAAGCACCACTGGTGCAGGGACTGATGTGAATGTTCATATATTTTCTGTAAAGCGCTGCGGAATATGTGTGCGCTATATAAGAAACTGTTAATAAATAAATAGTCATTGTAATAGGCAAAACCAATAAAATGATAAACTATGTGGAAGAACAGAAGTGAATTCTGTCCCTCACCACATAATTAAACTTAAGGGTGACATATATACATCATTTTCTCAATTTAATATTTTATTCTAAATTTCTGAATCGGAAAATGTAATCCTAGGGTTGCTGTGAAATAAATTCTGATACTCCAGGTTGCCGTGAGTCCCGTGATTAAAAAAAGTTTGGGAACCGCTGGCCTATGAGCTAAAATTTTCTCAAGGACATGAAAAACACTTGCTACTCATTTCCTATGATGTCATTACTTCCCATTCAGTAGCTTGGACAGTTCTATGACCATGACAAGTTCTTGGTGGTTTTTGTTTCTTACGAGGCCACACAACGAAACATCCTGAAAATGCTATTACATTCTGTAGGGACAGAATCCATTTAAAATTTGTGCGCTGGTACAGTAATTTGTTTCTAACCTGCAGTGTATGTAAAATGTTATGGCCCAGCTGTGTAGGATTAATAATTAATAAAGTTATGTGAAAGCATAGTTTACATGTCAGCAACAAAATGCTTAGCACATGAGAAGCACTGTATGCGGAGGGAACTGGCTGAAAAGCTACAGTAAATAAGTATTATTAGACTTCTTATTATAGCGACTTAACTGTGCATAGATATTTAAAGTGAAAATACTGTATACAGTAGTCTTATATCTGTGTACACCAACAATCGACATGTTTTTTTTTAAAGCAGTATATTACAAAGTAGTATATATATCCGGTGAGTTTAGGTATTTTTTACTTTGTAACATCCACTCTTAGGTTTTTATTTATTTCTTAAGGCATTGATTGCTCTTTACAACCCTTTTTGCTGCGCAATAACTGTTCTTACCTTCACTGTTCCTAATAAATAAGATCCTAACATCATTATTTGACTAACTTATTATCATCCCAAAATACCAATTTTCAAAGTCACTTTCTCATAGCTCCCACACTGAGTGGTGAGAGATGTTATGTCTTTTTACTTAGTGCCATGCCTAGGCGTGCACACATTGAGTGTTAGGGGTACACAAGCAGACCCTATTGCTGTGAACACGCTTTTAAACACCTCCCTGCCGCTAGCAATACCTTTTACCAAAGACGTTTTCTTATTAGAACTATATTCTATTATAATAGATCAATTATGTGTATTTTGCATTGTTACTTGTTCTCGACCAATGTCATATAACTACATACCTGCAGCAGCCATATATGTTTTTTACTTTACTTGCATGTACTGTTACACAGAGTAATTAGAAGATTAAAACTGAAATAGGCAGGAGATTATGGTGTGGCTGAGAGATGTTTTATATTGTAGTGCGTGCCAATAGATGATAGTAGACATTCCTAATTGGCGGTGTTAGACACACCCAATGGGTGGTGTTAGACATGCCCAATAGGTGGTGCTAACCACACCCCTTTGACAGTGCACCCCCTAATAAAATGTGCTGCGCATGCCTATGGTGCCATGGGAGCTGTTCTAAAGAGGACAATCTCCCTGCACCAATGGTCGATTAGCAATGACAGCTTGCGGGTAGTCCAGGGGGCGGGATAAACCCAAGGTCCCCTGTTATGGAGCTAGGATTAGCAAACCAGTTGCAAAAATATAATAATAATGTAGTAGTAGTAATTGTATTAAGCACATTAATTAAAATAAATTCTGTGACTTCCAGTTGCTATACAGATGAAGTACATCTATCCGTAATTTGTAAACTGTCCTTGTAATTAGTTGGTGCATTACTTCCAGAGTTTGCTGTAAAGATTGCATGCAATCTGAAAGTCAGGTAGTGACAAATAAACAGTTTCATTATGCAAGTGTGACTCCCATTTATAGGTTTATGGAAGACATTTACAAATGCAATAACGTTGAGGAGCATAGATTTGTGTGTGTCTGGAGTACTAGTCAGCGTGTCACTAGTTAAATTGTTAGCTGCACATACAGGCGTTCAAATACATTTAGAAAAATGCATCTTATCTACAAAGAATATATCTATGCCTGTGCAATTCTAAATAGCAGTATGCTGTGTACATGACACGGCACACCTAGACTGTCTTAGACTGAGACAATGATTAATGAGGAGTCTACAAATGAAATAGACCACTGACAAGTCCTTTATAAGTTTAGAAAAGACAATAAGTTAATTCATTAGGACAGAACAATTCCTACATAGATCAATAGGAGGTGTTAGCCATGCCAGCATGTGGACAATAAAAAAAAAACAGTATTTAGTAATTAATTCAGGTGCAAATACTGTACACACAAAATAATCAATTACAATATATGTATAGGACGGAACATATTAAGAAAAAAAGCTGTGAAGACTGGAAAAAAGTACTGGAATGTGCTGTTACATTTCTTTCTATCTTAATATTATTTTTCTTAAAATGTTCCATCCTGACCTGTTCAGTCCATGCTGGAGGGTACCAAAATAAAAGGCATCAAACACACATTTAGCATATCACACAGGGATACTGTAGATTTATTAAGCTCAGTGGGGTTGGAGTCTTAAGGTGCCCATACACTAGTAAGATTTATCTTCAGATCTAGCTGGTTGGAACAAAAACATGGTTATGGATGAGTGACAGTTTGTCAGTTTTCCAGCATTTCCAAGCAAGTGGTCAACTGTCATGTGCTCTCATCCATAACCATGTATTTGTTCCAACCAGCCAGATCTGAAGAGAAATCTGCGTGTGTATGGCCACCGTTGAGAGAGGAGAGGGAGCTGCTGATGCTGCTGTGTTCCCACCAATGGAGGCTCTATGCTGCCAAATCCCAGTGAGATGAGGATCTGAGACCTCCAATTCTGAGGATAGTAATTAAAAGGCAGGAGCGTGCTAGGTGTAGAGAGGCAAATCCTGGGTTCCCTCCCCAAAAGCAGAGGCAAGTCCTGAAAGTAACTGACAGCCACGGACGGGCCATTGAGTCAGGCACATCAGGGACTCAGTAAGGCAGCAAAGAGGACTGGTAACGGAGCTTCTTATATGATATAAAAGGCATTTCAGCCAAAACAACTGGCAGAGTTATTTATAGTCCCCGCTGGTAGTGAAACACAGGCTAATGAGACTACAGAGCTTAATTGTTGCAGCTAATTTGACTAGTTTGTCAGCTAAAGACTTGTTATCACTCAGTTCCAGTTATGTTTATATTAACTTGAGCAACACAGCTTGAATATCATTTTTATATACAGAACTGCAGTTTAAATATTATTTGCAGCAAGAACTAAATTGATGCAGCATTGGGCGTTTTATAACCCGATTTTGGTTAATAAATCCACTCAGGAAAACCTCAGTACTTAATGTAATGGAGAAGATTTTCAGTGAGACAGAGAGAATATGCATGACTGATTAATTGGAGTACCAGTACCTGTATGGCCTGAAATTATATTCAGCAAAGGAAGAGCAAACACAGGTTTCTACAGTATTGATACACAGCGCACCTAGTTTAAGGAAGTTACCTTTTTGGCTCTTGTGGATTATAAATTAGGCTACTATCAGAAGTCAAGGTAAATACTTAATTCACGGGAAAAAACTTAATTGGCTGTATGAACTTTCTTTCTTTATGTTCTTGTTCGAACAATAAATGTTTTTTACAAGCTCCCACTCAGGAAAGAGATGAGGTGCTTACCCCACTCACAGTAAAAACTGGTATAGCTGGGCACATAAATTACTTTATCCTGTCACTATGTAACCACGTAAAGGAATAGGTGAGCAGAATCACCGTAACTCGGTAAATGTTCAGTTGATCAGTCCCATCATACTCATGCGTCTGAAAATGGGAACCTCATGTAATGGGTGTGATGCGGATATGCACCCAACCTCACTGAGGGGCCACACTGTAGCTTTCACCCCAATTAGGGGATAATGGCACGTCAGTGAAAAAATAGCTCAATGTATACAATATATTAAATATAAAACATACAAAGCTGGTATAAAAACAGTGGTCTACAAGATGATATAGAGTATATCTCCTGAACAGCAGGTAAGTGGCCACTCTCCACACGTAGTAAAAATATAAGATAGCAGCGCTTACAAATTAATATGTGGGATTGTCTGCTTTTGTAAATAAAATAAAATATTTATTTAGCATAAAAACAACAAATGAATAAATTATGGAAACAACACAATTTAATATAAAAGTCCGACAAATTGTTCACACTCATTTTGGAGTCACAGCTCACTACCTGTGTATCTATTCCTGGATGTAGGGGCTGGGGGCATGGCCATCAGAGCAGCTCACAGAGCCACTGGCCATTCCCCCACAGTGGCTAACAGGGGGGTATGGCCTCATGGGAATCTCACAAGAATAGGCCATGCCTCTTTGTCACTATGCCACACCCCAAAATGTCAGGCATGCAGGGTCCTGATTCTCAGGATTCACAAGTTGGGAGGTATGCTTAAGGTAACAGCCTAATAACATTTCTGTGTAAACAATAAATGAACTGACCACAATAGTATGGAGACATTGATGTTTTTTTAGTATTGACACAGTGGGGGGATTTACTAAGACGGGAGTTCTATTTCACTTGGGATGTTGCTTTAGACAACTAATCAGAATCTTATTATTTATTTAGTACCTTCTAGAAGATAATAGATAGTATCTGATTGGTTGCCTATAGCAACATGCCATGTGAAATAGAACGTCCATCTTAATAAATTTCCTCCTGTATAATTACTTTTTCCTGTTTCATAAATGTTATTCTCACTTTCTTCATTTTCTGTTTGTATTATTTGATATTTATTAAACAATAAAATTTCATATGCAAAAATGACTATATAATGCAATACTACATTATAGTTGGATATAGTAAACATAATGAGGACTATAGATCACTGCATTCTACCTAGACTGTACATGTATGGTATGCTTAGATGAACATGCTTAACATTAAAGTGCCCTGGAAATTAATTTAAAATATTTGCATCTTTGTCGTATATTAGGAAGATCATATGTTATGATGACGCTGAATACAGATAATTAGGTATATTTTCCTGATATCAGCACAAACTGCCTGCAGGGAAGAAACTGCTGTCAAGGCAGGAGTAGCTTCCATGCTGACATACTGTGGGGTTCAAGCATTGTTTATAGTGCAATTTTAAAACATTGTTATATTAATGATCCCGCAGTAGGGTTATGATGCCCCAGGAGAACATTAATTACATGTTTGTTCATTGGGCTTGACTAGAATAACTTTCTAAAAAGAAACCTCACATTACAGTATATTGTATGTCATATTTACAATCTGAATCTAGAGATGAGCAAAAATTGCAACAGATTTCCGTGTAATTAAAAATCTAGATAATTTATCCATGTTGCATGTAATTTATGTGGCTTTCTATGTCTTTGATATGTTAATATGACTTAATCTGTTTTATATATTTGAAGTAATTAATAATTTGTACAATATATGTTTTGGAAATATTACCCCTTAGCTCCTTTAGAATTTAAGCTGTCACAAGCAGGGCCCTCTTCCCCAGTGGCAGGCTGGGCCTGATGCCCCCCTGGGCCAGTACGATTTTAGCAACTTGGGGCCAGCTGTGTGTACTTTCAACAGCAGGAAGTCATACCCGGCCATGCAGTTTGTATTATAACGATGATCAGCGCCACCTTCCTGTAGTGACCCCAACATTACTGTAGTTGTAGCAGTTGAGAAGGGGAGGAAGAGATCCCCTTGATTTGCTGCTGCTTCCAAGGACACTATCAGCAGGTGCGGAGGCTGTCATATGCCCCTGGAGTGTGCGGAGCTGGGTTCCTCGGTGGACTCGACTCAGCAGCAGTGGGAGTCAGCCTCATCATCATAGTATTCTGTGCCCGGACTCATCAGACCTCTAAACCACAGCACAGAAACTGGGAACTGGGGTGAGCATTATATCTATATACAGGTCAAGTAATCCCCGCACCCCATCACCTAAATCTACAGTAAATCCGGCATCCCAGAGAAGAGAATCTCGACAACCCTCCCTCCCCATAGCCTAAACCTCCCCACTAATGCCTAACCCTCATACCCCATCACCTAAACCTAATCCTCCCTGCCCCACAGCTTAACCATAACCCACCCTTCCAAGTGTATAACACTTACCCACCCTGGATGGATACCTGGATATGAACATATGAAAATAAATATATTCACATACATTTGGCGGCAGAGGCCACCTGCTTGTGTTGCCCCCTGGCTGAAATTTGCCCCTGCTCTTCCATCATTTGATTTTCCTTCTCTTACTTAAACCATCTTTGCTGGCACCAAGTCCTATGATTTTCTGCCACACTTCTACTTATTCCAGTGTCCTCTGCTGATGCAGCTATGGTTATGTATTCTATACTTGTCCTCTATGGTACTCAACTGTAAGTCAATGTTTTGCTTATTAATTTATGTACTCTGCAATTGGTTGATGCAGATCCTTTGGGGCTCCATATAAATAAAGGACAACAATAATAATTAAAAATTGCTATAATCACCAATAAATTATCATTTTGTAGAAAATAAACCATACAGTGATCTATAGATAGTAAGTTTGCAGCAGGGCTCTCCTACATCCAGGTCTGTCTGTTGTTACCCAGTTTGTTTTATCACTGTCTACTATTGTAAAGCACAACGGAATCTGCTGCGCTATATAAGAAACTGTAAATAAATGATGCAATGCTGCATATTACAAGCTGATTTAGAATTCAAGTTAAATATATACCTTTTGCATATACACAAAATTCCACATATGCACTTAAGTTTCTGCAGCTATATTTTGAATTGTGCATATTAATAAATAGATACATCTGGCACAAAAATTAGGTTATTATCTACTTGTACCAAGACTGTGGGATGCGCAAAGACAGCGTTCATCAACCCTTTGAGTGCCAACATCTCTGTGAGAGATGTGCAAAATATCCACAAAAAATACCAGCGTCGCTCGCATTTGTTATATAAATTTAAATAAAAAATGTTGTGTAAAAAAAAAGCTTATTTTTCCTATACAGGTTGAGAATCCCGTATCCGAATATCCGTTATCCGAATTATTCCGAAAACCATACATTTCAGAAAGTGAACAAAATTTTTTTTTTTTGCTAAAAACTTACTGGGGACATCTGTAACAGCACTAATGAGGGAATGATATGTAACTGGCACTATATATGTACAAGACAGTGATTGCTTGGCATTTAAATTCAGTGCCTGAGATTGTACACAAACTTTGTTTCATGTTTTGAAACCATGTTTTATGCACAAATAAAATATATTTGTGTTTATTTCATGGGTACTTATGTAGTAACTGGGCTGCCGATTTTGAAATCGGGTCCATCGCATCGCACCCGACCATATCGCATGCGATGCGATGCGATGCGATGGACCCGATTTTTCCATAGGATTCAATGTTAAAATGGACTGAGTCCATTTTAACATGGAATTCAATGGGAAAAGGGGTCCTTTTCATACCCCTACTATCCAAGTGGGCATGGAGTTGGATATAAACCTGTGGCGAGCGTAGCGAGCCACCGAGCCCGAAGCGTGGCGAGCGTAGCGAGCCCCGCGAGGGGACACAGAATACCGTCCCCTCGCGGGGCTCGCTTCGCTCGCCACGCTTCGGGCTCGGTGGCTCGCTACGCTCGCCACAGGTTTATATCCAACTCCATGCCCACTTGGATAGTAGGGGTATGAAAAGGACCCCTTTTTCCCATTGAATTCCATGTTAATGGACTCAGTCCATTTTAACATTGAATCCTATGGAAAAATCGGGTCATCGCATCGCATCGCATCGCATCGTATGCGATGCGATGCGATATCGCATCGCATCGCATCTGATTGTATGCCTTAACTTAAGGCATACAATCAAAAAATCGGCAGCCCAGATACTACATAAGTACCATTTCATGCGTTTGATGTATATGTACAACATAAATGCAAGATACCTCAAGATACATCATTGAAATATAAAAATATTCCGAAATACGGAATAATCCGTTATCCAAAATTCTCCTGGTCCCAAGCATTTTGGATAAGGGATACTCAACCTGTATAAGGTAAATATTATAGGTCATTATGATGAGTAAAAATGTTTTCTTGGCAATTTCCGCCTATTTTGACAATTCACTTGGCACCCTTTTGGGTTAAAGAGTACATCAACAATATGCATAAGAAGCTTTGACACCTTGGGCCTTATTCTAGTTCACTCTTTCTGGACAAAACCATGTGCACTGCAGGGGAGCAGATGTAAAATGTGCAGAGAGAGTTAGATTTGGGTGAGTTATTTTGTTTCTGTGTGTTTTTTACACTGCAATATAGATCTCACTTTGAAGTAAAACCCCACCCAAATCTAATTATCAGTAACATCTGCCCCACCTGCAGTGCACACGGTTTTGTCCATCTAAGAAGGATTTTGTCAGAAAGAGTGAACTAGAATAAGGCCTCTTGTCGGGATTGCTGTATACGGTCCAGAAATAAGGACACCTTGCAAGAGAGTTAGCAATAAAGAATTAGCAGTGTACGGAATCGACCAGTCTTCTCTGCCCTGTATCACCTTCCCTGCCCTGAATGACTGTGTAGCGGTTTTAGAACCTGCCACGTCTACAGCATCCTGACCATTCGATTTTTTAGACTAGTGATACATATGTTGTTATTAATATCGGTACTTGTGAGTTATCCGGGCGTCCGATTTTGTACTTACGATTTGCATGCGATTTGCATGCGATATCGCATACGATATCGCATACGATATCGGATCCGATTTGCGATTTACATGCGATTTACATGCGATTTAGCATGCGATTTGCATCAGATTTGCTATTCATTTCATTACCCCACTATCCCCAAAGTGTGTCTATCAACGTGAACCCGAAGCGTGGCGAGCGCAGCGAGCCCGCGAGGGGCGGCGGTACGCGTCCTCCGACCTTTTCATGCCCTACTATCCACTAGGGCGTGGAGTGAGAATAGAATAGTGTGGCGAGCGCAGCGAGCCACCGAGCCCGAAGCGTGGCGAGCGCAGCGAGCCCCGCGAGGGGACGCGGACACCTGTGAAGCCCGCAAGGGCACGCGGATACCTGTGAAGGTGTCCGCGTCCCCTCGCGGGGCTCGCTGCGCTCGCCACGCTTCGGGCTCGGTGGCTCGCTGCGCTCGCCACACTATTCTATTCTCACTCCACGCCCTAGTGGATAGTAGGGCATGAAAAGGTCGGAGGACGCGTACCGCCGCCCCTCGCGGGCTCGCTGCGCTCGCCACGCTTCGGGTTCACGTTGATAGACACACTTTGGGGATAGTGGGGTAATGAAATGAATAGCAAATCGGTACTTGTGAGGCTCCCGATTTTGTATTTACGATTTGCATGCGATTTGCATGCGATATCGCATACGATATCGCATACGATATCGGATCCAAAATCGGACGCCCGGATAACTCACAAGTACCTTAATATCAACTGTGTTATATTTTTACTAAGGTGGCCACTTGAAAATTGATATACATTTTTTAAATAAATAACCAAACTATACCAATGTCATTGTGTTTGAATGAACATACAGTACACCTATTATTAGGGCAGTACTCAGATTCCTTGTCCCCATGAAAATGCTGGGTGGGAACATGGGCATGATGATGCTTGTCGGGGGAAGGCATATGAGGATAGCGTCTTCGGTACCGAGGGGATTTGCATACCCTCCAACATGACCCATTCCATTAGGTACAAAATGCTCTGTTCCTGGACTTCCCTGCCAGTGGCAGTTACAGATGTGAGCCTGCAGCACAGTCCAATATTCAAAAAGGGGAGCCACACCAGCTGCCATCCCAAACATCACTGAGAGTTGATGTGACCCCCCCTCTTTGAATATTGGACTGTGCTATAGGCTCACATCTGTAACTGTCACTGGCAGGGAAGTCCAGGAACAGAGCATTTTGTACCTAATGAGATGGGTCATGTTGGAGGGTATGGATTTGGCGTTGGGGGACAGGTGTTCAGCCGGTTGGAGGGCGGTGAATGCTTAGTGAGCAATACTGAATCAGGCCCATAATCAAAACGCTTTCGATTTTTTTAGCATTATTGATTAGTTTCTGTATATTCTATGCCAGTGGTTCCCATCCCTGGTCCTCAAGTACCCCCAACAGTGCACATTTTCCAGGTCACCCAGCAGGTGCACAGATTATTCAGGCACATTTTAAAAGATCCACAGGTGGAGCTAATTATGTCATTTGTGATTCTGTGTGGAGACCTGGAAAACATGCACTGTTGGGGGTACTTGAGGACCAGGGTTGGGAACCACAGATCTATGCAGTCTGACTGGTCCTATTCTTAAAACAGCATACATTTTTTGTGTTCAAATCTGCATTGATTTGCTGAATTTTAGAATCAATTTGTCCATAACTACTTGCAAATGTTTTACTCTCCTTAGCAACCTCTACAGGCATAGAAAGAAACTCTGGACTGCAACAATTGTTTCCATAGTTACAGTTGCAAGGAGTGTCCAAAATCTATAACATTTATGCAGGTCCTGTATTGCTGCTGAACAGAGAGACAGAGAAGGATACAATTATGCAAATACAAAAACCCAGTATATATGATCAATTTGAATTGCTTTAATACCTCAATAAACCCCTGACTAAACCCCTAACTTCCTATTGATATTTGCAATAGTTTCCTTTGAGTTTTATGCAAATATTCATCGGAGTTATTCCTATGACATCATCTTCCATTCCTTACCAATTACCATAATTATCACCTTTTCATCATGTTACTTTCATTACCATTGCTTCATCATTATCATTTCCCACCTTCAAGCTATGCCTTCCTTATCACTCAAAAATGCAATTACCTACATTATTTATTATCCTTTATTGTTATGCTCTCTATATATTATGAAGTGTTTCCTGGCATTATAAATCTTTCACATCAATTCCTGCCATTTACATAGTAAGGGTAAATTAATATAAGAAATAATTTTGCATCCCATACGTAAGCATAAAATGACAGTTGTAAAAATGACTCCTAACGTGCATAAAAAGTTCCATATTTCTCACAATGGGCCTTATTCTAGTTCACTCTTTCTGACAAAATCCTTCTTAGATGGACAAAAACATGTGCACTGCAGGGGGAAGATGTAAAATGTGCAGAGAGAATTAGATTTGGGTGAGTTATTTTGTTTCTGTGCAGGGTAAATACTGACTGCTTTATTTTTATACTGCAATATAGATCTCACTTTGAAGTAAAACCCCAGCCAAATCTATTTCTCTCTGCACAAGTAACATCTTCCCCACCTGCAGTGCACATGGTGTTGTCCATCTAAGAAGGATTTTGTCAGAAAGAGTGAACTAGAATAAGGCCCAATATGTACATACAACTCAAAATACAGTATACGTAGCAGTAAGAAGATATGCTCTAATTGTATCCTAATGCCGCTAGAGTAAAGTTATGGCAGTCATCAAGTAACCGGCACCACTTCTAGTCTAGCATGTTTTTTTTTTTTTTACTAATACAGGGGTATGGAGTCACCTTTAAAAAGTGCATCCATCATGAAGCAATAGCATCTGAGCTGTTCACACTATACAAGAGACACTTGCAGTTTGTATGCTTCGTCTCACTGTGATATCAGCAGCGGCGGATTGGCTTGGCAGGATACTGAGCCAATTTCTGTCCAGCCCATTAACAGCAGAGTGCACGCCAAGGCTGTATGCCTGAGGGCAAATCAAGCAGCCACCACTAAGCCTCTCTATCTAGCACAATGTAAATAAGTGGCACTGCTGTGTGGTGTAATGTGAATCATGGACACTACTGTGTGGTGTAATGTGAATTGGTACTATTATGTGGCTATGTCCCTTCCCATGAAGCCATGCCAATACATTTATGGTGCGCCTACGTGTTCACTATACCTATTTTGTGTGTGTGTGGGCTACCCTTTGCGGCACAGGGCACCAGAATGTCTAGTCATGGCACTGGTGCACATGAGCACTGCAGCAGGGGAATGGAAAGAAAATGGGAAGTACAAGACATTAAGTAAAGGCCATTCTCACTAGGGCAGCCGAGAGGTATGCTGGGCCCTGGTAAAATTTTGGGGCGTGGCCTAATCGCCAGAGGCGTGGTGTGTGTTATTGAAGCAGCAGCGCAGACCTACAGCATCTGCTGTGCTGACAGCAGGCTCAGCATCAGCTTTCACGCTGTCAGTGAGACACTCATGCTGAGCCTGCTATCAGCATAGCACATGGTGTAGAGGTGTGTACTGCTGCTGCTCGGGAGGGATGAAGGGGGAAAAGGGGGGTCGGACCAGCCCCCCCCCCCAGGCACCTCCAGCAAGCCCGGGCCTGGGTAATTAGTACCCGCTCCCCCCTCCTCTCGGCGACCCTGATTCTCACACCCTGCAGTGTGCATGCAATCCCACCCAAGGTTTCCTATGGGGTGGTACACTAGACTTAAAGAAACACACCCTTTTGAGTGTTGACACCGCATTTTCCAGAGCACAAATGCGCCTTTGGTGCATGCATAATCACAGCCTTCACTTTTACATACCCCCCTGCGATGCAGTGTTTACTGTATAGTGGTCAGTGAAGGCTGTGTTTACTGTATAGCAATTACTGGAATGCTTTCTTCACTGCATACAGTACTTGCCGACTTGACTGCTTTTAGAGATGCCCGAAGCAAAGAAGTTGCTGGGCAGTGATGGGGGTCTGGCCAGGTTAATAGCATCATTAGGCATCACTGCCTTTCAATATACGTGAGGGGTGGAACTACCAAAACAATGGTGTCTCCGTCAGGATCCTGCGAGCTACACACACTGCAGAAACTCCATTGTGTTTGCCAATATTTTAATAGCAGCAATCGATTAAAAGATCGGTTGATGGCCAGACGCCATGGTCTGCCTCATGAAGCTCCAGTAAAATCTCATCCCCAGTTTTTGATTGGCCCATGGGCTAATAGGTGAAAGATTCATTGGTAATCCATTGCATAGTTTGTTACCATCATTGGTTAATTCTGATTTTACCATCAATGATAACCATTGATGGTGAGAACAGTGATGGACATCTCTAGTCTGAACAATTAGAGTGAGGCAGGGGGCTGCCCTGCATCTTATTCCATGATGCGCTGTCTTACCCCCAACATGGCATGCAATGCTGCAAGAGCTCCTCCCAAATGTTGAGAAAGCCACTCAACTGCTGGTATTAACAGCAGATGAGCTGATTTCAGGACAGCTTTCCATAGCGCTGCACTATGCAAAGCCATCCTCCCCCTGCTGATGACCCCAGGCAGGGGGAAAGCCGCTCAGTGTGTATGCTCTGAGCGTCTTTCCCCCCAGCGATGATAGCGATCTACGCTAACCATACACGCTGGGCATAGTCGCCCAGTGTGTATAGACCTTCAGGCTTTTGTTCTTTTCTAAGCATAAAACATGCACCACAGTGTAAAGTAAAATTGGCCATTGGGCAAATTGCCACAAATGACAATTTACACGCCTAAACTGGGCATTTGAGAATTAACTTTTCTGTCCTGGAATTGTGTATTCATCGGGCTCCCTAAACAAATGTTTCTGATTGTTTATTTAACTTTATAAGCTCTCAGTGCAGCATAACATACATCAGGTGCCACAAGATGGTGGGTAGTGAGGGATTATAATGCTGACAAAAATAGTATAGTGTTAAACACTGCACACCAACAAGAAAGGACTGCGACATTAATGTATATTCAATATTTACTGTAGCCTATTGTCAATTACAGTATATATTAGGCCTTTGCATTTGCTAGATGAAACTGTAATTACAACAGCACTACAAGTCCCAGCTGAATTTTATACTATATTCTGTATAACAAATTGAATACATTTCTCTTTAAACTGTATGTACATCATTTTCACAGGTGAGGCCAGAAGCATACACACATACTATAATAAAAATCAGATAATGTAAACATGTCTGCTTAAATGCTTATTTGGCAGCCATTTATAAATCGGGTTTACTGTATATAGTGCATTCATACAATACAAAGGGATACATTTACTAAGATGGGTGTGCTATTGAAATGGAATGATGCCAATAACAACCAATCAAATTGAATTTCTTATTTATTTATCACTTTCTAGAAGATAATAGATATAATCTGATCTACAATCTTTTAGAAGGTGCTACCTGATGGACCTCACCTCGTTATGTTCGGAAACTTTTGAAGTTTGTTGTGCCCCTCCCCAGAGCCGGACTGGCCATCTGGCACTTCTGGCAAATGCTAGAAGGGCCGATGGCCTTGTGGGCTGATTTTCTGCACGTACCACCCCCTGTCATTTAGGGGGAACAATTTTACAGCTAGTTAAATCCGCTGACTCTGCAGTATGCCTTAAGGGAGCCAGTGGTCTGCCTTTCGCAGGACCCTGAAGCTGGTGATCGTCTTCTCGCAGCAGCGGTAAAGCTGCTTGTAGCAGGACCTGGGAGCCAGAGTCTGACTATCGTGGGATCTGGAGTCTGCCTCTGTCTGGAGCAGTAGCAGATCTACCTGTTGCGGCAGCCACTGAAGATGTGCTGGAAGGTGACTCTTGTGAGGCATAGGAGGTTTCATTGTGTAACCTGCACACACCAAGAGCAGCAGCTCCTATGTGGGACATTAGGTAGTTTGGCCCTTAACTAGAGCAGGATTAAGGGGGGCTCAGGGATTAAGTACCCCAAGGCACTTCGCTGCTGTCTCTGTCGGGCTCCCTGTAAGTGCCGAGCAGCCGGGCTGTGGCTTGACAGGTTGCAACTTGCTGCAGCGTGAAGGGGTGGGGCTGCTATACACTGATATGGTAAAGTGATCCCCCCCGTCCACGAGAACAAGTTTACTGCAGCTGATTGTCTGCAGTGTGCTGGTCATGGCTCTACTGTGACCCGACAGTGTGGGGAGTTGGACAGGGATGCAGGCAGCTACCAGTGTTGTAGGGAATTGTGGTGCTGGTTTCTGGCTGCTTCTTCCTCCGCAGGGAGGGTGCTGATGCCATCAGGGTTAGTGCAAATTAGAGATGGCTAGTGAATGGTTGTCGCGCCCCAGTGACTCGAATCATCAAGCGGAATGCATGATTCGAGACACTCACTGTTGGATGAGTCGAGACAGCAGCAGTAGCAGTGGGATGCAGTTAAAATACTGGCGGTCGGGATCCCGGCGTTCAGAATTCCGACGCCGGAATCCCGACCGCCGAAATGCCGACACATTCTCCCTCCTGGGTTGTCCACGACACCCCTGGAGGGAGAATAAATTAGTGTGCCGAGCGTAGCGAGGCACCGGGCCCGCTGCGTGGCGAGCGCAGCGAGCCCGCAAGGGGGGGCGATCCACGTCCCCCCCTTGTCGGCATTTCGGCTGTCGGGATTCCGGCGTCGGGATTCTGAACGCCGGGATCCCGACCGCCGGGATTCAATACTGAATCCGTAGCAGTGTGGCTGTTTAACTCTGGCTGAGAAGAGAAAGTTTTTGTGCATATTTAGTAACTGAGATGCAACCAATGATTATTAATAATATATAAACATAACACTGAATCTATGTTAGTATATTATTAACAATCATTGCATAAGCACTGCACAATCACTATTAAACTGAGCCTCTGCAACTCAGTAAATGTGTTGTGAGCCCAGCACTGTCTCTCTGTGCCTGCAATTCTAAATGAGTTATGAGCTCAGCCACTGTCTTACTTCCTGTCTTCCAGCACACTGAGTGGCTGACACTGTGCGAGTATGCTGTGAGCCCTACACTGTCTCTCTGTGCCTGCAAAACCAAACGAGTAGTGATCCGAGAGCCAAATTATTGATTCAACACACTTCACTTCACTGAGCCTTGTGTCTCAACTTATTTCAATGAATCGTTTTGCAAATAGCTTCTGGCTGTGGCAGGTGGTTTCCTGCGGCAGCAGATATATACAGAGAAGGGCCATAACAACATTAGGGTCCATCAGCAAAGCAGCACTGATCACCGGGACCGGATGAAATGATGGAGTAAAAGGAGGTAGGGGGACGTTGGAGCAGCATGCAAATTGTAGCCCCTGACCCTCCATGTCCCTTGAACCTAAGGGTCTGCCAAATACTGATACAGTATATCCATTGTCCTTTCAGATAGAGGGGTAGATGTAAAGGCTCTGTGGGCTCTTGATAGCCATGCAGGAGTGCAGGTAGGACCTGCTCTTCTGCCAAATGGAGGTACAGGGAGAGGAGGCACACTAAATACAGTGGCTCAGCTAGGAGGCACTGCTGTCTAAAGTGCCCCAGCCCCCCTAAGGGTTAATCTGGCCATGCCCTTAACAATACCTTTCCCCCTCTCCATCATTAGCTGATCCACAACACACTTACACCAACGATACCTCTCTCCCTCACTTCTTCTTTCTCTCCCCCCTCTCTCTCTCTCTTTCTTTACCTACCTCTCTTCCCCCTGTCCATGTCTGTCTCACCTCACTCCCTTGCTCTTTTGTGCTTCTTTCTCCATCTTCATTTTCCTCTCTATCTAAATCTCTCTCATTCTCCCCCTCTCTCTCGGTCACCCTCTCTCTCCCTCCTCTCTCCATTTCTCTCTCTACCTCTGCCTCTCTCCATCTCTCTCCCGTTCTTTAACTCCTGTTCTCTCTCCTTCTCACCATCTTTCTCTGTCTTTGTTTCTTTCACACTTCCACTGTTGTAATGGGTATAAAGTTTGTGTCATATTCTGTAATGGGGATTACAGTGTGTTCCATAAGGTCAAATGGGCATCACGGTGTGTTCCATAATGTGTGATGGGCATTATGGTGTGTTCCATAATGTGTAATGGGCATTACAGTGTGTTCCATAATGTGTAATACCTCCTTTTTCTGATGCCACGCCTCCTTTCCATGAGGCCATGCCCCCTTTTCCCTGAGCGGCTTCCCCGTACAAGGGTCCCGTCTGCTACAGGTGGGCCTGTGTGCTCAAAATGCCAGGGCCGATTTCTGGTCCCAGTCTGGCCCTGCCCCTCCCCAATTCATGCTTCTGGCTTTGGAATGCTGTCTTCCTGTATGCCTTCTGTTTGATATTTGCAGTTCCATCCGGCTTTGGTGTGGAGCACTGTGATTCTAGTGAGGTCAGTTGTTCCTCTCCGAGGCAGTCTGGAGACAAGACTGTCCGAGCGAGGGTCCAGCTCAGTTGCCCCCCACTGCAGTTGGTGTGGTGGTGGAGGTTTGCCATTCGGAAGTCACTGTCTCTCTTTTCTTCTGTTTCATCCTCTCTGTCTGATTTTTCCAATAGTTAAGTGTCCACTGGAGTCTACGGCTTGCAATTTGAAGGTGGCCAATATGATCTTAGACATAAAGTAAATAAAGTATGGGCTGCTGGTGGGACAGGCTGCTGTGTTTATTTGGTTTAACACATCTATTTTTCATGGTCTGTGGGAGTGTGCTAAACCAACATTTTGAAGGGTGCTTTGTTGATGTTTTCACCCTTACAGTGAAATCTAAAAGGTTGTTACACCAAGGTGTGAAGGCATACATTTATTTATATTTGGAGAAACTGGAGAGATCTACTGAAGGTTTTCTACACTTACAGTATATGCAGGTGTTAAAGTTGGGGGGGGGGGGGACTGGGTGGAACTGAGTGCCACCACCTCTAATGGTAGGGGGAACTCAGTTCCAGCTCCACCACAGTCCTGCATAGTAATTCTAACAGAAGAGCCTGTCCCAACGGCTTCCTTTTCTATCATGGCGTATGTGATGTCATGCTGTCATTGCCACTGAAGTGAAGAAAAGCCACTAAAAGAAGCAGGATTTGTGCATGATGAAGACAATACTGTATGTTCTCCTTATACATGTATGTGTGACATACACGTATAGAGTACTACTGTGTAGAGTAACTTGAATAAGGGGCACTGCTGTGTGTCATAATGTGACTACTATGTGGTGTAATATGAATCAGGTACACTACATGTGGTCAATATGATTGTGCTGTGCAAAAAAATAAAAAAATTGGTCTATCATCAAGGGGGTTTCTGGGTACTCAGAACCCCCCCCCCCCCTCCCCCCCTGCGTGTGCTACGGACCTGCAAACTAGAATGCTTTTCTGTCAGAATCACTGTGAAGGGCCAATGGCCAATGTGGAGATTTAAATGTTCCACCTCACCATTAGAGGTGGTGGAACTCAGTTCCACCCCCCTCCACTTTAACCCCTGTTTAATATTCACCCAAAACACAGAAACATTTCATGTTTGCAATTTATTTACATGCCATTCCAGCAGAGCAGAGACTGAAGAAAAATACATTGTGCTGCCCATAAATTTACCATTCTCCCTCTGTAAGATGAAACAGAACAATTCTGGTTCCCTGCAGCATCTGTGCAAGCCAGAAGCCAGACATGCTGACAGAACCCTCATCAGTGGTCTGGTACCGTCAGCATACCGTAGTATTAACAAACGCAGAGTGAGGCTTGTGCAGATCATGTAGAATGGTTCTGTTATAATAACGATCACGCAGTAGGGAAGTGAAGCCCCAGGAGAGCATTAAATTATATTTACTCCACTCTTATCTCTGCCTTTTAGGAGTTAGCATCAGCAGTTGCTGACACAGTTTAAAAGGCTGATGAATACCTTTTTTGCAGGATGTAAGCTGAAACACTGATACAGCATTAACCACTCCAAGCCCAGGCATGTTTAATACCCATTTACAACACTTTTAAATATAAGCTTTGATACTAATGCTGGCTGCGAAAAAAAAAAAAAAATTGTAAAACTCTTTCTGAAATCCAAGGTTTCACATAGATTGCAGACACCACAGTTTATGTTACTTTATTTCAATCCATGTGCTAAAAATACAAGGATGCTAAATAAATGATAACTGGAAGGATTTTCTTATGGGTAAATTAGATTTTTTAGCAGTGGTTTTAGAGATGCATCTATTTGTTATTCTACAGAAGTTGAGTTTCTGCTGTGGCATCAACTGAAATAGGCTGTAAGTGTAAGATGAACGAGTTGTGAATAAAAATCGAGTGAAATACCAGAACAAAAAGTTTGATACAGTAGCTTCATGGAAGAACATATATCAACGGAAAAAAAATAAACATCATGTAATAAGTGAGTGCGAATCCTGCATTAAGGTTTTTTTCTGAAGTTTTTTTTTAATGCAAACTGCAAAACACAATGTCAAAACTAATTTTTAGATAAAACCTTTGTATTTTCCCTGTTCTTTTAAACAATCCAACATGCATGCCTACTTCTGTGTCTTTGGAATTTCTCTGCTACAAGTAGGGGTGAGCGGGTTCGGTTCTACTTGGCTTTTCTTGGTTCTTTTCACCAAATTATTGCAGTTTCTGAATTGTCCTATTGCAGGGGTGGCTAAACAGGTCCTCGAGATCTACCAATGGTCCCCTTTTTCAAATCACCTAGCTGGTGCACAGCTGTAGTCATTACCAACTGTGACATTTCCCAGACTCCCTAGCTGGTGCACAGCTGTAGTCATTAGTAACTGTCACATTTTCAAACCTGCTGCATTCATTCCTACTACAGATCCACAGGTTGCCTGAAACACATGAACTGTGGGTAGATCTTTAGGACACGTTTGTCCACCCCTGTCCTAATGCCTATCAGCTGTCACATGTTTTGTATAGCCAATAAGATACTGCTTTGAGATCTCAATAAATCCGAGTAGAACCAAACCCTTTCTCCCCTAGTAACAAGTTGCGTACATATTTGCGGATAGTCTTAAAAATGCATTTATAGTAGGCCGTGTGCCCAGTGTCATTGGCGAGCGTCATTGGCGAACCGTTATGTTCTGGTCAGGCCATCCTCGGATGGCTCTTGACTACTGCATTATGATGGCTCCCCAGTGGCCAAATACCAGTTTGCATGGATGTTGAGACGTTGCCTAGCCGAGTTGTGCCTTTCGGAATATGGAACCCATTCATTCGGCATCGGGGGGCGCCATGTAGGCTGCGGCAGCCGGTTGGCCCGTGGCGGATATTACATTTCTAGGGAGATGGCACTCTGTGAGTTATAGGAAGTATATCAGACCCCAATGGTCCTTTGTGCTTGGGTGTTCTTGTGGTTGGCTGATATCCTCTGTTACCCCTACCTAAATGTCCATCCTACTCTCTGCTTTTGGGACAGCATCCAGATTTTTGTCGCTATTTACCTGACCTGACGGACTGAATTCAGCTATTCTAATTCGGCTTTAGGCTCCAATTAAGAGTCACTCAGCAGGACAAGTCATTTTTTCTCTGGCCAAGTACACCCTGTGTCCCTTATCCCCTTCCATTACCTTACCCTCCCCTTGTTTGTCTATCTTCCCTTTGTTTCCTGGTATGGCTTCAATTGGTATTGAAGCATGTCTTTAGCACCAAAATTGTGCTGCAACCAAGAATTTTTTTTTTGGGGGGGGGGGGGGGGGGGGGGGGGCAGATCCTCTGTGCTCTATATTATGATTCCATAATAATTGCCTTTTACATTTCTCTCCTTTATGGGTGTGGGGAGGGATAGGCACAGGGTGTGGATAGTTGGGCATTCCTTTGTGTACTGGGATGCTCGGTTGGCCACTTCTGGGGGTGGTGCGGTCTTTGATTGAGCTAAATTCAGCTGTGGCACGGTGGGTTCTGGCTGTCGGAGGTACAGTTGTCCCACATTAATGAATTAGATTTAGGTGGCATCATCTCTTCCAGCCCAATGGTGTTCATTTATTCTGGGACGGTTTGTTTATTTTCCTGGAGCATCTATTTGTGGTTGTAGTTGCAGTGTTTTAGGCTGGTGGCAGAGCAGGGATTCTGGGCTCAGAGTCTTCACTTTGGCGGGAAAGAATGTCAGGTTAATGAAATTAGTTCTTCTTTAAGTGATGATGCAATGTATATGGTTTGTTTTCAGTGCGCTCGCCTCTCATCAACTTAGGTCTTCGCTGGATCACCCGCTTGAGGGCAGCGACCCCACCCGAATGATGGGTAGTCAATACAGTAGGTCGAGTGGATACGGCTTGATAGGGTAGGTTTGATTACATATGCAGATTGTGGGGTGGAGCTTAGTTAATTAGCCATTCTTTCTGGGCCACCATTAATTAATTAATTATTAATAAATTAATCTATCTTAAAGTGCTTTAAATAAATAATTTAACAATTTCTGCCAAACCTAAGTCTCTGAGTCTTTATTTCAGGTTTAGTTTGTAAGTTTACGAAATGTGATGTATATACATGCTAGAGGTCACACATCAGATGCTAGGATGTTTAATATTATCCATCAATAAAAACAAAACAAATACATTGTTATTAAAACTTACAAAACATTAAACATTTTGCAGCTCAAAATACTGTACATCTGAATTATCTAGATCAAAAACAATATATTAAAGTTTTCAAAGATGTGGACAGCTGAGTAAAAGAAACAGAAGGGCTCAACAATGCAAACGTGTGGCCTCCATATAATGAAAAAAGTCATCTAAAATGGCAAAACTGTTACTCAAACTTTTTAACCTTTATCAGATCACATATACAGCTTTTAGCTATGCTGATCGTGTTTGCAAGAACCTGAATAAATCCTGAAAAAGCATGTCGGGTGGAGAAGTGAACCAGTCTACCTCCAAGATTGATTTCTACACAAAGGACACACAGCAAATGTTTTACACCTGTCATGATAGTTCAGGATTTTCCGGTTTAAACCACAAATGACAATTAATAAATCAGTTACTGGTGCTTTTTTCATAAAGTATTTCATAAAACTTTTTCAAAAGTTTTTCATGAACGTGATGGTCATTTGTTAACCACTTAACTGGCTAATATTTCTTGTACAAAAACTGATCAGAAATTGTAGGGTTCCATTTGATTAAAAAAATAGTAAAACAAAAAGTTTATATGTTTAAACATCGATGGCCAGAACTTTGGACCATTGATGGTTGGAACATTGGGCCTTATTCTGATCGGTGCGGATATTCCCGCATGCGGACGGACCGCCGATGTTGATCGTCTGCGCATGTGCAGAGGTCACTCTGCGCATGTGCAGGCGATTTCGCCGCACGGATTCTTTATACGCCGCACAGGGGGCGTAGAGGGGCGTGAGGGGCTACTTAGCCTCATTACCCTATGCATACGCCCCGCGTTTCATGGGCGTTCCCATGCAAACGCGGGGCGTATGCATGGTAATGAGGCCGTGACGCGTGGGTACGGGGCGGGCATCTGACATCGCCGGATGTCAGCTGCCCGCCCCCATACATGATTTCACACGGACAAGTGTCCGTGTGGTCTTGTGTTGCGGGATCTGGTGGAGCGTGCGGCCCTGCATTCGATGTTCGGCGACCATCGAATGCAGGGGCAGCTCCCAAGACGGAGGAGGTGTATCCCCGTCCAATTTCATGCGGATCGCCACATATCCGCGTACGGACGGCAGGTGGCGATCCGTATGGAAGGCGGGGATTCGTCTGCACGGTTGCGGCCGCATATTCTGATCGGGCCGCACCGATCAGAATAAGTCCCATTGTGACCATGTCAGGGAAAGCCCAGTCTGGTGTGGTTGCATTTGATGTGAGTGGTTACAGGCAAACTTACCTGAATTTATCAAATTGCCTGCTGTTAAAACAGTTGTTTAAAAGTAAAATTTCAGCAAATTTACAAATGTGTTAAAAAATCTAAGGTTGGGTACAATATATCATTCCAGTAAGAACCAGGGCAATATATATTTGACCCACCTTATGTGCTGCATTTCAGATGGGCCGATTGTGGGCAATGCAGGCAATATCATGCAGTTTCATTCGGGATCTAATGATACATTGTGCCATCGTACGATACAGCAGCATAGTGTATCATTGCAGTGGCATAAGTTCATCCCAGTTGCCCGGAGGCAAGATAAATATTGGTGCTCCCTCACCTTATATAATAATAATGTACATACGTATGGATGTATGTATGTATATATGGTGTGATCATTGCAAAAAATATATTTAGAATAAAGAGAGTGTAACATCTCTTGTCCTGCTAGGAGGGGGAGTCAGCCACAGAATCGATATTGACAGCTTTCAATTGACTGATTCAAACTCACAGGGGAGGAGAGGTGCCCTCTTGGGAGCAGGAGCCCCATGGCAGCAGGGCCGTCTTTTTGTATGTGCTTAATGGGCACTTTCCCAGGGGCCCCAAGTGTATAAGAGCCCTATGCTGATAGCTGAGGATCCCCCTTTTCCAGCGATACCAGAATTTTGAAAATAGGCCCTGGGGAACTGGAGATATCCAACTTCAGAGCAGCAGACCACATCCGACCTGTTAATTGCAATTCCCAGTCATATTTCTCAGGTTCTCTCAGACTTCGAGTTTTTCTGAGAGTATGTACCAAAAGCTGGGACTCTCTCCTTTCTGTTGACAATTGCTTGTCTCTATAATGCCCAGAACCAGAGATATCAGCCTTCCAGCAGCCGCTCCCTGCTCCAGCTTCAAACGTCTGGTGTACAACTGAAAGTTGGGACTCTAGGTTTTTATACTATTGAAGGCTAAGAAATCTATTTCCAGATAATGGCGATATTTGCAGTCAAACAAGTTGCCCTTCCACTGGAAAATGACAAATATTAAGCCCACTCCATTATCCAACCCTCCCCTACATACAGTGGTGTAAGTTCGTCCCAGGCACCCGGAGGCAAGATGAATGTTGGTGCCCCCCCAACTTTAATATATTTACACACACACATTCAAAGAAAGCAGCACTCAGGAGACGATTTCACTGGAGAAAAACACTGTGTGTGTGCGTATATATATATATATATATATATATATATATATATATATATATGGGTTCAGTGGAGCAGGGAGGGAAGCACAATAATGGTTTCCCTCTTTGAAGAATTGTTACAAACAACTTTTGGGTATAGATACCCTGGGGTTGATTTCATGTTTTATGTATGTTTTATGTATTGTCTGTGTACTATTGAACAAAAAGAATGTGATGGGCTGGCCCTGAGTCGGTTATTGCACTCACTATGCAGTAAAAGCTCTAACAGAAGGTACTGTCCAATAACCCCCCTTTTGTTGCCTAGAGATGACACGCAAACAATGTAAATTATTGAGGCCATGGAGAATGAACCATGACATAGATGAATCACTTCCGGTCCCCGGATGACGCACAGGTATAATGTGGCCGATGAATACGCAATGGAACACATACAGCAATAGCTTGCGTTCCAAGATGCATTGAGGCAGTCGCTATCGCGTCCTTTCCGGGTGATGCGCTGCTGCATCTCTGGGATCTATGTTGGGACGGGAGGCACCTCCGAATTGATACAATAACAATTTAGGAACCTGGGGAGGTAAGCCTTTCATGGCTTTTGTGGCAGACACCGCGCATTGACCTGTGAGAACTGTGTGTAAAAAACGATCTGGCTCATTTACCTTATTACTGACGGAAACAAGATGGCGGTGCATTCCACAGGGTTGGAACGCACGCCAGGTCTGTATATCCAGCGCTTTACAGCGTGCTTTTGGTCTCATTTATCCATACTCTTAATAGCTTATGATTGGGGCTGTGGTGGCTTGATTCACCTATATGATTAGAGATGTGTAATGATATAAATTGATAAGTTTAGACACTGTTTAAGTTAAATTGAACTCATTGGTGGAAAAGAGCAACTTCCTGTATGGGTGTGTATAAAAACCTGCTGAGGGGCCAGTCTTAATTACAGTAGGTCTCTGTTGGAGAAGGATCTCATTTTTTGTCTGGGTGATTGTCTTGAAAAAGGTCTGAGATGCAGACCGAAACGTTGACCAAGTTCAATATTTTAATGGATTAAATAAAAGTTGAGTTTTTATCTGTGAAATGGTGAGTGCCTTGGAGTGAGCAATACCTGGATGAACAAATAGAATTGCGTGCGGATGGATTCCCTGTATATATATACACACAAACACACACTAGAAAACTATTTTATTAGCAGCAATGCATGAAGTTGGTTGCATATGTATATGTATATGTATATATATATATATACACACACACAATCCCCAAAGAAGAGCAGCACTCCGACCTAAATTTTCAAGAAGTAATTTTATAAATAAACCGCTAGTGTGCTGTGAAACCCCCTGGCAACAAGCAAGAAACCCCTTGGAAACAAGCAAGAAACCCCTTGGAAACAAGCAAGAAACCCCTTGGAAACAAGCAACAACAAAAAACCCTGCCAACACGATTATATGGATAAGGGGGGGATTGATCGCAAAATTTCTACTTATGCCACTGGGTTCTGGGTTTGAAGTGAGGGATAATGTTTTATATATTATTTGATTTCCTTTAGTGACAGAATGGCAATGAGCTGGGTTTTGGGTTACTCACACTGTGTCCAGTGCACCGTAGCTTGGCTGTGGGCTGAGTCTTCAATCAAGGGAAAGCTGGTGGTGTTGAGCCTCAGTTCTGGAACAGTTACTTTTTCTGGAGTGAAATGGATCTCCTAACCCAATCAATGGCCTGATACACCTACAGTATCTACAATAGACAGCCACAGCGCAGGCAGGCTCCTGCATGGCTGACTGGTCGCACGGCTCTATGGGTGACGTCATTACCACTCAGCACACAGCGCTGGAGCCAGGCATCTGTGCAGCTGCACAGAGAGATGAGAGGAAGTGAACTGCTTGCTTACTTAACATCCAGCACAGCAGAAGCCCGGCCCTGCTAGCCACTAGAAAGGTGAGCTTGTCGAGTTGGGGCGCTGGCTTAGGGAACGGACTCAATATTAGTCACATTAAGTCTGTTCCCTAAGCCACCCATCAGGCAGGAGGCAATGGAGTCATTGCCCCCTTCAGGCCAGGCGCCCGGCGGCAAATTACTCCATTGCCTCCCGGAGTTCCGCCACTGCCTGCATATAAAACACCCCCTACCTCCGTGGAAGTCATTTACAAGGGACCCTTCATTCAGCTCAGTGCCCCCTTCCACACATTAGTGTTCACCCTCCAACCACCTGTGCAGTAAAGGAGTAATTAGCAGAAGTTACTGCTCCAGGTCCTACTTGTTGAATGGAAGATAGAGCACCCCCTGCCACCCGTGGGACATCAAAGCTGCTGCTGATACCACCCCCCACCCCTAGGAGGGGAGAATGGGTAAGAGCCCAGTGCATTGCTTTGCCCAGGGGCCCACACTAAGAAGGCCCTGCATGGCAGATGACTCCATTGCCTCCCAGAGTCATGCCTCTGTATCATTGTAGTGCATTGCTAGGTTTCAATGTACCAAGCAGAGTTACGGAGCTATTACTCATGCGAAGATATAGTGAAACAGGATGAGCTAGGAGAATATGTTGTGAAAATGTATTTTCATGCACTTTACAATATTCAGGAGGGAGATACAGTAGGAATTGTAGCAATTACTGCTGGGAAATTGTGTTTGTTAACTGAACAAGAATATCAGTTACCATGAGCCAAGGCATGGGTCAAGTCATGTCTCCAGATAATAATAGGCAGAGAAGAAAAGGGGACATAAATGCATCAGGGTCAGAAAATACATAATACTTAATGATAAGAGATGTGAATCCCTTGTTTTAGTCGCTCTCACAGGCTGATTCTCGATTCAGAATGAGGATCCTGATCTCTGGGGTGTTGTGCTGTCTATTTGACTTCAGTGTTATGTATTGGTTTTATGAATGTTATAAAAAACACTGATGGGAATAACAGTAGGAAAAATGGCATGTTGATGTGACTAGATCAAAGAAAGACTTCCAGTACATAAGCATTTAACCGAGCCTTATAGCAATCACTTCAAAAGCAGATAGAAACTGTAGATAAAAACATTTGGGTAACTCTCTTTTTTAAATATTCAGATTAGCATAACCAGTGCAAGTAACACTGGTGACAAATATGTGCTATGTTTTGTAGACATATATCATATTATATCATATATATATATATATATATATATATATATATATATATATATATATACACATATATATATATATATATATATATGGTACTTGTTTCCTAGCACGGCCACACCGATTAAGATCGGGGTGGTCGTGCTGAAAAAAATCGGTCGGTCGCATCGCATGCGATTTGGTCGCATGCGATGCGATCGACCGATGCGACCGATTTTTGACCCGATTTTTTCATTAAATCCAATGTAAATTGGGTCCCTGGGACCCAATTTTACATTGGATTGAATGAAAAAAATTCCAAACCCCCCCCAAATTGAAGCGTGTACACAGCGCCCCACGATAGACGGCAACCCGAAGCGTGGCGAGCGCAGCGAGCCCGCGAGGGGCGGCGGTACGCGTCCTCCGACCTTTTCATGCCCTACTATCCACTAGGGCGTGGAGTGAGAATAGAATAGTGTGGCGAGCGCAGCGAGCCACCGAGCCCGAAGCGTGGCGAGCGCAGCGAGCCCCGCGAGGGGACGCGGATACCTTCACAGGTAATCGCGTCCCTTCGCGGGCTTCACAGTTGTCGGCGTCGCCACGGACACCTGTGAAGCCCGCGAAGGGACGCGTTTACCTGTGAAGGTATCCGCGTCCCCTCGCGGGGCTCGCTGCGCTCGCCACGCTTCGGGCTCGGTGGCTCGCTGCGCTCGCCACACTATTCTATTCTCACTCCACGCCCTAGTGGATAGTAGGGCATGAAAAGGTCGGAGGACGCGTACCGCCGCCCCTCGCGGGCTCGCTGCGCTCGCCACGCTTCGGGTTGCCGTCTATCGTGGGGCGACGACGGGGACATTTTTAATGTGAAATGGGTCATATTGACCCATTTCACATTTTTTAACATTTTTACACCATTTCAATGTTAAAAAATTTTTTAACATTGAATCCTATGTAAAAATCGGGTGCATCGCGTCGCATCGCGTCGGGACCAATGTTAATGGTCCCGACCGACGCGATGCCCCCGATATTTTACAGTTCCCGACAAGATTTCAATGTTAAAATTTTTTTTAACATTGAAGTCAATGCAAATATCGGGGGCATCGCGTCGGTCGCGTCGGGACCAATGTTAATGGTCCCGACCGACGCGATGCCCCCGATTTTTGTTTCCTAGCCGGCAAAATGGACCTGATTTCAAAGGAAATCGGGTCCATCGGGCTAATCGTGTCCCTTAATTAAGGGACACGATTAGTTACGATTGTGGCCGTGCTAGGAAACAAGTACCATATATATATACTAGGTGATTCATCGCGCCCTACGGGCGCTCTTCACACCGTCGTAAGGGGCTGCGCCCCCTTAATTTGTGAACGTTTGTATATGAGAAATATGGTTAGAATTGTATGAAAGATGCCCTGTATTGCAACTTAGGTGTCTGCGAATCGCGGGAGGGGGGGTCGCGGAGGGTGCCGCGAATTGCAGGAGGGGGGGGTCGCGGGGGGTGCCGCGAATTGCAGGAGGGGGGGTTGTGGGGGGGGGGGTGGATGCTGCGAATCGCGGGAGGGGAGGGATTGCAGAGAATCGTGGGAGGGGGGTCGCGGGGTGGGTTGCCGCAAATCGCGGGAGGGGGGTTACGGGGGCGGGGGTTGCGGCGAATCATGGTAGGGGGGGTCGCGGGGGGTGTGCCGTGAATCACGGGAGGGGGGGTCACGGGGTGGGGTGCCCAGAATCACGGGGGGGTGTGTGTGTGCCGTGAATCGCGGGAGTGGGGGTTGCGGGGGGTGTGACGCGAATCGCCACAAGAAAAAATCAACACAGAAAGGTCAACACAAATGTTGACATAAGTGTGGCACTTCATTGGTGTCTATGTCGACACATGAGAATGAATATGAAAACATTAAAAAAATGAAAAAAAAACTTCAAAAACTCATGTCAACCTTTTTCATTGTCGACCATAGCCATGTCAGTGTTTTCCATGTGCAATTTAATTCTGGAGCTGCCGTGAATCGCGCGGGGGGGGGGGGGGGGGTGCCGCGAATTGCGGGAGGGGGGGGGTCGCGGGGGTGGGTGCCGCAAATCGCGGGAGGGGGGGTTACGGGGCGGGGGTTGCGGCGAATCATGGGAGGGGGGGTCGCGGGGGTGTGCCGTGAATCACGGGAGGGGGGGTCACGGGGTGGGGTGCCGAGAATCGCGGGGGAGGTGTGTGTGTGTGTGCCGTGAATCGTGGGAGTGGGGGTTGTGGGGGGGGGGGGGTGTGTGACGCAAATCGGCACAAGAAAAAAATCAACACAGAAAGGTCAACACATGTAAATGTTGACATAAGTGTGGCACTTCATTGGTGTCCATGTTGACACATGAGAATGAATATGAAAATATTCAAAAAATGAAAAAAAAAACTTCAAAAACTCATGTCAACCTTTTTCATTGTCGACCATAGCCATGTCAGTGTTTTCCATGTGCAATTTAATTCTGGAGCTGCCGCGAATCACGGGGGGTGCCGCGAATCGCGGGAGGGCGGGGTTCACAGGGGTTCCGGTGGGGGGTTGCCGCGAATTGCGGGAGGTGGGGGGTCACGGGGGGTGCCGCGAATCGTGGGAGGGGGGGTTGCGGGGGTGTGTGACGCGAATCGCCACAAGAAAAAATCAACACAGAAAGGTCAACACATGTAAATGTTGACATAAGTGTGCCACTTCATTGGTGTCCATGTTGACACATGACAATGAATATGAAAACATTCAAAAAATGAAATAAATCTTCAAAAACTCATGTCAACCTTTTTCATTGTCGACCATAGCCGTGCCAGTGTTTTGCATGTGCCATTTAATCCTGGGGCTGCCGCGAATCGCGGGGGGTGCCGCGATTTGCGGGAGGGGGGGGTTGCGGGGGGTGGGTGCCGCGAATCGCGGGAGAGCGGGGTTCATGGGGGTTCCGGTGGGGGGTTGCCGTGAATTGCGGGAGGGGGGGGGTCGCGGAGGGGTGCCGGGGTGCCGCGAATTGCCGGAGGGGGGGTTGCGGGGGGTGTGACGCGAATCGCCACAAGAAAAAAATCAACACAGAAAGGTCAACACATGTAAATGTTGACATAAGTGTGGCACTTCATTGGTGTCCATGTCGACACATGAGAATGAATATAAAAATATTCAAAAAATGACAAAAAAAATTCAAAAACTCATGTCAACCTTTTTCATTGTCGACCATAGCCATGTCAGTGTTTTCCATGTGCAATTTAATTCTGGAGCTGCCGCGAATTACGGGGGGGTGCCGCGAATTGCGGGAGGGGGGGTCGCGGGGGTGGGTGCCGCGAATCGCGGGAGGGCGGGGTTCACAGGGGTTCCGGTGGGGGGTTGCCGCGAATTGCGGGAGGTGGGGGGTCACGGGGGGTGCCGTGAATCGCGGGGGAGGTGTGTGTGTGTGTGCCGTGAATCGCGGGAGTGGGGGTTGTGGGGGGGGGGGGGTGTGACGCGAATCGCCACAAGAAAAAATCAACACAGAAAGGTCAACACATGTAAATGTTGACATAAGTGTGCCACTTCATTGGTGTCCATGTCGACACATGACAATGAATATGAAAAAATTTAAAAAAATTAAAAATAAATCTTCAAAAACTCATGTCAACCTTTTTCATTGTCGACCATAGCCATGTTAGTGTTTTGCATGTGCCATTTAATCCTGGGGCTGCTGCGAATTGCGGGGGGGGGGGTGCCGCGAATCGCGGGAGGGGGGTCGCAGGGGGGGTGCCGCCAATCGTGCAAGGGGGGGTCGCGGGGGGGGGTCTTTTTGCCGCGAATCGCGGGAGTGAGGTCGCGGGGGGGTGTTTTTTCCGCGAATCGGGGGGGGGTCACGGGGGAGGGTTTGCCGCGATTCGCGGGAGGGGGGGGGTCGCGGGGTGGTGGTTATGCCGCGAATTGCGGGAGGGGTCGTGGGGGGGTTCTTTTTGCAGCGAATCGTGGGAGGGGGGGTCGTGGGGGGCGGGTGTTTTTGCCGCGAATCGCGGGAGGGGGGGGGCGCGCGGGGGGGGAGGTTTTGCCGCAAATCGCGGGAGGGGGGTGCTCACCTGGTGGCTGTGGAGTAGCAGTGCTGGGCAACATGGGAAGGCAGTGGGTGTCTGGCACTGTCTGTGGGCTCACTGGGCTGGTTCTCTGTCACATACCTCCCAACATGACCCTCTCCAGGAGGGACACAATGCTCTGTTTCTAGACTTCCCCTTAATGTATGATTGCCATCACCTGTTTTAAACAGGTTAATTTCTCAGAAAGGTGTTCAGCACAGATGAAGGCAATCACACATTAAGAGGAAAGTCCAGGAACAGAGCGTTATAGACACAGACACCCACTTTGAGTGACAGATGTAGCCAAATATATAGGAGATATATATATATATATATATATATGTATATATATATATATATATATATATATATATGCAACAAAGGGTATCCTTACAGCGCTGATTTTCTGTAGATCAAATATCGTCCAAGAGATTTATGTTCAGGCTCGTGCTGCTCTCCTAGATAGGGCTCTTCCAATTAGCCCAAACTGTAATGCATGGAAAAATAGAAAGAAAGGAGGCGCACCATGGTGTAGTATTTTTAGATTTAAAACAACAATCCTTTACTGATAGAGTAAAAACACTCACAAGAGTACATGTGTTATATCACAATAACACAAATTTCGCATAAAACAGGGTATATCACCGCATTAGTGGCAAACACGCTCTACTGTAGCCTGGCTCCCGGACACACCCACTGATGAAGTCCCCATAGGACGAAACGCGTTTGGGCGGAGCTGAGAGGACGCTGGCTGTGACGCTGTGACGCGGTGAGGTCCGGGAGCCAGGCTACAGTAGAGTGTGTTTGCCACTAATGCGGTGATATACCCTGTTTTATGCGAAATTTGTGTTATTGTGATATAACACATTTATTTATTTATTTACAGTTTCTTATATAGCGCAGCAAATTCCGTTGCACTTTACAATAGTAGACAGTGATAAGACAAACTGGGTAACAACAGACAGACTTGGAGGTAGGAGGGCCCTGCTGCAAGCTTACAATCTATAGGGATATAGGGGGGAAACATAAGGACAGGCACCAGTAATAGCATAGCAGTTACAAGTCCAGAAGGGAAGCTATATAATACATAAGTGCCTCGGAGGGTTAAGCATGTAGAACTTAAATATGATAGGCTTGCCTGAAGAGGTGAGTTTTCAGGGAACGCTTGAAAGTTTGGAGACTGGTGGAGAGTCTTAATATGCGTGGAAGGGTATTCCATAGGATGGGAGCAGCCCGATAAAAGTCCTGTAACAATGAATGGGAGCTAGTGATCCGTGCAGAAGAGAGACGCAGATCTTGTGTAGAGCGTAGTGGTCGAGATGGGAGATATTTTGTGATAAGTGCACAGATATATGCTGGTGCAGTATGGTTAATAGCTTTATAAGCAAGTAGAAGTGTTTTATATTGAATACGGTAATATACAGGCAACCAATGGAGGAACTGGCAGAGCGGATCAGCAGACGATGAGCGTCTTGCAAGGAAGATCAGCCTAGCAGCAGCATTTAAAATTGATTGCAGTGGTGAGAGTCTGTTCTTGGGAAGACCAGTTAGGAGACTATTGCAATAATCAATACGGGATATAATGAGTGCATGGATAAGAGATTTGGTAGTGTCTTGTGTGAGATAGGGTCATATTTTGGATATGTTTTTTAGATGCATGTAACATGATTTGGAGACAGATTGAATGTGGGGAAGAAAGGACAGTTCAGAGTCGAGGATGACCCCTAAGCATCGAGCTTGTGGGGTAGGGTAGATTATCGAGTTGTCAACAGCGATGGAGATGTCAGGATGGTAACTGTTCTTAGTTGGCGGGAATATAAGTAATTCCGTTTTGGAAATATTGAGTTTGAGTTGGCGACAAGACATCCAAGATGAGATGGCAGAGAGACAATCAAAAACTCGACCCAAAACCACTGGTGACAACTCTGGGGTTGATAGATAGATTTGAGTATCATCAGCATACAAGTGATACTGAAATCCGAAAGAGCTGATTAGTTTGCCAAGAGAGGAGGTATAGATTGAGAAGAGCAGAGGACCTAAGACTGAACCTTACGGAACTCCGACTGACAGAGGTAATAAAGAGGAAGTAGAGTTAGAGAAGCGAACACTGAAAGAGTGATCAGATAGGTAAGATGTGAACCAGGAAAGGGCTGTATCATTAAGACCTAGGGAGTGTAGTGTTTGTAAGAGAAGAGAGTGATCGACGGTGTCAAATGCAGCAGAAAGATCAAGAAGAATAAGTAGTGAGTAATGGCCTTTAAACTTAGCCGTTACCAGATCATTCACCACTTTAGTCAGTGCTGTCTCAGTGGAGTGTTGAGAGCGAAAACCTGACTGAAGTGGGTCTAATAGGGTGTTAGAGTTAAGAAAGTTTGTGAGGCGAGAGTAGACAAGTCTCTCCAGTAGCTTGGAGAGGCATGGGAGCTGAGATATAGGACGATAGTTAGAGAGAGAGTTAGGGTCAGAATTCTGTTTTTTTTTAGAATAGGAGTTATCACTGCATGTTTGAGCAGAGAAGGAAAAGTACCAGTAGTAAGAGAGAGATTGCAGATTTTAGTTAAGGTTGGAATAATCACAGGAGATAGATTTTTAATGACTTGCGCAGGTATAGGATCGAGAGGAGAGGTAGTAGAGTAAGAGGATATGAAGAGTGCGGACACTTCCTTTTCATTTGTGGGCTCAAATGAAGAGAAAGTGCCAGAGGGTTCAGGTGGGAAAGAAAGAGGGTTAGAGGTTGTGGAAGAGCATACCATTTCATCTCGGATGTTATCAATCTTGTCCTTAAAATAGGAGGCAAGTTCTTGTGCACTGATGGTAGCCGGTGTGGGAGGAGGGGGAGGATACAGAAGAGACTTAAAGGTGTTAAAAAGTCGCTTAGGGTTGATGGCATGAGAAGAGATGAGAGATTGGTAGTATGTTTGTTTGGCAGTGTCCAAAGCATTGCTGTAGGAGTAGTAGCTAGTTTTATATGTGAGGAAATCAGTCGTACTACGAGATTTGCGCCATTGGCGTTCTACTTTACGTGACTGATTTCGTAGTTGTCTTGTTGTTTTGGTGTGCCACGGTTGGCATCTAAGCCTACGTGGGGTGTAATGGGTAGCTGGAGCCATGTCATCAAGGGCTGTTTCAAGAGTCTGGTAGAGGTGGGAAACAGCAGAGTCAGGAGAGTTAAATGTAGAAATTAGTGAGAGCTGTTGTTGCAGGGAGGTGGTAAGTTGTGGAAAATTAATTGCATTAGTATTTCTGTGGGTTAGAGTAGGCTTGCATGATTTCAGTGTCAGTGAGCTTGGGGTAATGGAAGAGAGTGAGAGGGTAATGAGATTGTGATCAGAGAGAGGGAAGGGAATGTTAGTAAAATCAGAGACTGAGCACAGCCTGGTGAAAACAAGGTCAAGGCAGTGGCCTTCCTCATGAGTAGAAGAGTCAGACCACTGGGAGAGGCCGAGAGAGGAGGTTAGAGAGAGGAGTTTGGAAGCATGCAAAGATGGTGGGCTGTCAATAGCAATATTGAAGTCACCCAGGATGACAGTGGAGATGTCAGAGGATAAGAAATGGGGGAGCCAGGCAGAGAAATCTTCTAGAAATTGAGTTTTGGGAAGCCCAGGTGGGCGATAGATAGCAGCAACACGCAGAGAGAAAGGGGAAAACACCCTAATAGAGTGAACTTCAAATGATGTAAATGTGAGTGAAGGAGCAGATGGTAGAACTGAGTATGTGAAGTCTTGTGAAAGTAATATACCAACCCCACCTCCTTTACAGTTACCAGGCCTGGGGGTGTGAGTGAAGTGGAAACCACCATGTGACAGTGCTGCAGGCGAGGCCGTGTCTGATTGTGTGAGCCAGGTTTCTGTAACTTGAATTTGTGAGAGATAAAGAGGTCATGGATGGATGTTAATTTATTGCAAACAGAGCGTGCATTCAATAGGGCACATTTGAGTTGTTTGAAGTGTGGTGGGAGGCATGTGATATTTATGAGGTTAGCCGAATTTCTAGGCATACAACCAGTAAACTCTGAGTGGGACAGGTGGTATGGGCTTGGGTTTGGTGATATGTCGCCAGCTAATAAGATTAGAAAGGAGAGATAGATAAAGGTGGATGTTTGTGTTTTTTTGTATTGGTGGTGGGATGTGGATGTGAAAGTACAAGTAGAGAAGTAAGTAAAGAGCTCATGAGTGTTTAGAAGAGGGGAGTGAATAATAGAAGAGGCAATGTGCACAGAGTGGTGAGTGTCAGGGAGATTATAGGATGAGTGAAGTTTGGTGAAAATTCCATGTAATGAAATGAGAAGTAGCAGTTTGGTGAGCATGATGGAATAATGTATATTGTATTTACCTTGCATGATGTTGTTCAATGTTTTTCAACTGTTTATTTAACTGTTCTTTAAAAGTAATATCACTTTGTAATTTCTCACTTAGTAGATTTCTAACTTAGAGGACTGCCTTAAAAGTGAAGATATATACCAAGTCTGATTAGAAGAGGCTACAGCTGAGGGCACATGACCAGCTAATCAAAGGACATCAATTAGCTTGTTTTAAATAAACACTAGCCAAAAATATATACCCCAATAAATTAGGCCTCACTGACAACAGCTTCAAACAGGTTATGCAAAGGCTAGAAACATCCTTAACAATACAACACTGGTTCTGCAATTGCCATAATTCAGATTAGCAGTTAAAAGGGATTTCAGGAGACAAATGAAAAGTCACATACATGGAATAATTACTGCAAGACCTCAATAGGAGTATATGCAGAGCGCTGGTACTTGTAGTGCGGACAAATGAAAAGTCACATACATGGAATAATTACTGCAAGACCTCAATAGGAGTATATGCAGAGCGCTGGTACTTGTAGTGCGGACAAATGAAAAGTCACATACATGGAATAATTACTGCAAGACCTCAATAGGAGTATATGCAGAGCGCTGGTACTTGTAGTGCGGACAAATGAAAAGTCACATACATGGAATAATTACTGCAAGACCTCAATAGGAGTATATGCAGAGCGCTGGTACTTGTAGTGCGGACAAATGAAAAGTCACATACATGGAATAATTACTGCAAGACCTCAATAGGAGTATATGCAGAGCGCTGGTACTTGTAGTGCGGACAAATGAAAAGTCACATACCTGTGAGAAGAGAGAAACAAATAATCAATCCATATTCAGGGATAACAGGATAACTGTTTTTTTAACTGTTCTTTAAAAGTAATATCACTTTGTAATTTCTCACTTAGTAGATTTCTAACTTAGAGGACTGCCCAGGCAGAGGACTGCCTTATAACACATGTACTCTTGTGAGTGTTTTTACTCTATCAGTAAAGGATTGTTGTTTTAAATCTAAAAATACTACACCATGGTGCGCCTCCTTTCTTTCCATTTTTCCATATATATATATATATATATATATATATATATATATATATATATCTGCAGAAAAATGTAGAAGGAAGCGCTTCTTAGTGTATTAACGTTTTATTAAAAGGCAATCTGCCACTTTGTAAAAAGGTAAAAGAATTACAAATGCTCGTACCACACAGTACATCAGTGTGGGCTTAAATACCACATGATATAAATGATTTCCATACGACACAAGTCACCGTCATGAAGTGGAGCTGGGGAACTTCAGCTGGTCTCAACACGCTGGATCTGTAGCTGGCTGCCACAATTTCTTCCAGTTTACAGCGGCTCTCCCTCTCCTGTACAGTGACCGGTGTGCAAGTAAGCGTCTGGTGAGGCACGCCCAAACTAGTTTCGTCATGGACTTCGTCAGAAATTGGAAGAAATTGTGGCAGCCAGCTACAGATCCAGCTACAGATCCAGCGTGTTGAGACCAGCTGAAGTTCCCCAGCTCCACTTCATGACGGTGACTTGTGTCGTATGGAAATCATTTATATCATGTGGTATTTAAGCCCACACTGATGTACTGTGTGGTACGAGCATTTGTAATTCTTTTACCTTTTTACAAAGTGGCAGATTGCCTTTTAATAAAACGTTAATACACTAAGAAGCGCTTCCTTCTACATTTTTCTGCAGATTGTTTTAATCCCTACGGATCCAGGGATTCCCCCACTAGTTGGAAAGCTGCGGTCCTAAAGTTTTAAGGATCTAGTGTGTCCCACAAAGCAGAAACCTGAAAAAGGACTGTGACTGTATCATCACCCTAACACTCAGGTGTAGTGGTCTAAGAAAAAACATTTCTAAGCTAAAAAAAACTAGCGCATCTCCAGCTGTATCGATATATATATATATATATATATATATATATATATATATATAGTCCAAAGAGCAGTCGTACCCGCTGACTTGTAGTGAAAGAACTGTGCCAGGTCACAGTTAAATAGAAGTATAGTCCTGCTGAAATTGCCCCAGAGCAAACAGAACAACCGGCACCAGTCACTTGATGAAATTCAATGTAAATTAATTTAATGAGAAACATCCAGGCTCAGTTTAGACAAGATAATCATCTTAGACACCCATCAAGCAGATACAACTAGGCAATACGTTACACGTCTCCTCGACGGCCGTTTCGGCGCACACAGCGCCTTCATCAAGAGGGGTCATCAAGACACTGAGCCAGAGACCTAGAATATATAGGGTGTGCAGAGCCATACTCACCTGCGCATCGTCAGCTCAATCCCCGGAGTCCGGCATCCACAGTCAATCACCTCCTCACGCGTCACCGCAGTCAGTACCCGCCGCACGTATGAACAGGAAGTCCACACGGCGGTGTGGAACTAAAATGCGGCGTCTGCCGCGGGGGGAATGGAATGTGTTTCCCGGTCCCCGGAAGTGAGCGGGGTCACAGGGTGTTGCCATGGGGATCCGACGCCAATACAAATATCTCGTATGCGCCGCAATATAGCCATACAAATAGCATAGAATCCTATCACAAAGAAATATGTATACAAGAGAAAAAACGTATGCAAAAAGGTGGAATTGCATTCGATTTACCAAAAAATAAGTTGTAACAACATGGAGCATTAATATATGTTAAACTAGGTGAAACACTAACTAATTGAGGACATCGGAGACGGTACACAAAAATATCACTGTTATTACTTAGTAAAAGGAGAAAAAGAGAACTCTTCATTTAAGCCAGCTGGTCTCATGCAGTTAAGCTCATAGATCCAGTAACATTCTTTTTTCATCAATAGACCATGTCTATCTCCACCTCGCCTCAACGGAGGCACATGCTCTATGGGCATAAAGGCAAAGTCCTTAATGGAATGGCCCATTTCAACAAAGTGCCTGGCTACCGGAGGGGTGCTGGCATCCACCTTTTGATAGGCCTTATTGATTGAGGACCTGTGTACTCCAATTCTCTCCTTTAGCATTCTCATCGTTTTACCGACGTACAATTTATTACACGGGCACTGTATTAGGTACACGACATATCTTGTCTCACAGTCTATGACATGTTTCAAGTTGTATCTTTTGCCTGATGTAGGGTGTATTAATGCATTGGATTTGATTATGTGTCGGCAATTAACACATCCAGTACATTTCTCTTGAAGCAGAACAGTGAAGCCCTCCACTGTTCTGCTTCAAGAGAAGCCAAAATCTTAAGCAACAGTTGACCTACTCAACTACTACTCGGACATTAGTCCCAAAGTCGATCAGAGAAATTGGCTATCCAGGCCCGTTGGCTCACAGAAATGTACTGGATCCCCATGGCAACACCCTGTGACCCGGCTCACTTCCGGGGACCACATTCCATTCCCCCCGCGGCAGACGCTGCATTTTAGTTCCACACCGCCGTGTGGACTTCCTGTTCATACGTGCGGCGGGTACTGACTGCGGTGACGCGTGAGGAGGTGATTGACTGTGGATGCCGGACTCCGGTGATTGAGCTGACGATGCGCAGGTGAGTATGGCTCTGCACACCCTATATATTCTAGGTCTCTGGCTCAGTGTCTTGATGACCCCTCTTGATGAAGGAGCTGTGTGCGCCGAAACGGCCGTCGAGGAGTCGTGTAACGTATTGCCTAGTTGTATCTGCTTGATGGGTGTCTAAGATGATTATCTTGTCTAAACTGAGCCTGGATGTTTCTCATTAAATTAATTTACATTGAATTTCATCAAGTGACTGGTGCCGGTTGTTCTGTTTGCTCTGGGGCAATTTCAGCAGGACTATACTTCTATATATATATACAGTAGGAGCAAGTTTCATCTTTGCTCCTTTGGTCATGGCTAGCCATGGCTAGCCATGGCTATTCTATTGTTCTCAGCTGCAATACAATACGTATTGCAGCTGAGAACAATAGAATAGCCATGGCTAGCCATGGCCAAAGGAGCAAAGATGAAACTTGCTCCTACTGTATATATATATATATATATATATATATATATATATATATATATATATATATATATAGAATGAAGAAATGGGCACTCACCAAGGACTTAATCAGCAACATCAGTTTATTGTAGGTACATCCGACGTAACGTAACGTTTCGATCTAGTATAGACCGTCATCAGGAATAAGTACAGCAGGTAAGGTCAAGCTCATATTCAGCACAGGCAACCTGGTATCCATCCTCCAGAGAGGATACAATTGTATAGCCTCACCGGGCCAGTTTATATACCTAAGTCCCGGAAGTGATGTCATCACTTCCTGGTTGTACACCACTGCGAGTAAAAACAGCGTAAATACTGTATATAAGTCACTCAAACCGATCCCAAAGAATATATGGGCATCGGGGTAAATATAGAGCAAAAACAGCGGGTGCAAAAGGTCCAAATTCATAACGTTACTCAGCTTAATACGTCCGACCGGAAGTCTCTAGTGCGTTCCACCGCGCCGGCGGACGTGACGTTTTGCGTTCCACCAGCCGCGCGAAGTGAGGAAAGGAAGGCTGGGAACCACCGCTTCACCGGAAGTGTCCCCTGCGTTCCATCCATGTCAGCAGCGGAAGGTGTTGCGTGTCAGCTGTAGCTAGGCATCAGGCTAACGCATCTTGTACTACATCCGGCTAGTATGCAGAAAAGCATTAGCGCGTTGTCATAGTAACCCTTTTGCCACTCTACCGCTGTGTCCATCAGGTGACCGCAAAGTAGTCACAAAAACGGAACATATTTATTAAATCAGTCGCTAAGTGTACAGGACATATAAAGCAGCCCAGGTGAGGATCACTAATACTGGCAAATAATAAACATAAAAAAATAAGGTATATACATATTTATAAATGGCCATATAAGGCCAAATTTTTATAATTTTATAGTTTTAGGTATTTTTATAGTTTTATATATTTTTTTAAAAAATGATTCTGTTCAGGTATTTGAAGCATAATACATATGCATATAGTTATATCTTCATCATACGTATGGGAGCAATATGGCTCGCTGAACATCATATCTATACACACCAAAAATATGACATAAATAATTAAACAAAATTGAATAAACAAAATAAAATAAACAAGAACAGCCCAGAGACACCAACCCTAGCTTCAAAAAAGCAAAAAAATCCGAACTGAGAAAAATGAAAAACTTAATCATAAAGCTGGAAAAACAGGAAAAAGGTAATGGGTCATTTCATCTCAAAAAAATAGATAATGGATTTGTTTCATTAAGTCCCTTAGGTGCAAGGGTATCCAGCTCAAAGATCCACTTTGATTCTCTTTTCTTGAGCATAGTGTCTCTATCCCCTCCCCTTACGAGTTTTGGGATGTGATCAATCAACATGCACCGAAGGCTGGCCACACTGTGACCGACTTTGGCGAAATGCTTCGCAACAGGCTTGTCTGATGTCTTAGTTTCTAAGGCCGCCCTAATTGAAGTGCGGTGATTCGCCATTCTGTCCCTAAAATTACGTTTGGTCAGGCCTACGTAATACAGGCCACATGGACAGATTAAAATGTAAATTACGTAGTCCATCCTGCAGTGGAGACGATGTTTGATAGGGATTTTCTTCCCACTGTGTGGGTGAGCAAAAGAGGAACCTGTCATTAGAGACCTACATGTTGTGCAATCGCTGCATTTAAAGCAACCTTTACGAGCCTGTGGGATCCAGGTGCCTGAAGTTTTTGTAGGTTGACTTAGCGGTCTCATTAGTAGGTCTTTGAGGTTCCGTCCTCTTCTGTAAGCACACATAGGGGGGACTTTGCTGACCCCTGAGAAAGCAGGATCCGTGGCAATTATCGGCCAAAATTTCGTCAGTTTCTGCTTCTTCTTGTGTGCACCAGTATCATAGGTGTTAGCATAGATCATTCTTGGTCTAACATCAGGGGATAAAGACATCGTCTGGTCTGCAGTTAGTTTGGACCTTGCCTTGGTGAGGCACCGGGAGAGAGTGGCGTCTGAATACCCACGTTCTTTAAAGCGAGAGTGCATTTCATCAATTTGTTCTTCAGTCGTAGTCATATCTGTATTATTCCTAAGAACTCTCAGGAATTGAGACACTGGGAGGTTCTCCTTGAGATGTGGCGGATGGTGGCTGGTTGCATGAAGTAGTGCATTTCTATCAGTGTCCTTGCGGTACAGTCTCGTTCCCAAGCCATGATCAACTCTAAAGAGTGTAACATCTAAAAAATTAATTTCCAAAGAACTAAAAGAAAACGTGAAGCGGATTGGCGTCTCTAGGCTATTCAAACAAAAAAGCATGTCCTTCAGGTCCTGCTCACTGCCCAACCAAATCAAAAAAACATCGTCAATGTATCGACGGTAGTAGAAGATGTTTATGCCAAATCTAGGAAAAATATGTAGCTTCTCATAGCATACCATATAAAGATTGGCATAGGCTGGGGCCAAATTGGACCCCATAGCCGTGCCCGTTTTTTGTATGAAGAATTTATCTCCATACATAAAGTAGTTTCTGGTCAGGACCAAAGAGGTGAGCTCCACCAACAACTCAGTAGGAGGGCCCACCCGTGTGGTATCCTGTAGTGTCTGTCTGATCACCTCTAAACCTGTCTCATGAGGGATCACGGTATAGAGTGAAGCCACATCCATCGTTACAAGTATGGCTCCTGATGGTATATCTGGGATATTAGTCAGACTCTCTAGAAGATCACCCGTATCTCTCAAATAGCTTGGGGTCTTCACAACATAGGGCTGTAAATGATAGTCCACAAACCTTGCCAATGGCTGCAAGACGGATCCTCTGGCCGATATAATAGGTCGGACGTATTAAGCTGAGTAACGTTATGAATTTGGACCTTTTGCACCCGCTGTTTTTGCTCTATATTTACCCCGATGCCCATATATTCTTTGGGATCGGTTTGAGTGACTTATATACAGTATTTACGCTGTTTTTACTCGCAGTGGTGTACAACCAGGAAGTGATGACATCACTTCCGGGACTTAGGTATATAAACTGGCCCGGTGAGGCTATACAATTGTATCCTCTCTGGAGGATGGATACCAGGTTGCCTGTGCTGAATATGAGCTTGACCTTACCTGCTGTACTTATTCCTGATGACGGTCTATACTAGATCGAAACGTTACGTTACGTCGGATGTACCTACAATAAACTGATGTTGCTGATTAAGTCCTTGGTGAGTGCCCATTTCTTCATTCTATATACCTTATGATGTTCAATCATCTGTTGGAGCACCCCCCCTTGAAGATTTAAGCGATTGAGTGCGGACTCTGCCCTTACATATATATACTGTATATATATATATATATATATATATATATATACTTATATATATGTATATATATATATATATATATATATATATATATATATATATATATATATATATATATAGCAGCAGGTAGATGGGTGGCACTCCAAAAAACACACAACTCAGCATCAAAAACTAGTGATCCAAGTTTCAAATGTACACCCTGATGAAAAGTGTGACAATACATTTGAAACGTTGGTTCACCAGTTTTTGCTGCTAAGTTGTGTTTTTTTTTTTTGGCCTGCCACCCATCTACCTGTTGTTGTTTTTTTTTTTGTCCTGCCACCCATCTACCTGCTGCTATATTGGAGTGAACTTTCACCTACTGGGAGGGCACCCAGTCTATTACCAGCTGTTAGCGGAGTGCCGGTCACACCAACATCAACAATATATATATATATATATATATATATATATATATATACACACACACAGGAATGTAGTACCACCAGTAACCCCCCCCCCCCTCCATTATCCCCTGGAAAGAAGATCAGGGAAGTAGGTAAATATACTGCTCCATATGATAATACTATACAGCTTAAGGTGCCCACAGACGCATCAATTATCGAATGCGTTTTGTACTTTTTAAGCACAAATTGCATCTTAAGGTGCCCACAGACGCATCAATTATCGAATGCGTTTTGTACTTTTTAAGCACAAATTGCATCTTATGTACAATTATTGGATGGTGTTTATGGGCTTGTGCGATGCGATGCGCGTTCCCGGGAGCCCGATATTGTATGTCTAAAAAAGTACAGTACGTGCTGCACGTACTTTTTAGACTACATCTGAAATTTAACATTACAAACATGGGTTCATCACATCACATCGCATGCATCCAAGTGCACATCTCAGAGCAAGCTGGAAGAAAAATTGTATAGAACCATTGTACAGACAAAAACGCATAGCACAGTACAATTGTAGCGTCTGTGGGCACCTTAAGACCTAGAAAATAGACAAATCTGTCTAAAGGAATGGAACGGTTAGAAAAAATGAGTGCTGAAGCCTTTTGAAAACCATTTCACGAGAGAATATGGCCATATAATTCCAAATAGAGAACCCCAAAAGCCATTTATGGCCAAGCTTCTCAACTAAATCTTCTCAACATCTTTATTATTGCTACCACTGTCCCTGATAGTTTTCTTTGTTACATAGAAGGGGAAATAAAGAATACAATGGTATTTAGTTATGTCAGGAAATGAAGGCCTGTATTTAGTGATTTCAGGAAATGAATGCCTATGCTGCAAGCAATTCATATACTGTAGTCATAGGTGAATCTAGGGGGTGGTCCGGGGTGCACCAGACCACCCATTAGCCCATTTTGTAGCTGAGGGATGGGGCTTTCCAACGAGCCCAGCCATGTGTCTCTAGCCCCCTGGGAACCAAAGATACTGCCAGGCAAATCTGGAACGTTTTCCCTATAGGATAACATGGGACCCGCTAATTCCGACCCCCACCCAGTTCAACGGCTGCCAGTTCCCCCTTTGGCATCACTGAAGCTCGAGGTTGATCTCAGTCGAACCCAAATCGCTGGGCCTTCAATCTGATACCAGGCTGGATCCATATGGGTTAATTGGTTCCAGGGATATTGAGGTTAAACCATTTTTTTTTTTTTTTTCATTTCTTAAATGTAATTTCATGACTGTTTATGTTCTTTGAGGGCAGATTTCTCTGGAACCAAACAGCCCAGTTTCACGGGACCAAAATCATTCATAGCCAACTCAAAAGTTCTTCAATATGATACTGGTCTCATGCAAATGGGTCAGTTGGCTCCGAAGATATAGCTGGTTGGTTAAAGGGGGGTAAGGAGAGGGGAGTGGTTGTCTCTCCCCCTCAACCAGAAAATGCATGGACTAGGCTGGTGTATAAGGGGTCAGCCTGGGAATGTCCCTGCATGATCCTGGGACCATATTCCCGGGTAAATCCCTGCATTTTCTGTTGTGAAAGGGGTATTATTTCAAACAGCCGTGACCTGCAGTGCTCTGAATACAGCCGGGCAGCCCCCTGCTCTCTGCCCAGCTGTCAATGACTTTCACCCCTGCAGCTTCCGCTCTAATTCTTCTCCCCGCTTTCACCTCAGCCCGCCCCCCCCCCTTTAATCATGTTGTGCCGGCGCCCGACCTGCTCCCCCGACGTCACACACAACAACAGCGTGCACAATATTTCAAATGTCCACTCGGCTAGAGGGGACACCAGGAGGGGAGTGGGAACATGCTCTGCGCTGCGCTCTGCTCCTCTCCCCATAGAAGCAGCTGCACCTCTCTCCATCTCTCCCTGCAGCAGCAGCGAAGGCTCATATAAAAATTTACAGTAAGTGGCACTTTTGGGGGCACTGCTTAAGGGACACTACAAGTGGCGGTATGTGGGGGCATTATGCATAATGTGTGGCTTAATGTGTAAGGGGCATTACGGTGTGCAGCATCATGTGTAAGGGGCATTATGTGTGCAGCATCATGTGTAAGGGACATTATGTGTGCAGCAGGTACTATGGTGCGCGGCATCATGTGTAATGGGTACAATGGTGTGCGGCATCATGTGTAATGGGTACTATGGTGTGCGGCATCATTGGTAATGGGTACTATGGTGTGCGGCATCATGTGTAATGGGTACTATGGTGCCATCAAGCAAGAACCTCCTAGCAATGAGCACGTAGGAAAGCAGCACTTATGTGGCAAATATGTAATGGGCATTACGGTTTGTTATATAGTATGTAATGGGCATCATGATGTGTGGCACAATGTGTAATGGGCATTATGGTGTGTGGCCTTATGTGTAATTGGCATTACGGCGTGTGGCTTTATGTGTAATGGGTATTACGGAGTTTGCTAAAATGTGTAATGGTCATTACTGTGTATGGTCTAAAGTGTAATAACACACCCATTTTTGTGATGCCATGCCTCCTTCCCATGAGGCCACGCCCCCTTTGTGCCGCGCAAAGGTGCCCCTGCCATTATGTCTAGATCTGGGACCACCCATTACCATAATTCTAGATTCGCCTATGACTGTAGTGGTTCTGAAAATGTTTTCCTGTAAAAAAAAGCATTAGGATATGCCTATTACTCCACATACTCCAACTATGCCAGGGCCGCTTCATTCCTTATTAGACAATTGTTCTTTTGTCCCTAACCCCAATAACTACTGAAATACGCTTTAAGGAGAGATACTGTATTATATATAACTAAAGCATTAGCATTAGCTATACTGACTTTCTACAGGTCAATGCATCCTTTTATCCTCCATTTCATCTACACCTTATTATTATTAATGAGATCATATACTACTGTAGCTTGCTGAAATTTCAATGTCACACTGTAGGTCAGTCTGTATGGAATGTATGGAAGGGTGAGACCGGAGGATACTGGCCCGGGGCTAACTAAACTCCTAGGCACACCAAATCTCACTAAAACCTTGAGGCAGATGCATCCAAGTAAAAACACATTCTCTTGTCACTCTACCTTTTATGCACTCAGTCCCTTATTGATTTGGCATTTCCCTCTGATATGACCCTAGGATAAATCTCAAAGGCAGAGCACTATATATACTGTGCGGCATATCTGATCATCCCCCCACAGTCTAGACTGATAGATCCAGGAGCAGCGTATGAAGGTTTTAGTCACAATGGTTAAAAATACCACACATACAGTAGGTGATACATTTAAAGATGAAAAAAACTTTATTGATTTTCAAATATATAATTGATTGGATAAAACCTCCAAAATAATAATTACATACTCTATTATAGGTTAAATGAGTATACAGAGAGCACACTATAATAAAGGAAAATCCGGATGTCAGCTAAGATTCACCCCCATGTGAGACACATAAGGCCCTATTAGAAAACATGCTGTACGCTCAAAAATTTTAATGATTACTGAGAATGCAGAAAATGAGGCACAACTGGTCTGAAAGCTGAAATTGAGTGGGGAAGATGCTGAGGTTTCTCCCTAGAGAGCAGTGGATTAACAGCAATCACAAAGTTTTATTGATAGAGATTTATCACTCATTAAGTCTATAGCTGCTGTAACAGTGATTTCACCCTGAAAGAGACAAACAACAGCCATTTGCAGCGTTGATTCCATCAGACTACAATACTTGTGGGCTGTCCTGAAAAGGTTGGTTTTAGGGCAGAATATATAGGGCCTTATCTGGTTCACTCTCAGAGGCAAATTCCTTCTCAAATGGACAAAATCATGTTCACTGCAGGTGGGGCAGATGTAACGTTGTAAGATGGTGGAGCAGATGTAAGATGGGCAGTTATTTCTACACTGCAATTTAGATCTCGCTTTAAAGTAAATCCCCACCCAAAACAAATTATATCTGCACCTGTTATATCTGCCCCACCTGCAGTGCACATGGTTTTGTCCATTTGAGAAGGAATTTGCCTCTGAGAGTGAACCAGAATAAGGCCCATAGTGTGGATTGATTCGTCCATGAACAAGCTAAATAAACTCTGCTCTGGCTTATGCAAGATGCAGCCCTGAAGCTGCTGTGGAACTATAAATCCAAGCAGGGCCGGTTTAAGGGAGGGACAGATTAAGATAGGGCCAATAAGGGCAGCTGTCCTGAGGCCCCCACACATTTATGGGCCCCAACATACTGTACCAGCGGCAGATTTATGGCTTTGTGGGATGCCACTGTCACTCACTATGCAGCATGGCTGGGCTGCGGAGAGCGGCTACAGTGGACACAGCGGGCAGAGGCAGCTTGTGGACAAACATGGCCAGGAATTAAAATGGAATTAAAATGGCCACGGGCATGCTGCTGTGCATCCACGGCTGGTGCAGATACTCCAATGGGCCATGGGAGGGTGGAGCTGTGAGCTGTCTCTCACAAGATCCGCCTCCACACTCCTCATGCTTTCTGCAGCACTGTGCAGCTGGCTTAGGGAACTGCATAGGCAATGGCGGTAACAGTTGGCGGCTCACACATTACTTTACTGTGCATGATCACCTTTCAGTGCTTGCCTCTAACTCTTTGTAATTGGGCAGTGCATTACTAGGAGTTGACTAAGTCCCATGACACTTTGCACCAGAGGGCAGAGGCTGAGATGTTTGTGCTGAGCTCTGATTGGTGGAGCTCATTACATGCTTCTCAGGCCCATGGATAACAGCAGCAGCAGCCTAGTCATGGGAGGGTTTTAATCAGAGGCAGCACTGGGACTGTGAGGTCTCCTACAGAGTAAGGTCCAGAGGGACAAACACAGGCTTTTCATGTGGTATGTATGTATGTATGTATGTATGTATCTATGCAGGGGCTGGCTGGCAACTTTTAGCCTGGGGGGCAAGTCCAGAGCACTGGCCCATAAGTAGGACCCCACCGGCTGCTCCCCTGTATAATATAAAGACCCCCACAGGCTGCTCCCCCTGTATAATAGGACACAACAGGCTGCTCCCCCTGTATAATAGGACACAACGGTCTGCTCCCTGTTTTATAATAAAAACAGGACACTACAGGCTGCTCCATTGCGTAAAAGACAGGACACCACAGGCTTCTCCCCTTGTATAATATAATAATAGTAATGCCATGAGACAAATTATTATTCAAGGGGAGCAGCCTGTGGTGTCATGGCATTATTATTATACAGAGGGAGCTGCCTGTGGTGTCATGGCATTACTTTTATATTATACAGGGGGAGCAGCCTGTGGTGTCATGGCATTATGATTATACAGAGGGAGCTGCCTGTGGTGTCATGGCATTACTTTTATATTATACAGGGGGAGCAGCCTGTGCTGCCATGGCATTATTATTATTATTATACAGGGGGAGCAGCCTGTGGTGTCATGGCATTATTATTATACAATAATGCCATGACACCACAGGCTGCTCCCCTTGTATAATATAAAAGTAATGCCACGACACCACAGGCTGCTCCCCCTGTATAATATAATAAAAGTAATGCCATGATACATAAATTATTATACAGGGGGAGCAACCTGTGGTGTCATGGCATTATTATTATTATACAGGGGAGCAGCCTGTGGTGTCATGGCATAATGCCATGACACCACAGGCTGCTCCCCTGTATAATAATAATAATGCCATGACACCACAGGCTGCTCCACCTGTATAATATAAAAGTAATGCCATGACACCACAGGCTTCTCCCTCTGTATAATAATAATGCTATGACACCACAGGCTGCTCCCCCTGTATAATAATTTGTGTCATGGCATTACTTTTATTATATTATACAGGGGGAGCAGCCTGCGGTGTCGTGGCATTACTTTTATATTATACAGGGGGAGCAGCCTGTGGTGTAATGGCATTATTATACAGGGGGAGCGGCCTGTGGTGTCATGGCATTATGCCATGACACCACAGGCTGCTCCCCCTGTATAATAATAATAACGCCATGACACCACAGGCTGCTCCCCCTGTATAATAATAATAACGCCATGACACCACAGGCTGCTCCCCCTGTATAATATAAAAGTAATGCCACGACACCACAGGCTGCTCCCCCTGTATAATTTAATAAAAGTAATGCATGACACATAAATTATTATACAGGGGGAGCAGCCTGTGGTGTCATGGCATTATTATTATTATTATACAGGGGGAGCAGCCTGTGGTGTCATGGCGTTATTATTATTATTATACAGGGGGAGCAGCCTGTGGTGTCATGGCATTATGCCATGACACCACAGGCTGCTCCCCCTGTATAATAATAATAATGCCAGACACCACAGGCTGCTCTCCCTGTATAATATAAAAGTAATGCGTTGACCTCAGTGAGTTTGATTCTCACTTACTGAATTGTTCCTGCTGCAGCCACAGATCAGTCCCCCGACTCATCAGACTCCAGCGTGTGTGCCTGCTTAATCCTTTCTCTGCAGACGCATGGGTGGGAGGCGTCATTGTCATGACATCCACACCCAGCGTCTGCAAGTGCTGGGTAAACAGAGGAAACAGGCTGCCGGCCGGGGCCCTCCTCCACGTAGCTGTGGATGCCGGCGGCCATGTTTCTGTAGCCGCAGCCCGCAGACATGTTCTAAAAGACTACAGGAACATGGCCGCCGGCAGTGTAACGTAGGTAAGGCGGCCGCGGACGCGGCCGCGGCCCGAAGCACTCGTGTCAGAGCGGCCTGGGGGGCACATGGCACCCTGCCCCCCGGCCCAGCCCACCCCTGTATCTATGTATGTATGTATCTATGTGTGTATGTATGTGTGTGTGTGTGTGTGTGTGTGTGTATATATATATATATATATATATATATATCCCTGAAGTTACCCATTGACCAAGTTATACTGCCTTTACTCTGTGTTTTGACAGTGTAATATTCCCCCATGCAGTTTGCAGCCAGTAATGACAAGTGCAAGGGGGCCCCCCTGTCTAAAGTGCCCCGGGCCCCCCGAAGGCTTAATCTGGCACTGATCTGTAGACAAGTATGTGTTAGCACTTGATATGCCATGATTTCAATTTATGCCATGTTTTTTAGTTTATACTAGACAGGCCAGGTTTTCTAGATATTTGCTGTTGTTTTCTGTTTTCAGTCTCTGCTTTTTGACCCCATTCAGCTATGCACCTGCTTATGTCTGATATTTTCTCATTCATGCCATTAGTTTGACAGTCACTAGGCCGACACATTAAATAGGTTGACATGCATTAGGTCAACATGGTCATTAGGTTGACACAAGCATTAGGTCGACGTGCGTTTTTTTTTTTTTTAAAAAGGTGTTTTTTTTTCATACTTTACTATACAAGTCAGCATAGAGTGAGAATATACAGTAGTAGCGTGACACCTGGCAATGGGAGATCCACCATTGCCACTGTCAGAGATTCACAGCTCCATTTGTACTGCGGGGGAAGGAGCACAGCAAGGTACACAGTTCCTGCATGTCACATGTCACAATCCTTTGAAACCCCTGCTCTCCTCTCCTGCTCTCCTTTCCTTCCCCCCCTCTTTTCTCCTCCTCTCCTTTCTCTCCTTCACTAGTCTACATCCACTTTCCCTTCACTCCCTTCCACCCTCTCCTCTCCCTTCTCCCTCTTCTTCCCTACCTTCTCGCCCCCAATTCCCCCCTCATCTCCCTCCACCCCCATCTACTCCCTTCTCCCCCTCTCCTCTTCCTCCTTTTTCCTCTCCCTACTTCCTTACCTTCCTTCCCCCCTCTCCTATCTGTTCTCCCTCCTTCTCTGCCTTCCCCCTCCTCTCTCTCCCCTCTTCTGCCTTCTTCCAGCTACTTTCGTACCTGACTTTCCCTCTCTCCTCCATCTTTCTCCTCCCTCTCTATTTTTTATCTCCCTTGTTCTCTCTGCCTCTTCTTTTCCTCTCCCTCATACCCACCTCTTTACTCCCACTCTGTTTCCCTCCCTCTCCACCTTTTCTCACTCCCTCTTTATCTATTTCTCTCCCTGACATGGTCTTTCCATGCCTTTACCCCTTTCTCTCTCTCTGGCACCCTCTCACTACCTGTGTCTCCTACACCCTTTCTCTCTCTCCCAGACACTTTTAAAGGGCATACACATGGGGTGATGTTTGACACTTTTCTAAGCGATCTGTATAGATCGTTTAGAAATTAAGCACCACATAGGGATGGCGATGCATGTCATCACCCGCTCACGTCTTTAGCAGATGCAGTCAAGATTTATATAGCTTGCCTGCATGTGCTTAAAGAACACTGAGTTAGCACAGATCACCCATACACATATCGCTAGCTCAGCATTTAATCTAGGCAGAAATCACCCAGTGTGTATACTCTCTTACACTCTCATGCTCCCGTCCCTTTCTATTGCTACTCTCTCTCTCATTCTCTCTTTTCCCTCTTTCTCTCCCTGACCACACCTCTCATTCCTCTCTCTTTTTCCCTCTTTCCTCGATCCCTACTTTATCTATCTCCTTTAAGATTTTGCTATGGTGCCCAAAAAGTTCTAGCTACCAATAGATATGTGCATTATTAGGGTGTGTTTCCAGACAGTTGGGGTCCAATTACAAGCACAGTCAACTGTGCAGAGGGAAGAAGGTTCGTCTTATTTTAATTTACTTATTTATTTTTTATTATTTCAATAGTTGCCATTTTCTGTTTAAGTTTAATTAAAGACAAATGAATCACCTTTTTTAAAACTTTTTTTTTAAAGTTTTGTCTAAACTAGAATTTGAAGGTCAGAATCTCAAACAAGTTTTAGGATTCAATAATCAACAATAAATCATACTGAATTCTGGTTTAAATAACTTAAATCCTAAATTCTGTCAGAATTATAGCCTATAATTTCATTACTAAACACGCCTATCTGAGAATTCTTTGGTAGAAATGTTGTTGAAAATGAATACATTAAAATGGGAAATTATTCTATATTCATCATGTATAATTTCTGAAAGCAAAAAAAATGCCAGTGTCAGAAAAGAACTTTCAGTATGACAATGGCACTGAAATACTCACTTTCCACTGTGGCTCAGTATTCAACATTTCCATGGACTGTAAACACCATGATTAAATGAATGCATAAGGTTATACACAAAGAGTTGTTTGAAGACAGAGTTGACACTATTCAGAAATAAATGATCCATGGTATGTAAGGGTGAAAGAAAGAAAAATAATGAAGATGTAGTTTAGAACCATTTAAGAAGAGTTTATATTTATAATAGATATACAGTACTGTGGATTGGCAAAAAAAATAAAATAAATGAAAAGCACAAGTTAGTATTGATGTGCACAGAACTGCGTGTTTTAGTTTGATTTTAACTTATCTTCAAGTTTTGGTTTTGCAAAACTACTTTCAAGTGTTTTGGGTTTGGTTTTGGATCTGAGTTATTTAAAACAAGAGTAAATTGATAAAAACAGTTTTTGTTTCTATAGTATAATCAATAGTATTAATTACCATTACTTCAAGTTAGTTTTGTCCACCTCACCATACACGGAATAAAATAGCACCTAACATCACAAGACTGGGGTTTTAAATCTGAGTTCCAAACTAGAAGAAAGACTCGACTCAGATCTTGGAGCACTTGCATTTCCAAAGTTTGGGTGTTTGGTATTCAAAAAAATAGAACAGCAAACCTCTACAAATTAGATGTGTTTGAATGAAGTCCAGCAAATGTTTTTCACACAATGCTGACAGTTCTTCCTATTTAATTGGAGTTTGTTTATATTATAGAGGAGCAATTCCGTTTATCTTGAATACGAGTACCCAAACTTCTGGCTTCTGAGTCAGTCGGAGCCCTGGTTTTGATTTTCCTGCTAGGCTCGACAAAATATCATCCTCCCAGCATCAGATTATCGCAGGATTCTATATAAAGACCTCATGGCAGTGACTCAGGGCCATTTTACTCCAGTCAAGCACTGGGCCCATCCACAAGTGGTAGTGCTATGTCCATCCACAAGTTGCTGTGCTGCTTCCATCCACAAGTTGCAGTTCTGTGTCCATCCACTAGTGCTATGCTGTGTCAGAGGTAGATTTAGACCTCAGCGGACCAATGCAAGATACCAATCTGCTGATTGCAGAAGGCAATGATAGAGTAACTTGGCGCATGCACAGTCTGCTGATAAAGGCTGAGCTGTGTGAATATTGTCATTCCATACAAATCTGAATCAGACCCCTGGACTTTTGGAAGTAGACTTTATACAGTACCTGTTTCACATTTTAAATAAACTGACTTCCCACATATAGTGAATTAAACCATATTTGTGGGTTCAAATATTTTTTATACTATCATAGAACATCAAAGTGACTTTGGGAGTATGAGCAGGTCCATGTTATGTCATGATGTCAAGCATTGGCACGTAATGCTTCTCTGGGTACATTTTGGAAGCCAGCATATCTGTACTTGGCCCCTTGGGACCTGCTAGGCCCTAGGCAGGTGCATAGGTTGCCTTGTGTAAAATACAGTCCCCTAGTCTAATTCTTTAAAACTGTGGTGATGTACTGACTCTGCAGGCCATACACATATAAGTAGTGTGCCTCCATATTGTGTATTTCATTTTATGCAAATCTTGACAATTGTTAAGCCATCTGTAGCATTTGTAAAACCACAGTAAGTAGAGGTAGGTATGATAATCACCAAGGAACTGCCTCCCTGTTTTGTTAATTGCTTTGAGTTAATGAAAAGTTTTGACAACATTAGAAACTTGTGCTAAAAATATAACAAAAAGCAGTCCAGCATCAGCTTAGCACTTCTTAATAACAGTAGATCCCGTCGCCTTTAATCTCCACTGCCAACACCTTCATCCTCAATATACTCAGTAAAGATCCCAGAAAATGGCAGGGGACCTAACCAAAACGGCAACTTTCTGACCATCAAATTGTGAAGGGATTGGGGTTAGATAATGTTGCAATTTGGCCTTGAACATGTACAACACTGTGGAATTCAATTACAGTAAGTGTGCAATCATAAAACCCCAATATGCAGGGTTTTTACTACAGTCACTGGGTTGTCCTATTCAATTAGAAGAAAGAAAATGAGATGTGTTGATTTCTATAGTAATCGCAACATCTTTTATTCTCACTGCCAAATCATTGGGACTTGTTCTGGCGATCTTGCAGGCCCCCTGGGATAAACCACCAACCAATCAACTCATAACTGTCAGTTTTCAAACAGTCTATGCCATGACAGTAAGGAGATGATTGGTCGGCACTTTATCACTTGGATTAGAACATCTACCCCTAAGTGGTAAGGATATTGGTGCTATCAGGACTAAAGATGGGTACAGATTAAACAATGTACCCAGAGAGATCAGCAGCAATGGGGACCTGTGTGCATACTCACATGCCTTTGCTGACTGCAATGAGTGCTGGCATGGAGGGGGGTTGTGCCACAGCATGACCCTAGCTAGTAATGTCCTCTGTCGTCCTTCATGCAGGGCCACACACATATACAGATCTTGTCATTCTAACCCATCGGAATTGGAAAGATCAAATACTGTCTGAATTATAGCCAGTTTTAGAGATACAACTCATATTGTGCAGAAAATATTTGTGCACTCAGGACTGAGCAGGGCCGGATTAAGGCTTCAGGGAGCCCGGGTCACTTTAGACAGGGTGGACCCCTTGCACTTGTAATTACTGGCCGCAAACCACACGGGAGAATACTACACTATCAAAACACAGAGTAAAGGCAGCATATACTTGGTCAATGGGTAACTGCAGGTGGGGGATTAATATTACAGTATATATATATATATATATATATATATATATATATATATATATATATATATATATATTACAGAGAGGTGTGCACTCGCAGGTATTTCATACACAAAAAAGTAAGGCTGGACACTGCTGTCACATTAGGCAACGTTTCGTGCTTTATTGCACGTCATCAGGCTCCTATATATATATATACATACCACATGAAAAGCCTGTGTTTTTTTCTCTGTATCTTACTCTGCAGGACTGTAGGAGACTTCACAGGCTCAGCCCTGCCTCTGATTAAAAACCCTTACATGACGAGGTTGCTGCTACTGTCCTCTATGGGTCTGAGAAGCATGTGATGAGTTCCACAAATCAGAGCTCAGCAAAAACCTCACAGTCTCTGCCCTCTTATGCAAAGTGTCATTGGAACTCCCAGTAATGTTGTATTCCAAAAGGAATAGAAGACTGCGCTGTTTTAGTAAAATAACCTCTCCCTTACCATGGATGATTTCAGATGATCAGAAACAATGGAGACTGTTTGTATTTAAAAGCAAATAATTTGCAATTTATTATATAAACATTAAATATAGACAATACATCTAAATAGGCGGCCACCTAGAGCAATATATGTACTAGTACATTATATCAATATGTGTACACAAAACACATTAGAAAAAATACATTAAAAAATATATATAAAAAATATATAGAAAAATATTATAAACACTTTAAATAATGGATAATGAAAATGAACCACGTGACTTCCAGCAGATATTTGTATACTCCGTATTGGATATTTTATAATTTCGGGAGAGCTGGTTTTAGCCCGTTAATTGCAGATGGGAGTCAAATGGCCACAGATAACAGAGGAATAAGTCCCTCACCAAAGGAAAGTCACTGTTTTATGTGGGTTTGTAAGTAATTGCGTGCATTTAGCACGTGTATCTCACCCGTGGCGATCCAATGGTGGTAATGCGAGGAGTGTCCCGCTAGGAGGAGATGGGTAGTGGCAGCGTGTTGTTCCGTGCGTTGGAAGCGGCGAGCGGGTCACCCACACCCGCTGCTGCTGGCTGGTGGACAGGCGCTGACGGCGACATGCCGTATCTCTACCTCCCGGCGTTCTCCGAATTGATGTGGCTTGTGCTGCGGCTTTAGGTCAGCATGAAAAAGCTGGAAGTGGAGTGGGTTGTATCCACAGGAGATGTAGGTTGACTCAGGCTGTGTCGACACTTCCAAACAGGTAACTGGGTCCAGTAATGCACTTATCAGTGTGCCTTGGCTCCCGATGCTTAGCACCATAGCACCATCAATCACTGTTATATTGGCAGATAGGTGAAGCTGCAGCATTACCCCACTCCCATGCACAAAACCTCACTCCCTGTGCTCCCCCCCCCCCCCCTTAATCCGGCCCTGGGACTGAGAAATAGAATTGATAGAGGGCCTGATTAAACAATTTACTGTTTGCAAATACATTCCCAGCTGAGATTGTATACACAGAAACTGCACACAAATATGCAAATGCAACATTCACCTGTATTTGTATAGAGATGCCAACCAGTAGCTTTGCAGTGGCTGCAAACAAGCACACAGTTTCTAAAGAATATGGAGTTTAGGAGAATACCATGGCACTGATGTGAGGAAATACAACTAGTATGGAAGACATGTACATCGGGGCCATACTATAAAAAGCACTCACAGCTTGCTCCTGTCATACTGCCAGGAGGAAGGCAGGTATGGTAAGGTTCTGTTAGGCATTTGCAGAAGAGAAAGGAGTGCTACCTGTATACATCTATTGCAGCTGATCCAGATTCCAGCCACCTCCAACTTGTTTTTACTAATTCACTTTGTTCACTTTAATAATTTTTTGTCTCCATATGTTATGAATAATTAAAATATACAACTGTGGATAAATCTAAAAAGCACAACAGGGACTCACACAAACTTCTAAAGGTGAGTTCACACTAAACACATGATATTGTTAATTATATTTCGGTGCATATGGCCTAGAGCAGTGGTTCCCAAACTTTTTTCATATCACCTTTGGGCTATAAGGTTCTTAACTTGAAATTCAGAAAACATATAAATTGCATAAATGGGGTTTATGCACTATATTATTAATGATTTATGCTCCAGGGAGGCGTTAGCAATGTCCTCTGTCATCTGTAAATTCAGGACGTTGAGAATATTGCTAGTGCGAGCCATGTTGTGGAATGCAACATGGCCCCGATCCAATCCCCCACACACGCTCATCATTCCAGCATCAGCAAGTGTGTATGCACTGCACCAGGTAGCCGCAGAAAATGTGTATGCACTGCACCGGGTCCCGCCACTCCCGACATCTTCATATGTGTACCCAGCATAAGCGAAGTATTGTACAGATTTTTTTGTTTAATACAGCATGGGCACGGACTCTATACAACGATCTCCGGCTGCTCGATCTTCAGTTCTCCCAACTTCACCCCCACCAGCAGATTACTGTGACCCATGGGAGGAACAGTCTTCAATTAGTGGGACAGTCCTGCTGTATTCGAGACAGTTGCGAGGTATGCGTTAGGGACCCACCTGATGAGGTCACCTGGCCATGGTAAGGGGGCCTACAGTATATTTTTGAGTCAACAATTATGATAATAGTCTGAATTTTAAGTTCTAGAGTTTATTATAATGTTTTTGATTAACAGTGATCTTATTGTTTAGATTATTCACCTGCATTTTTCATTTTTAAGTATGGCACTACAAATCTTAGCATAGTAGCACCTCTTATTACAGTATGTTTAGAATTGAGGTTTGCAGTCCGCCTCCCCTCCAGATAAATAGGTAGAGACTTTTCAGACTTTCCTGACCTGTGTGTGGAGGTTTTGCCCAAATATAAGTAGCCCATACAATGTAATGTCACACTGCCTCACTTTTAAATTCTCTGTTGCTCGTACCAACAATCCATTCAATTCACCTGGCCCATTGTAGCTACTTGTTTCCCTATTCAAACTTGTTTGCCTGTTTAAACCCTAAATTTACTTTCTGCCTTTCGATTTGGTTTGATTCCTTTAGTTTCCTAATTTTTGCTACATCAGGGTATAGAATCAGCACATGTGGACTCCTTACTGCTTATGGAAGATAGGAAAAGATATAGATTGTGCTAACAGTAAAATATTAATTTGAGATATCAATCAATTCAAAATGGACAGGTGTATGGCAAAGAAAATAGCAATTTAATACTGATACTAAGAACACATTAAAAACTTGTATTAGTCAAAAAATATGACATTCAAATCAATAGTCACCCTTTGTTTTCCATAATGCCAGAATTGAGAGCCTCAGGGCAATATTGTGTGTGGATCCAAGAAAGGAAGGTTTAGTTGTAATCCAACTCTTAAAATTAAGGAACTCAGGTGTTGATAAGTCTTCTATAGATGGTACCGGGCCTTTAAGGAGGTGGCATGCCTCCAAAGAAATATTGTGCCTCGAAGTGGAATGGAGGGGAGCAGAATGGTTTCCTCAGCACTCCTGCTCTGCTGGAGCCTCCTCACACCCCAGTCACTGGAGACCCTCCTCCTTCAGCAGCAGTAGAAGGAGGAGGGTCTCCAGTGACTGGAGTGTGAGGAGGCACCAGAAGGAGGGTCTCCAATTACTGGGGTGTGAGGAGGCACCTGCAGAGCAGGAGTGTTGAGGAAACCATTCTGGTCCCCTCCATTCCACTTCAACGTGTTTTTAATGTTTTATAAATATCACTATCAAATTGCTATTTTCTTTGCCATACACCTGACCATTTTGAATTGATTGATATCTCAAATTAATATTTTACTGTTAGTGCAATCTACAGTACATCTCTTCCTATCTTCCTACCTACTGTATTGGGGTTGACTACCCCTTTTTATTTGATTGCTGCTTATAGCCAAGCACACTCATACTTTAAACGCCTTTAGTGATATAATATCTACAGTATATAGTTTTTTTTTGCCATCCTTACTGCTTATGTTTAAATAAGCAAAAATATTAAGTCAATAAAATTGTAAATATAATAATGCTGTACATTTTTTTGTAAATGGTTCATTAGATATTCAAAGTTAGAATTATCTTTAAACATACTTATATGTAGTTTAAAAGTAAAAATGACAAAACATGCTCATTTTGTAGATCTGTTAAGGGAAATCAGAACATTGTTTTCATAAGCGTTTAGATGTCCTCAGAGAAATTCCAAAAATCAGTCAATGATCCAAGCAGATGCAAGCCAGCAGTTCAGACCTGTTTGGATCATTTCTGCACTCATTTTTTTCAATATGTCTCTTTGTGTCATCCAATCTAGGAATCATCTCCAAGTTTTGTTATTTGAGCATGACTTGGTGATTTGGGCAATCACAGGAGAAAGAATAAGGGAACTAGCACAAGATACACAGATTTTAATGAGGTTTGTCATGCAAAATTGCTTGAAAATGAAATGTTATGTGATGCAAAGAAAATGATGAGCTTTTGCCATATTCATGAAGAATTATCTATAGAGAAAGATGGCTGCAATAAACACTTCATTGGCATGCACTTTCTGCTTCAGTTATTATGCTTCGCTATCTTCAAAGAGGATTTAATGGAAAGAAAGACATGGGGAGTGATAAAAGTGAGAGAGAAACTGGAGAAAAGGCAATACTGGAGGAACGTTTGCATAGTGTGTAATAGAAAGAAAGGGAGAATGAACTAAAAGGGAGAAAGACAAATAGGATATCTAAAACGTAGAGATACATTTACTAAAGTATGAGTTTTTAGAAGTAAAAGGTGGTACCCATATCAACCAATCAGATTCTGTTTATCACTTATCTAGCACCTTCAACATCTCCACTTCTAAAAACTTACACTAAATAAATTTTCCGCTTAGAGAGTCTTATTAACACAGATGTCTCATCATATTAGAGATAGGCATGTTCCCTTGGGATTTGCTTTTGCAAAACCACAACCTCAATGTTTTTTATTTCATTTCCAGTTTTGGCAAAACCACTTAAGTGGTTAAGTGTTTTGGCTTGGATTCAGTTTTGGATTTCTAAAAATTTTAATTTTAAACAGTTTGAATCATATCATTTGAACATGTTCTTACAGTAGTAGCATTCATTTCCAGTAAATTTTGCCCACCAAAATGGCATCTGAAAAAAATGTAAAAATGCAATCCGAAACACGATATCCTTATTTCAAATCTGAGATCTGTCTGTGGGAATATCCAAAATCAGGAGTTGATTAAACTAGGAAACCCAAGAGATCCGAATCAGGACATGGATTGATTTGTAGCTCCTAAATTTGGGTCGGTTCAGATATTTAAAAAAAGATATTTAAAGAAAGATTTAATTTTGATTTCTGTTCCAAATTGCTGGACATCGCTGTAAAGTTTTATGATTATAAAGCAGAATTTAGTAAACAGCATGTTTGACTGTTGAATTTGATATTTTTGGCGATGTTTATCAATTTCGGGTGTGTGTTTTTTAGTTGAATGCAGATGTATATATTACAATATGTTGGAATTTGCCGGACAATAAACATATAGTTAAACTAGGAAAAGCAAATCAAATAGATTAATTATGACTAATAGCACAATTAATTTCCCGTCACACCTCTTAGACAGCATCAAAAGCTATGTGTTATCAAAAAGTCCTCTATAAAAATGCTTCAAGCTGATAAACACATGTATTGTGGTGGATATGGTTGGAAGCACTTGAGTTGGAGAGAATAACTGTATACTGTACATTAGAAATAGATTATTGAATGTGAGACTTGTGTTTATCGCTTGCATTGTGTATTTTTGCAGTTTGTAAACTTTATTGTCCCTTATAATTGTATTGTCTTGCCATTATTTGTGTGTGTGTGTGATATGTGTGTATGTGTATTTGTGTGCTTAATCGTAGTAGTGTGGTAGTGGTAGATTTTTATTTAGTTTGTAATTATTTCTGTGTTATTTGTTAGAATGGAATAGTAATGTGTTAGGAGCAGGACTGAGGAGGCAAAACCATAGTTGTTGTATTAGTCAGCTCAGGCTTCAGAGTTTGATAATAAAGATGATGATTATGATAATGAAGAACAAGCCACTGTGTGCACAAAGATCAAAAGTGGATGGAATGTGCATTTTGTACTACTGTTAAAGCAAATGTGGCTCTTGTTGGAGTAGTCATGCATGATTATGACCTCCTCTATGGGCATGTGGGTAGTTGCTCATTTGCTTACTACAGAGATTACACATGGGATTTTTTTTTGCAAAGAATGACATTCTGCAGTTTTCATAAGCAAAATCACATTGCATAGGTTCAAAGGTAAGTGGGCAACTATTACCGCAACAACATCTCATCATATTATTATCAAGTCTTTTATTGTGGAGACTTTCCTGGTACAGAGGGCCAGTCTCCAGATTGCAAACCCAGAGTTCATTTCATCGCCCAGACCTTTTTTCCATGGAACAGTCTTACCAGTAGGGATCACCATTGCGGGGCTTGGGACATTAAGGTACACTCAAGAACTCCTTGCTCTACACATACCTCTCCACCATATCCACAAATTGGTCTGCTGTGTTAGATTTCCCAGAAGCTATTGCTCGATAACAACCCTTTCAATGATCTATGGCCTATGTATATATAGATATTGGTTAACCACTCATGAAACTATATATAAAAAATATGGGACCAGTGAGTCACTAAGGTCTTCTAGATGAGCACAGCACAACTTGTTCCTGCAGAAACTGTAGTGTAGTTCACTGTGCCTTGACAGTTTACTTAGTCTGGCTATGACTACAGTGGAAAACTAGGTGTGCAGCCAGGGCTATGGGCAATCCACCTTAGTAATGTGGCCAATGACAGAGCACTGGGCTCCTTTCCCATGTCAGCTATTCAGATTTTTAGAGCTGTCAGGAATGCTACTGGAGCTTCTGAAAAAAAGAGTTAGAGATCAACGAATGGAATAGGTTATCAACATGTTTCATATCCATGCTGAACACTTTTTCATGGATTCAGTTCTGGATCTTGATAGTTAAATCATTTTAAGATCTACATGATAATTGTTACCCGTTAAGCTTCACGTGTACCGAAATTGACCACAGCCTCACACTGAACCTGGTTGTTTGTATTCAGTAATATATTTTGCATAATGTAGAAACATATAGTAATTTCTTTGATTTTTACCAAGTTTAAAATAAAATAAAATCACAGAACAATTATACTTCCAAGTTTATATACAGTATCACTATAAACTTTTCACTTTTGGTCAAACTTAATGAGATACAGATCATCGCCTGCATGGATGATCCTCAAGAAAGACTACATAAAACTGTATGTATATGGCTATAATTGGGACTAATTAATAGCATTATGACAAACTAAAGAACAATAAAATGAAAATTGTTATGAGAATTTAAGTAATATAAACAAAAATAAATACATAATTCAAAATTAATAAAATGAAAAGGAAATATATACAAATAATATGAAAATATGAAAGTAAAAACAAAATAAAAATTATATATACATTTTATATATATATCAATTGTGACGTGATTTGAAGCCAGGCTACATAGAGGGAGCTGACCGACGCCAGGACCAGCCCTCTGACGAAGTCTTTGTGACGAAACGCGTAGGGGCGTGGCCTGGCATCGGTCATACCTGTGGAGACAAGTGGTGAGAGCACCTCTGATCCTTACATGCTGCTTGGAGCAGTACGCATTTATGCTGTTATACCTGCGGTTGTGTTAAACCGACACTAACGGTTGTGTTAAACCTATAGTACGCATTTATGCTGTTATACCTGCGGTTGTGTTAAACCGACATTAACGGTACGTGATACCATTCCTAACATTCTGCTGGATACAGTTTTTTATACCTTTTGAAATAAATGATATAAGCACTATGGGAGCGCTCCTCTTTTCTTTTATAGAATATATATATATATATATATATATATATATATATATATACAAAAATTTCCAATATTTGCGCAAAAGATTTCCAGCATTAGATTGATCCGTCCATTTAGTGGATTCACATGTAGTGCAGCTTTACTCAGTTGTAAGAATCACCATATCCCATGGAAGCAGACATGTAGAAAAAACCAGAGAAGCGCACAAATGAGCAATATAAAGGTAACACTTTACTAAAATAATATAGCTCACGTACATGTAGGTTAAGAACAATATGTGTGCAGACAAACTGCAAATATCAACCCAGGCAGCAGGAGTCCATCATCAGCACGATGTAGGAAGCGCCAAACCGGTGTTAGGACTTCACGGCTGGGACCAGACAGATCGGGAGACGTCAGCAGTGTCAAGGAGGTGTCAGCGTCAGTCAAGGATCCACCCTGATGAAACGCATTCATACCCCCACTATCCACGTCAGCATGGAGTTGATTTTATATAGTGTGGCAAGCGCAGTGAGCCACCGAGCCCGAAGCGTGGCGAGCCGACGCGTATTACTTTACATGTATTCCGCGTCCGCTAGCCATGCTTCAGGCTCGGTGGCTCGCTGCGCTCGCCACACTATATATAATCAACTCCACGCCAACGTGGATAGTGGGGGTATGAAAAGGTCGGAGGACACGTATCGCTGCCCCTCGCGGGCTCGCATTGCTCGCCACGCTTCGGGTTTACGTTCATAGTGGGGGTGGCGTGGGGGATGCATACCATGGCATGCCTTATGGTCTGCGATGCGATGGGCGCCATGATAGCACACAAGTACCATCCATACAAATTGGCATACCTAGTTCACAAGAAGTCTAGGTTCCCAAAAAAGATATTCACTAATAAGCAGAAATGAATATATAAGAGATCAACACGGTTATATATATTTCGTTGTGATGTGCAGGTGTGGCAAATTTAAATTGTTCAGAGAGATTGGAGAGGGGTATATCCAAACTAAAATCTAAATTGAACTGTAAAATTAAAGCTACCCAGCATTTGTGGGATTTAATCCAGATGCAAAGTTGTTGTTTTGTTTTCTTAATCCCAACTCATAATCATTGCCATAGTATTGACTAATCATAATGTTGGATTAAATAAACTGAACACAGGACAAACTTCTATTGTTTATTCCTTTCTTTACTTATTTTCTCCTTTCTTTCTCTTCAGAAGTGACAGCATACTTCAAGATCCATCATGTTTACTCGTTATGTTGATGCATCACTGATCTGAGATACAGAAGTGTCCTCTAACATCTAGTGTCCATAGGCTATTTAAAGCACCTTGCAATTTAAGCTCTGCTATTCCGCCTCTTGAGGTTTGAAGTCAAATAATGCTTTATTAAGTCATATTGTAACGTAATATAGTGCTAGAAAAGCCATTGAGTGTGATAACACATTCTGTGCACCAGATGTTGCTTTTCCTAAACTGCACTGCACAGGCATCAAGTTGAAAATGATGTCTGTCACAGCTCCAGCTGATTGCCTGAAAGAACCTGTACTATAATTCCGTACACAGTAGAACTGAACAGTTCATTTGAATCTAAGGCGCATTGGAGGCTAGAAATCATTTTTATTTTATCATCAGCACACTATACAGAACTCTCTCCATAATGTCACAAGCTACTTTAGGCACCTCCAACAAAGCTTTGACTTTTTACAGTGTGCTATGTCACAAAAGTTACATTGGATTCTAATCTGCATAATCATGGTAAAGAGACCTCCGTTCTTTTTTTGGAATAGCCCTCTTTTGCTTAACATGGCATGACACAGTGAGCTCAATTCATGTTCAATCATGTCTGGCTACTCTGGTGAGCTCTCTCCATACTACTGTAGGCATGTCAACTAAAGCTTTGATGCCTACAGTATACTATCTCCACAAGCTGCACTGGAAACTAAACCACCTGATCGGCAAGTGGTGAAAATACCTCTTTTTTTGCAGAAAAGATGCTCGCACAGCATTTCACACAGTGAGCTCAATTCATGTTCACGTTTAGCTGCTCTGTTGAACTCTCTCCACCCACGTTTTCATTTCTACATTATACTATGGGCCTGATTGAGACCCGCTCGCTAGGCAGCATATAGTGGCTGCCTAGCGACTGGGTAAGCACTGCCCGCCACCCCAACAAACACCACACCCCCACTGCCGGCACCACCCATATCCCCTCGGTAACATGCAAGAGAATGTGTCCGAGAACACATCCCTTTGCATGTGGCTGAAGGGGAAAGAAATCATTTGATGGTAAATTATTTCTCTCCCCATTTATTTCAGTCGGAGATGGCCGAAAAGGGGGCGGATGTTCATGTCATGTGACATCAGCTGCCCCATGGAGGCATCAGCCTCCTGTGTTCCAAGTGTTTTCATGGGGTTGCCCATAAAATGCTGGGTGTTACCCTGCTCTGAGCCCCCGCTCCATCCCCGCCCTCTCAGGATCGAATGGCTCGGCGAGTGCAAAATGTACATGCACAATCCCCCACTATCTGACAATGGGCCTAATTCGGACCCAAACAAACAGGTCTGAATTGGCTCCTATATCCCCAAACTGCTTTGGAAGCTAAACTACCTGATTGGCAAGTGGTAAAGAGACCTCTGTACTATTTTATAATAGCCCTTCCTTGCTTAATATGACAAACACCAAAGATATGTGTTACATCTTTCTACAGTAAGGTACACCACACAATCAATAGTGGTTTAGCTCCCATACTGTGCTACATTCACATTGTTAGACCCCCAACAATTTCTTATAGCTAACATTTCAAAAAATATGTTTTTGAAGGTTTCCTTTAGGCATAGGTTCTGGTCTGTAGGTTAATACATGGTTATTGGTATGTTGTAACAAAATAGAGTTTGAGCAGGGTCTTATCCATTTGTACATGGTCCTTGTGCAGATCTATGACTGCTGCCACCCCCTCTCTTTCACATCACCAGCAGTAGCCTCTCTCTCTTGCCCAGCTGTGTGCTGGGCTACTGTTGGTCCAGCTATGTCAAAGGTAAGGAGGGGTTCAAACTTCCAACAACTGGACATATATAGAAAAAGTCAATCTGCAGGTCTCCATGCTTTTAAATAAATACATATAAACTTATATGTACATATTAACTAACATGATACGAACATGCTGTGTGCTGCCTGCTACTGTATAATGATTTTCATAACCACTACTTGATAAAACTGTTGGCTTGCATTGTTGCAATCTGAAAAAACTCAGGGCATCAATTTGCTATTTAAACAGAGATTTTGTGACACATTTTATATTTAGTAAATCAGCAAGATGCAAAATCACTGGTAAAATGATAAACACCCATCATTTTAGCAACACTGCCATTTTGTAAAGGTGTCCCTAATGTAAGAGGACAAAGAGACACAATTATGTGGCTGTAGGGTGGACTTCTGAGGGTCCTCTACAAACCACAGGGCCCGGCGCTGAATAAAAAAAGATTTAATTGGTGATTGGTAATGGGATTGGCCTGGGCTCAGCTGCAGCAAGTGCAGGTGAGTCTGCTTGTGACTCACTAGAAGATTGCAAAAGAAATGGATTTTTGCACTCGCGCTGCTGAGATCAGATATATACCTCGTGAACCGTACTGAACAGAAGGACACCAGGGCACGTTTTGATTAACACTGTTAAATTTTATATTTAAAAATATTTCATGTTTAAAAGGAGCTTATACACATACATATACAAAACATTACATAAATATGGACACAAAATTATAAATGAAAAATCACAGGCAGATACCATATAATTTCATATACAATGAAGCACTTGAATAGATTTGTGTCAAGTAGCCAATTCCAGAACGGGTCACGTATTCGGTCAATAGAATGATAGATTTCAGGAGCAATATTAGTATGAAGCTTCAGCAGCCAGAATGTTAGTAGCAGGGTGAAGTTGGTTGGGGCAATGGTGGGAGGTACAAGCCAAAGCACTGTATAGTAGGAGTAAGCTGCAAATAACCTGTTAGCGCTTCAAAACACCAGATCGATAGAGTCAGGTAATGTGGATTCTCCTTACAGTATGAAGCTTCAGCAGCCAGAATGTTAGTAGCAGGGTGAAGTTGGTTGGGGCAATGGTGGGAGGTACAAGCCAAAGCACTGTATAGTAGGAGTAAGCTGCAAATAACCTGTTAGCGCTTCAAAACACCAGATCGATAGAGTCAGGTAATGTGGATTCTCCTTACAGTATGCTCACCCTCCTTGATGAATGATTGTGGAGGGGCGGGGAGCCCGATATCACGATGGCTCGACCCAGTGCACGGGATGTGCTGGCGTCCATACTTTTCTCCAGTGGGGGGCAGCAGGGGGAAACGCCGTGGATTCGGCTAATGCAGGCGGCTGTGAGCGCTGAAGCGCTGAGTGTAGCTTCCGAAATAAGCAGCGGCAGTCAGTGCGATATGCCGGCTCCGTATACACGACCTCGTGACCTCAGGATTGGGTTGGCTGGGGGGCGGAAGTGACGTTGACGCGTTTCGTTCCCTTGGCAACCGGGAACTTTTTCAAGACGATTGCTGTATGTTCGCCTCTCTGCTATTTAAAGGCATCTGCATTGTTTCTTAATTAGCAATTAATTAACCTAATAGCCCTATTGCATTAAACAACAGTGTGCCTGGTGTCATTTTCGTAAAACATTTAGATAAACCACAAATAACATACTAATAATAATTCAGATATGGAAATACATTGATGCATGGTTTTTAAGAACTTTCTTTTTTCAGAGAAGAATCATATAATTACATAATTAACAAGTTGTTTCTCAGTTTTATATTCTCGACCAGATCAGTTATAAGTCATAGTTCGTTTCACACTAGCATATATGGAAATCTGACAGAATCATACATGAAAGAGGGAACAATTGGTGTATTATATCATAATTAGGGTGAATTAAATCAATTGATTAATTAGTTCATTATTTAAAAAGTTATGGTCAAAATCTAATTTGAATCATACATATCAAAATTTAGTGATCATATTCAATATTTAAACCATTAAAACAGTGTATATTACTATATTGATCCAGAATTGATGTTGGGGTCTGGAGTCTTGGAATGTACATTATAGAAGGAGAGAGAGAGAGAGAGAGAGAGAGAGCAGAGAGCATTCAGAGGATATATAAATGAAGGCAGCTGCCTATAGTTTCCCTATGTCATTATAGGATTAAAAAATCCTGACAGTAAATTATAACATGGTTCACTAAATAGAATGCTATGTCAGGGGTGTGTTAGCGACTGCAAACCCAGGACATCATGGAGATCCCAAGTGCCCTGGGTAGAAGCCGGTCTCCACAATCCAGACACAGCAATTCCACACAGTTTTGAAATTCTTACAATAAATTGGTGGAAGAAAATTAAATTATTATAGGATATGTAGAAAAAGAAAAAGAATTGGATCAGCCTAGTTAGACTAAGCACAGAGTAATTCATATAGAGCCTAATCAGTATAAGACAGAAACGGAATATGAAGCAGGGCTAAGAGCATATTTTGGCTCTAATACTGATAAGAATTAGTCCATGCACGTGAGGTCCAGGGCCTCATTCAGACCTAAGGGGTTCAGGGTGTCAAGTTTAAAAATCCAGGAGGACTCTGCTATACAGAGTTTTCTGAACCGATCCCCCCCTCTTTTGATATTAATAATATGGTCTATGCCTGTCATTGTGAGGCTACTAGGGTCTCCATTGTGATGTTCAGTGAAATGTCGTGGAATGCTATGATTAGAGGCTCTTTTCATGATGTTATTGCGATGTTCTCTGAATCTAGTCTTTAGACTACGGGTTGTTCGCCCTACATACTGCAATTGACATGGGCATTCAAGAATATAAATGCAGTATTCTGTATCACAATTGATAAAATGTTTAATATCAAATGTTTTATTGTTTGAGGAGGATATTATCTTATTTGTTTTATTACACATATGTTTACATGTAAGGCAGATATTTTTATTGCATCGGTAGCTGCCCGATGGTTTGTTAGGGAGCCAAGAGGGTTGGGAGACTTGTGGAAGAGGAGGTAAAAGGCTGGGGGAAATATGGTCTTTGTAAAGGTGTCCCTAATGTAAGAGGGTCAGGGGAACAGGTACTCCTCGGGTAAATGGTAAGGTGCAGCAGCTGAGAGGTCACAAATCATTCCAATACAGGGGTTTAACTTTCCTCAACCAGTTTTATTAGTAAATCAAACAAAAAACAGAACTAAAGCATTAAAATAAATCCTTGCTGTCTGGCTATAACTAATACACTGGATCATTTCCTAACTCAATTTTCAGCCTGGGGGGCAACACAAGCAAGTGGCCCACCACCATCGTTTCACCACCCTACCCTCTCCCTTCTCCCCTCTAGTAAGCAGCAAGGATTAAACAATCATTCCCCCACACACACATACACCAGAAACGGGGACAGTGCATGCCGAAGGCGCATTGCAAAAATTTACACTGTAATGTCCATTACACATAATGCCGCACACCGTAATGCCCATTACACATAAAGCCAACACCGTAATGCCCATTTAGCATAATGCCACACACCGTAATGCCCATTACACATGCCATACCATAATGCCCATTACACATAACGCCACACACTATAATGCCTATTACACATAAAACCAAAACGATAAAGCCCATTAAACATAATGCCACACACCGTAAATTACAATTAAACATAATGACACACAATGTAATGTCCATTACACATAATGCCAACAATGTAATGCCCAATAAACATAATGCCACACACTGTAATGCCCATTACACATAATGCCACACACCATAATGGCCATTGCACATACTGTAATACCAACACCGTAATGCCCATTACACATAATGCCACACACTATAATGTCAATTACACATTATGCCACACACTGTAATGCCCATTACTCATAAAGCCAACACCGTAATGCCCATTAAACATAACAATTCCTTTTACATATTATACCACATAACTGCTGCTTAGCTACATACTCACTGTCAGAGGTATATTGCTCGTTGCCAGGGGTTACATTCTTTTTGCCAGGGGTTACATTATTTTTGCCATGGAGGATTTACATGTTCATTGCCAGGGGAGAAGTTACATGCTCATTGCTAGGGGAAATTACATGCTTGTTGCTATGGAGTGAGCTTGTTGCTATGGAAGGCTCATTGTTGGAGGAAGAGATATGTAGCACTGCATAGGGGGAGTGCTTGTTGCCAGGGGGAGTGATATATTTTTTGGCATGGGGGAGCTAGGGTACATACAGGGGGGAAATAGTTACATTTGCAGAAGAAGAACTAGCTGGTATAATGAAAAAGTGCTATCACACAATGCAGTAACTGAAGGGGAACTATAATCTACCATTCTTTAAACAGCGAGCCAGCGTTATTCGAATCTACACTTCCGGGTAGCGCTGGCTGCACTGACAGACACTAGAGGTATGGCAGCACCTCTAGTGTCTGTCTCCTCCAAGGCGGCAGACATTTTTGGAGGGGCCATTGCCTTACAGAACGCTGACTGCGGCTGGACCTGGAGGCAGCGGCGGCTGCAGCAGCAGGGGTGTGCAAGATGCATCCAGCCGACCAGCCCCAGCCAGTAGATACCGGCCCGGGGGGCATGTGGCACCCTGCACCCCGGCCCAGCCCGCCTCTGTGTATAAACATAAAGACTATAATCAGCATGCCCTCTCACAAATATGTACACTTAAAAAATATATATATTTTCACACACAAAGAAATTACACTAAAACAAAACAAGAAGGCAGTAATTGTTGACAAGCGTATACAGGATGAGGCCCCTATATCCAGAAGGATTTAATTATTAGATATCTTCGGGATGGAATCCAAACTGAACACGAAAGGCATTTGTGTTTCAAATGGTTTGAAGATAATTTAAAATTTACTTTAAATAATTTTGTGCATGAAAAAAGTTTGTGTACTGTACATAAAACTATGTTATGTTTCATACTGTATACAACGTATGCACATACAGTAAATGAAACAAAGTCTAAGTGCAATGAACTATAAAGCAAGGCCATATACTGGTATTGGTTGATGGTAGCGCTCAAACCTAAATTTGCCGGCTGCTGTGTTGAGTGGGTCGCAACTCAGAGAATCGTAGCTTATACTTTGTGACCAGCGCTCAGGCCCTATCATACATATGATGTGATATATGGGTACTGTGTGCATACTGTGAAAGACAAGTCTGTGAGCCAGTGGTGGAAATAAAAGCTGTATTTATTGAAAAAGGTTCAAAAAATGACTGCACTAGTGTGATCTGTGTTGCACCAGCTGTTGATAGCCGAGGCAGGGCTAATGGACAATGTATAAGCTATAAAGCAAGGCCAGATTTCTGTATACAGTATTGTGGATATTGGATTTTGGTATATGGGAAACTCAACCTGTATAGAACACCTGCATGAAATATTCCCATTAACATTGAATCATTATTGGAGCTATAGTATATCTCAGGAATGAGAAATCTATTGCACATTATTGACATTGTGACAAGATCAATCCTATTTGATTGGACAATGATAAACATAGATACAATCAGGATGTCTTCACACCTCATGACACTGCATGGAGTATATAAACCTTCCTTTTGTATTAACTCACTCCAGTGGCAAACGCAGGATTTTCAGAAGGGGGTTTCCAGAGGGGCGGAGCAAAGCACGGAGATGGACACTTAGGTGACCCAGTATATGCCGGGTCAGTTAAAGTATTATAGATAGACCAAATGTATATAAATAATGATAATAATAATAATAATAATAGTAATAAAATATATATATATACACACACACACACACACACATATATATATATATATATATATATATATATATATATACATACAGGGGCGTCAACAGCAGTGTAGACCCCTGGGCATAGCAATGTATTGGGGCCCCTACCGATCTTCCAGCGGTAGGGGTGGGGGAAGCCTTGATGTCCCGCGGGTGGTAGGGGGTATTATATCAACCGCTCAGCATGTAGGGCCTGTATCACTAATTTCCACTAATTACCCCTTTACTGCACAGATGGTGGGATGTGAGGTGGGAGAGGATGTTTGCATTGGGCTGAATGAAGGAGCCCTGATACATAACTTCCAGGGTGGTAGAGGATGTTTAATATATAGAGGAGGGGTGTATAGTGGAGTGAGCTTATTATTCATAATTTTCTGGTGGGAGGACAGCTTGCTTGACTGCAGATATCTCCAGTTCCCAGAAAAAGATTTCTTAGATTTTAATGGAATTAAAAACTAGAGCATTCCACCTACCAAATGGTAATGGGAACTAGGGGATCAGAGTTCAGGAGGCAGAGCAATCTGCCCACGAGTATATAAAACTACATACCAGGTGTGTGGAGCTGGAGCAGTAACCAGCTGCTGGAAGGCTGATATCTCTGGTTCTGGGAACAGTAGAGACAAGCTACTAGTGTCCATCAAAGTAGGAGAGTCCCAGCTTTTGGAATATACCCTCAGAAAGAACCTGAAATATCTGACTGGGAAGAGCAATTAACAGGCTTGGATGGGGACCACTGCTTTGAAGTCAGATATCTCCGGTTCCCAAAGGCCGATTTTTTAAATTCTTGTACCGATAAAAAGAGGGGACCCTCAGCTTTCAGACTAGGGCCCTTAGACTCCTGGGGGGGTTCTGGGTACTCAGAACCCCCCCTGCGTGCGCTACTGCACTCAGTGTATTTAAAACCTTAATTCCGCCAACATGGAATCATTCCATGTATTCATTCTATATGATCATATATGATCATTGATATGACAGTCAGATATATAGTAGCAATCGGAATGAGAAACTGACATACAGTATAATTTTCAAGAAATCCTTAAGAGTTCTTCAGGATGAGACCGTCTATTAAGGAACATTCACACAAGGCCAGTGCTAGTGTGTTCTGCGCCCTCCTGCAAACTATAAACTTGCGCCCTCCCAAACTATACAAAGGGACAGAACACTCCCGAAAGAAAGGAAAGGGCATGGCCACACAATAGTACTCCTATTCCAATTACACCACACTGTAGCACAACAGAACCAGTGCCGTAAGTAGCCATTTTGTTCCCCTGTGCCAGAAAGGGAATTGGTGACTACCCAACCACCACAGTCAAAACCGGGAGAGTTTGACTGTGCAAAATGTAGCTGCATGGATTCATGGGGAAGGGGCGTGACCATATAAAAGTACCAATAACACTGTAATGCCCATAATACATTATACCACACACAGTAATGCCCTTTATACGTTATGTCACACATCATGATGCCTTTACACAATATGCAGCACACCATAATGCCCATATGACATTACGACACACATTATGCTACATTTAATTCCCTGAGCACTGCTGCATATGCCCACAGTAGCAGCGCTGCTTATACATAATGCCCACACCAGTTGCCAACAGTATTAGCGCTGCCTATAAATATGCCAACACCAGTTGCCAACAGTAGTAGCACTGCCTATACGTAATGTCCACACCAGTTGCTGACAACAGTAGCGCTGCCTATATATATGCCCACACCAGTTGTTGACAGCAATAGCGATGCCTATACATATGGCCACAGCAGTTGCAGACAGCAGTAATGCTGGCTATACATATGCCCACAGCAGTTGCTGGCAGTAGTAGTACTGCCTATACCAACACCCACACCAGTTGCCAACAGTAATAGTGCTGCCTATGCATATGCCCACACTAATTGCAGGCAGCAGTAGCACTGCCTATATATATGCACACACCAATTGCTGACAACAGTAGCGCTGCCTATATATATGCCCACACCAGTTGCTGACAGCAGTAGCGATGCCTATACATATGGCCACAGCAGTTGCCGACAGCAGTAGTGCTGGCTATACATATGCCCACAATGATCATCGCTGTTCTCCTTGCCTATAATATGATCAATGATCCTGCACTGTTCCTGCATAGCGCATCACACGCGGATTACAATCAATCACCCAGCTGGCTGGTCCAGCAGGAGAAGGTCCCCATTGCAGCTATTTCGGAGTATATCTCTGGTAATATTTTTGGAGAGACTGACCTGAGGTTCATTTACCACCTAAAAACAGCGCACCATCAAATGGAACCAAGTGTACAGGACCGGTAACTATAAGAAACACCCTATAGCCTCTAGCTAATTTGCACAAAGCCTCATTCATTGCTACAATTTAAGTGACTGAATCAAACGGCAATCTCAGCTAATCCAGCTTTTATTATATGTTTATTGTTGTTTGTCCTGTCTGTCTGTTAATATTGTGCACATCAATTCATGAATTGTAAATGGGGGAAGTATTAATTACTTTGTTATGTTGTTTTAATAAAATGCTTTATATTCTTTACTAAAAACTTGGTCATTTAATTACTGAGCAGGTCCGCGCTTCTTAAAGTGACAGACACTCTTTAGTGTCCGACACTTATTCTCAACACCTTGTACAATATAAGGGATCGACACTCCCTGTATAAGAAGCAGCGATAATCCTGCCCAGCTAAATAAATAATTAAATAAATTACTGTTCCTGTCAAGCGACAGATCTATGTATACTTTTTTACATTGCTGATTATATACCCGTTGGGGGAAATTGTAAATTATCTTTTGGGAATTGGAGATCTAGTACGACTAGCGCTACGGAGTGGCCCTAGGGTCACTACATTTTTCTGGTGACTTCTAAAATAAGACTAAAACTGGAAAAATTCCAAGTACTGTAAATATTCTCTCAAAATATCTCATAAAGGGTGAGATGTACTCAGAGGCGTAGGGAGGGCGGAGCCACCGGAGCTCCTGCTCCGGGCGCCGATTGGTTGGCTGGCGCCGCCGGCCCGCCCCCCCTCCGCAAATGGTCCCTGACTCCCTGCTACTAGTGTGGCGGGCAGCGCCGGCGGCTGCCCTGCCCGGCGCCTGCCTCCCCTCCTGCCCAGGCTGCTCGCCCGGTCCCCGCCGCCAAGCGTCATGGGCGGTGAGGCCGGGCAGCGGGCTGACAGTCACCACGGCTGCCTGTGAATTGCTGCTGCTGCTGCTGCTCGGTCTGGCTTCCGGGCAGCGCAGGCAGCCAGCGTATCAGCACTAGTGTGTGTGTGACAACAATGTCACACTCCTCCCAGCAACTCTGACCCCCTCCCTCCTCCCTGGCTACAGCAGCGCGTCATCACCAGCCTTCCCAAGCGCTGGCTGTAGCCTGGAGGAGAAGGTGTGTTGCTGGCTGCCGCCCGTGCGATATTCAAATTATTTTTTACAGCTAAACGGGGGGGGGGGGGGTGGGGTGGGGTGGGGTGGGGGGGGGGGGTGGTGGTGTGGGTGGGGTGGGTTAGTGAATCTCTGGCTTCTGCTGCTGCCCTGGCCTGCTGTGCTGTATATATCTTTATTTCTGCTGTATATATATATTTATCTATCTTTATTAATTTATCTTTATTTACAGCTGTCAGCATGTTATATATAGCGCAGCAGCTTCCTTTACAGTGTCTTAGCGCAGCAGATTCCATTACAGCGTCTTATACAGCGCAGCAGATTCCGTTAGAGTATCTTATATAGTGCAGCAGATTCCGTTACAGCGTCTTATATAGCGCAGCAGGTACCGTTACAGTGTCTTATATAGTGCAGCAGATTCCGTTACAGCGTCTTATACAGCGCAGCAGATTCCATTACAGCGTCTTATATAGCGCAGCAGATTCCGTTACAGCGTCTTATATAGCGCAGCAGATTCCGTTACAGCGTCTTATATAGCGCAGCAGATTCCGTTACAGCGTCTTATATAGCGCAGCAGATTCCGTTACAGCATCTTATATAGCGCAGCAGATTCCGTTACAGCGTCTTATATAGCGCAGCAGACTCCGTTACAGCGTCTTATACAGCGCAGCAGATTCCGTTACAGCGTCTTATATAGCGCAGCAGATTCCGTTACAGCGTCTTATATAGCGCAGCAGATTCCGTTACAGCGTCTTATATAGCGCAGCAGATTCCGTTACAGCGTCTTATATAGCGCAGCAGACTCCGTTACAGTGTCTTATACAGCGCAGCAGATTCCGTTACAGTGTCTTATACAGCGCAGCAGATTCCGTTACAGTGTCTTATACAGCGCAGCAGATTCCGTTACAGTGTCTTATACAGCGCAGCAGATTCCGTTACAGCGTCTTATATAGCGCAGCAGATTCCGTTACAGTCTGTCTTATATAGCGCAGCAGATTCCGTTACAGGGTCTTATATAGTGTCTTATTTTTTAAGTTTTTTTCTTTTCAAATGTAACATGCAAACACATGTTAGCCACGCCCCTAATTCATTACCGGGGTAGGGGGGGGGGCGCGAAATATGCCCTTGCTCCGGGCACCATGGCACCTAGCTACACCGCTGGATGTACTAAGCCTTGAAAAGTGATAAAATGGAGAGTGAAAAACCACCAACCAATCAGCTACTACCTATCATTTTTCAAACACAGCATGAAGTATGGCAGTTGAGAGATAATTGGCTGGTGGTTTATAACTTTCCATTTTATCACTTTTGAAGCTTAGTACATCTGGCCCAAAAACACTGGTGTACCAATATTTATTTATTTTTATTTATTAACAGTTTCTTATATAGCGCAGCATATTCTGTTGCGCTTTACAATTGGAGACAGTGATACAACAAACAGGGTATTTACAGACAGTCAAAAGGTAGGAGGGCCCTGATCGCAAGCTTAGAATCTACAATTCACATGGGTACCTACATACAATGACACATGTATTTAGAAATTAAAGCTGCTGCCATGTGGTTATTACTTTATTTTATCAGTCTGCAGTTAAGCTAGAGAGAGAATACAGAGGAATACACTGTTCATCATGTTCATTTTTGGGGTTTTCCTTTGGTGTGAGAGGTAGGGACAGGTCACGTGGTCATAATGACATCCTGGTGACTAAAATGCATTTGCACTACCGATAGTATGTTTTTTCCCCTGATTTCCTGTACATTTTCTAAGAGAAAAAAATCTCTTGACAATTTGAAAAAAAAAAAAAAATGGTAAAGTAAGTGGAAACAAGGGTGTTAATGCTATGAGTTATTGTTCTCCTTTCCAGTTGCATTTCTAAACAACACCTACAGTACCTCAGTGGGAAAAGTTTTGCCTAATGTCACCTCCCTATGACATTTATGAGGACTCAATTACAGTACATGGAGCCTCTGTCTTTTGAAATTCATAGTCATATTATCTGTTGAAATTTCTAAATGACTGATCCCTTCATGAAGTCTTATGTGAAATGTGAATTTTACATATAACTATGATTACCGTATGTTATAGACATTAGCTGATAATAATTTGGATAGGTGTTCCACTTTATGGATACTTAGTTACTGTATAAGAGATGAAAATACTGTATGCAACTTTATGCTGCAAAGGTATCACTGTAATCTCTACCCTACATCCATTTGTGTTAAGTAACTTGTTATAACAACAAAATGAAAAATAAAATATATCATATTACTCATTTTGTAAGGCAGTGTGACGGCACAATGTACCATGCCATGTTGTATCGGTCAGCGTGGCATTGTAAATAAGAGCAATTCTGCATGGCCAAGAAGAATATATTGTGTATAATCCATGAGAGTGCGTAATCGGGTGTACACACTGTATGAAGGAGACAATATGATGTTTCAATTTGGTCAGAAACATCAAATTGTGCAGAGATCATTTAAGTGTGTCCTCTGTCTTATTCTTCTATATATATTTATATATACAAACCCATCCTCTTACGGTTAGATTGTTTAATGTTTTTTTGTACTTTAGATTGTTTAATTATTTTAATTACTAGTAAGTCCTCTTGAAGCAAAAGCTTAGAAAGCTAGTTTGTTTGTGCATGTGTGAGAAAGAGAAGTAGTTTCACTCTGGCAGTGTTTTGGAGACTCACGGACACTAGACATATATATTACATATATATCCACCCTGGAGGACGGGATCTTCCATACACAATATAACGTGAGGGCACATCGTATTTGTTTGTCTGTATGCTGTTCATCAGATGAAGGGGTATTGTACCCCGAAAATGTTGTATGAATAAGTTGGTTCTATTCAAATTTGCAGAGTGCCGTGCTGTGGTCCCATATTACGATTAGCCCACTATCAGCCATCTCTCTCTCTCTCTCTCTCTCTCTTGATGATTTATTTTAAATAGTAGGGAGTACAATCATTGCACAAGGGGTATTAAACTCCCACCAACACTTGCAACAGAAGTAGGAAATTAAAAATACATTTTCAATTCTTATTTTTCTAGTGCTTTCAGTCCTTTTGAGCACTGAGGAAATTGGAATCTGTGTATATAGCATTATACCTAATAGCATCTCTACAGGGGGTGAAGACATAGTAGCATTCTTTTTGTATTACATTTCAGTTACATTCTCTCAGCTAAATTCCCATGTTACAAAGTAATGTTTAAACTGAGCTCAAGTCCATAATCAATTTGGTACAATAAAAAAAAATCTTTCAAGAACCTAAGATCCCTCAGTCACTTTATATGAGATTTTATTATATATGTATTCTAATGGGGGAAGACAGCGGACCTACAGTATCACAAATACATACAACAATGTGCCGAAATGCATATTTAATAACACATCTAAAGTGTCTCTAAATTGCCATTACAAAGATTGGAAGGTGAATACACTTATCAGCTTTTATCCTACATGTGACATACACAGTACATTTATGTTTTTATAAAAGAAGTAAAATAACAAGTAGTAAAAGTAATCTATGTTCTCATTTACTGTATGAATTTCCTATCTGTAAGATTGAAAGAGGGTCTATTAGCATAAACAATATAGGCATCTCTAACTACTTTCTCAGAATGTATTGTCTTCCACTAATTACTGTACTTAGAATTGACCAGCTTTGGCTCCTATGATCCAGTGGGACGGTTTGTCTCTCCATGTCTGAGTGTTGACAATTGCAACAGCTAACAGCAAAAGAGGGTGCACCTGGCTTGTCTCTTAGTTCTGCAACATAGCTCCCTTTAGCCTCATTCTCAATTATCTCTAATGATATAATAACATGATTGGCTGTAATCTGAGGAGCATAAGACATGTCTGTAGGGAGTCAGCAAACAGATGGGGATGATGATTAACACACACCAAACCATAGCACACAAAGATCTTAAGCTATCCCTCTTGTCTGTATGGAGTTAACCATGTGTTAATGCTGTGTAGGTGGTTAAACAGACCAGCAGTTATCCTCTGCTGTATCACAGTTTAATTTAGTTATTTATGTGATTCATATTATCTTGTATCATTTTAATCTAATTAAGTTAGTCAGGAAGTTCATGCCATCAATAAGATTCAAATACTATTGAGATTAAATGGTTGAAGAAGCAACTGCCTGACGCACACGGGCTGATTCCAAAGTTTTGCCCAAACTCAGAGCAACAGGAGCTTTTAAAAATGTTGTCACACCTGTTCCTGGGAAGTAGGACAGAGCAGGCAAATCTGTTGCTGTTGGTAGGGCCAGACGGGGGTGGGGTGCCGGGTATTGTGTTCCATGGTGGGGGCTGTTTGCCAGGGGCGTTCGGTGATGCAGCGTGTGCCACTAAGTAACTCCAGGGGTGGGGAGGGGGAACGGGTGATACGGTGGCCGCCTAGTCACCCCAGAGGCGAAGAGGGGGGGAGTTGCGGCCACTGCCGGTGCCACTCACCTCCATCCAGGAGGAGGGGGGTGACCTGCTCCAAACTGCCACCCTCCAGTGGCAAATGCCTAGAGCTGCCTAGTTGTGGCGCCGGCCCTGGCTGTTGGTATATTACCCACACATGATACAACATTCTTCTCATCATAGCCAGATTATTCACAAAGCCTGTCAATTATTTAATTGCCTTCAACTGGATCTTCTTTTTTGGCATTGTGATAGTTTTCAGGTGACAGATATGTATTTGGGTGGCCTTTTTATAGTTGCAACTTTGTATTACATATCCTTCTAACTTGCAGGAATGTATTATAATCTGTGGCTCCTTGTAGATCGTACATCGTGACACAAAAGCGAAAGCAAGTATGGTGTTACAAAGTCCTGTCCTCTCATGGCAATTTTCTGCAATTCAGGGGTTACTGGAAAGGAGTCTGAGCCATTATGACAATATTCCATTAGGATTGCATCATTTTAGCCCCACCTTCCCCTGATATTGCTGCATTTTGTTATGAGCTGGTGGGGCTTAGTAATATTGTAATTGTTTTTTCTTAAAATTCCCTTTAGAAAAATCTTGCATTTGCCCCTGAGGTGGATGGATCCCAAAGAGATAAGAGATAAGGCTCTTACTGGGCCATGGTGACCTGGCATCTACCTCAACTGTGACCCAACAGCAGTCCTCTGTGATGGCAGACACAGGTCAGCCACGGTGCTGCACATCTTCCAGAGACCTGCACCACATTTCTGCAAACCACTCAAACACAGTGATCTGTTATAGAAGACAGAAGCACGCAATGTCAGTGCTAGTATTCAGGGTACCCACACATAGCAATTTTGTTGCATCAGTGTTAGGAGCAGCGCGGGCTGCGCGGCTCCGGGGGCCCATGGGCGACGCGCCCCGGCTGTTGCTAGGTGGCCAGGACGCCCTCGCGTCATTCCCGTTGCACTTCCGCCGGATGCGGGTGCAAGTAGCACTGCTCCGGCTAGTCTTTCTCCCTGCGCCCCGGCTGTTGCCAGGCAGCCTGGAACGCCGCCGCGTCATCAGTCCCGCACTTCCGCCGGACGTTGACGCGCGCTCAGCGGTGTCCTCTCAATTCCTTCCTCCTCTGCCGCAACGGTTGCCTAGGCGGCGGGGGACGCCAGGCGGCCGTGGAGAGGAGGGGACAGTCTGCAGCTGATTTGCAGCAGCTGCCGGGGATGCCTTTTGGCGCCCTATTTAAACTCCCGGGCACCACTCTCTGACGCCGGTGATAGTCCTTCCTTGCTTGGTCAGAGTGCTCCCGGTTCCCTGGTCTCTGGTGGTCTTGGCTCCTGTCCTGCTTCCAGCACTCCAGTGTCTGTTCCTTTGTTGCTGCTGAGGATTAACCCTTCCCGTTCTGTTTCCACCTCTCTCAGATAAGTGGGGGGTTATCCTCATCTCATTTTGCTCCTGGTCATTCTTGTAATATTTGTAATACCATCCTTGAGTATTGTTACTCCTGTATGCCATTTCGTGTTACGTACCATCCTTTGAGTATTGTTACTCCTGTACTCGTGTTATTGTTCTTATACCATCATTTGAGTATTGTTACTTGCATATATCGTTTGTTGCTACTAATACCATCCCTAGAGTATTGTTACTCCCAGTGCCTTGCTGGCAAGTTCTATCGTCTCCTAGTCTAAGGAGTCCTCGCCTGTGGTTACAGTTAGTATTTCCCCTTGTCCTCCGTTGGCCTTGACGGGCGCATTGTCACAAGTAAGACCTGGTGGCATCGGGGGCGGAGCCTGACTAACGGGCTCTGTCGAACGCGGCTATTATAGGTGAAGCCTTAGCCCTTGCACGCGTCCGTCAATTCTATCCGGAGGCAATGGAGTTAGGGTTGGCGGGGACTCTAAGGATCCTAAAATTATCACCGGCCTAAAAAAGAAGAGGCATCTTAGTACCTATTTTTGGGGATCCGCTTCTGTATCATGGATCCTGTTCAACAGGCCGCAGGTCACGCACTTGCAGGGCAGATGCATACACTCACCCAGAAGCTCCAGGAGCTTACCCTCAGGGTTAATACACAGGAGGAGCGGGCGCATAGGGTCCTATCTCCTGCTAGAAACCCTGAACCTAAAATAAACCTTCCTGACCGTTTTTCTGGGGATCGCTCCCAGTTTTTTAATTTTAGGGAGGCTTGCAAATTGTTTTTCAAACTCCGGCCGATATCCTCAGGTACGGAGATTCAAAAGGTGGGGATTATCGTCTCCCTTCTCCAGGGTGATCCTCAGTCCTGGGCTTTTGGGCTCCCTTCAGGAGACTTGGCCCTCACATCAGTAGATTTTTTTTTCTCTGCCATGGGGGTGCTATATGATGACCCAGACCGGGCCGCCTCAGCTGAAGCTAATCTTCGGGCCCTTCGGCAGGGTAAAGGAACTGCGGAGGCATATTGCACCCAGTTTCGGAGATGGGCTATTGATTCCGGGTGGAATGACCCAGCTCTCCGTAGCCAGTTCAGAATAGGGTTGTCGGAGGGTCTTAAGGACGCCCTAGTCCATTATCCCACTCCCACATCCCTTGATGAGGTCATACAATTGGCCATCAAGGTAGACCGGCGTTTTCGTGAACGCCAGAGAGAGAGGGACTCAGGGGTGCTGCCTACACAGTCGCATGGGGTTGCCCTGGAGAATTTAGATGAAGAACCCATGCAGATTGGAGCTACTCATTTATCCACCGCAGAAAAGAACCGTAGGAGGACCCGGGGTTTATGTCTCTACTGTGGAGGGCAGGGTCATCGGGCAGTTGCTTGTCCTTTGAAACCAGTAAAAGACCGGTCCTCGATGAATTCGGGGGAGTTCATTTGGGCCTATCTAGTTTTTCTTCCCTCAACTCGATCTTATTACAGGTCATTGTCTCTAGTGATAAAAGATCATCAGAGGTCTCTGCCTTTGTGGATTGCGGGCGGCCGGCAACTTTATGGACATTGGACTGGTTCACGCTTTGGGGCTCAAGCCCATACCCCTAATTAACACTGTGTCGGTCTGTGGGTTAGACGGTCTCCCGCTCTCCAACGGCAGCATCTCTTCATGCACTCCTGGTATTCAATTGTCGGTGGGAGCTCTTCATGCAGAAGAGATCTCTTTTTACATTTTTCATTGTCCTTGGGCTCCTCTTGTACTGGGTTTACCGTGGTTAAAGAAACATAATCCCAATATTGACTGGGAGACAGGGGAGATTACGCGGTGGGGTTCATCTACTGACAAATGTCTCACGCTTCCTCTCCGGGCCATACACTCGGTCGTCTCTTCTTTGCCTCCTCCCTATAGGGAGTTTGCTGATGTATTCTCGAAAAAAGAAGCAGACACTTTGCCCCCTCACCGTGCTTTTGACTGTGCCATTGACCTGATTCCTGACTCCCGGCTGCCCAAAGGGAGGCTTTATGCCTTATCGGTTCCTGAATCCCATGCTATGGATAGTTATATCAAAGAAAGTCTCGAGAAAGGGTTTATTCGTCCCTCTAAGTCACCGGTGGGTGCAGGTTTTTTCTTTGTAGAGAAAAAGGACGGGTCACTCCGCCCATGTATTGACTTTCGAGCTCTTAACAAAATAACTATCAAGAATTCTTATCCATTACCTCTCATTTCAGTCTTATTTGATCAGATTCGTGAAGCAGTCATCTTTTCTAAAATCGATTTAAGGGGTGCATATAACCTCATCAGAATTCGCCAGGGTGATGAGTGGAAGACCGCATTTAATACCCATTCCGGCCACTATGAATACCTGGTGATGCCGTTTGGACTTGCCAACGCGCCTGCGGTCTTCCAGGATTTCATTAACGAGGTGCTTCGGCCATTCTTAGGAACTTTCGCAGTGGTGTACCTGGACGACATTTTAATTTTCTCTAAGAGTCTTTCCGAACATCGCCGTCATGTTTGTATGGTCCTCCAAAAACTTCGAGAGAACCAATTGTACGCCAAATTAGATAAGTGTGAATTTGAAGTCTGTCAGATCTCTTTTTTAGGGTACACCATCTCACCCAAGGGTTTTTCGATGAATCCATGTAAAGTTCAGGCTATCTTATCTTGGGCTCGTCCGACCAACCTCAAAGCAGTCCAAAGATTTCTGGGCTTTGCGAATTATTATCGTAAATTTATTCGGTCTTTTTCTCAGATTGTTGCTCCCATCGTTGAGCTTACCCGCAAAGATGCCGATCCTGGTCATTGGTCCCCACAGGCTATCGAATCCTTTGAATCTTTAAAAAGGGCCTTTTGTTCTGCTCCCATTTTGCATCATCCGGATCCCAGTTTCCCATTTATTGTTGAAGTGGATGCCTCGGATATTGGGGCCGGAGCTGTTCTTTCTCAAAAGAATAGTTTCGATCAGAAAATTCACCCCTGTGCCTACTTCTCCCGCAAGTTTTCCTCGGCCGAGAGGAATTATGATGTAGGGAATCGGGAGTTGCTGGCTATAAAATGGGCATTCGAAGAGTGGCGCCACAGGTTGGAAGGTGCCAAACATGTCATCACAGTGATCACGGATCATAAAAATTTGGCCTATATCGAGTCAGCCAAGAGACTTAACCCACGTCAGGCACGATGGGCATTATTTTTTACCAGGTTTCGTTTCCTCATCACCTTCAGATCCGGTCCCAAAAATGTGAAGGCTGACGCTCTTTCCCGGAGTTTTGTAACCAGTCTTGCTTCCAATTCCAGTGAAACCCCCATTCTCCCGTCCTCCATCATCCATGCAGCTGTAGCCCAGGACTTGGCGTCCCGTGTCATCGCCTCTCAATCCTTGGCTCCCCAGAACTCCCCACAGGGTCGTCTTTTTGTTCCCAAGGAACTGCGAGAATTGGTCATCAAGGACTTCCATTCTAGTAGACTCGCCGGACATCCTGGCATAACCAAGACCCTTGAACATTTGTCCCGTGCAGTTTGGTGGCCTGCCATGAAACAGGATGTCTCTCATTTTATTTCTTCTTGTCAGACTTGTGCCAGACATAAGTCTTCGCGACTCTCGCCTGTGGGTCAACTTCTGCCGTTGTCCATTCCTAAAAGGCCATGGTCTCATATGGCCATGGACTTCATTGTGGATCTTCCATCTTCTTCTCATTATACCACCATCTGGGTCACGGTGGATCGTTTCAGTAAAATGGCACACTTTGTCCCTTTGCGCAAGCTTCCCTCAGCCAAGGAATTAGCTCAGTTGTTTGTGACACACATCTTCCGGCTGCATGGCCTCCCTGACAATATTGTCTCTGATAGGGGTACACAGTTTGTGGCTGCGTTTTGGAGACGGTTTTGCTCTATGTTGGGGATACAACTCAATCTCTCCTCTGGGTATCACCCACAGTCCAATGGGCAGACCGAAAGAGTAAACCAGGCGTTGGAACAATATTTACGTTGTTTCGTGTCCAAATGCCAGAGCAATTGGGCGGAGCTGTTACCCTTGGCTGAGTTCGCCTATAACAATGCCTATCATGTGGCATCCAAGAAGTCTCCTTTTTTGTGCAATTTCGGATTTCATCCCAAGTGTAATTCTTTTGATGTCCCCATGGATACTTCTTGGTCTTCTTCCTCTGCAGTTGCTCTCCTTCAAAGGGCTTGGAAGAAGGTGCATCTTGCCCTTAGGCAATCCGCAGCACGTTCCAAGATATTTTTTGACAGACACAGAAGACCGTGTTCTTTCCAAGTTGGGCAAAGAGTCTGGCTGTCAACTCGACATATCAAACTTCGTCAAAGATGTCCCAAGTTGGGACCCAAGTTTATCGGGCCCTTCTTGATTACCGAACAAATCAATCCGGTGGCATTCAGGCTACGGCTACCCAGGTCTTTAAGAATTAATAGTGTCTTTCATTGTTCCCTTCTCAAACCAGTTTTAAGTAACTCTCGCTCCTTGCCCCTCCAAAGTCGCAAGCCCCTAATTGTTCAGGGACACAAGGAATTTATTGTTGAACGTGTCTTGGATTCCAAAGTGGTCCGGGGGCAACTGAAGTTTCTGGTCCATTGGAAGGGCTTTGGGGACGAGGAAAGGTCGTGGGTACCGGATAGGTTTCTTCACGCGCCCAGGTTAAAGGCAGAATTCTTTAAGAGGTTTCCGTCCAAACCCGGGTCTGAGGGTTCGGTGACCCCTCCTCAAGGGGGGGTACTGTTAGGAGCAGCGTGGGCTGCGCGGCTCCGGGGGCCCGTGGGCGACGCGCCCCGGCTGTTGCTAGGTGGCCAGGACACCCTCGCGTCATTCCCGTTGCGCTTCCGCCGGATGCGGGTGCAAGTAGCACTGCTCCGGCTAGTCTTTCTCCCTGCGCCCCGGCTGTTGCCAGGCATCAGTCCCGCACTTCCGCCGGACGTTGACGCGCGCTCAGCGGTGTCCTCTCAATTCCTTCCTCCTCTGCCGCAACGGTTGCCTAGGCGGCGGGGGACGCCAGGCGGCCGCGGAGAGGAGGGGACAGTCTGCAGCTGATTTGCAGCAGCTGCCGGGGATGCCTTTTGGCGCCCTATTTAAACTCCCGGGCACCACTCTCTGACGCCGGTGATAGTCCTTCCTTGCTTGGTCAGAGTGCTCCCGGTTCCCTGGTCTCTGGTGGTCTTGGCTCCTGTCCTGCTTCCAGCACTCTCCAGTGTCTGTTCCTGTGTTGCTCCTGAGGATTAACCCTTCCCGTTCTGTTTCCACCTCTCTCAGATAAGTGGGGGGTTATCCTCATCTCATTTTGCTCCTGGTCATTCTTGTAATATTTGTAATACCATCCTTGAGTATTGTTACTCCTGTATGCCATTTCGTGTTACGTACCATCCTTTGAGTATTGTTACTCCTGTACTCGTGTTATTGTTCTTATACCATCATTTGAGTATTGTTACTTGCATATATCGTTTGTTGCTACTAATACCATCCCTAGAGTATTGTTACTCCCAGTGCCTTGCTGGCAAGTTCTATCGTCTCCTAGTCTAAGGAGTCCTCGCCTGTGGTTACAGTTAGTATTTCCCCTTGTCCTCCGTTGGCCTTGACGGGCGTGTTGTCACAAGTAAGACCTGGTGGCATCGGGGGCGGAGCCTGACTTAACGGGCTCTGTCGAACGCGGCTATTATAGGTGAAGCCTAAGCCCTTGCACGCGTCCGTCAATTCTATCCGGAGGCAACGGAGTTAGGGTTGGCGGGGACTCTACGGATCCTAACAATCAGTAAATAAGATGCAGGTTTTGTGAAAAAGTGTATGGCAAAAGTGTATGGTGTGCCATGCACACACCACATAACCAGAATGCCAAATGAAGAGTCACATACCTGCGTTTTTGAGGGTATCTGTTTTTGACAATTTTTGATAAAGCATTCCAGGGAGATTGTGAGAGCAGCACCTATAAGAACAGCAATGAAGAGTGCATGTACTGCTCGCCACAGTCAATACTGTGACATAGGCAAGTCAGAATATTGACTTTTATTGACATACTGTATATTCATATGAACACATGTTCATTATATATCAATTACCACTTGATTGACAAGGTGGACAAGGTGGAAACCATAAAATAGCACAATAAAATAGCACAATATTGTGATGTTGGAAACCACTAGCGTTGCCACCTCTCCCAGAATTCTGGGGTTCTCCCGTAATTGGTGAAAACCCTCCAGGAGTCTTTTCCTAATTGGACTGGAAAAGCCTGGACGGCCCTCACTGTGACGATGCCACTGCCCCGCCTGCTGGCTCCTGCGGACAAGCTCCGGGTCGTGGTGGGTGGAAATTGAACGCAAGGGTGGAAATTATCGGGTTGATTCTCTCAGCCTGAGAGAGCTTGTTCTGTACCTGGCTATAGCAGGCAGCAGTGGCGCACACACACGTTCCTTTGATCATTGGCACTGACTGGACTGTCTACTGGCCACTGTGGAGCACAGACGATCTTGTGAGCTGATGAAGTCTCAGGAGTCTTTGCATCTCAGGAGTCTTTGCAGCCAGCACGCGCTGTCCGCCGCCAGCTTGATGTTCTGGTGTTTCATGACAGGATGCGTGGGAGTCAGTGAGTGTGTCAGGTACGCAGATGAGAGCCCGCCCAGCTCCTCTCCCGGCCGATGTATCGCATTTGTGATGTTGGCAAGTGTTTTCAATGCAGCTTTGCCAATTGCCAGCCCCAAGTCTCTGAGCTCAAACTGAGGTATGAAATGTATGTAAATTATGTTATTGGCATTGTGTCTGTGTTGTACTTTTGGTACTTTCCAGCACTGTGGGGGGAGGCCCAGGCTGTCTTAATAAATAACATTAAAAAAATATGCTTGCAGGGGCGTGAAGAACTAATTTTCTGCTGCACTGGGGCCCAAGGAGTACTTGGGGGCTGCTGCCATTTGCACCACATGCCAACGATTCCATTTATCATAAATAACGGTGGTGTGGGTGTGTGGGCCCATGGAGGTGTGTGTGTAATGCAGCCGATTTAAATGCCAGAGACAGAGATGACTGTTAAATCTTAATCCTTCTCTATTCGATACTGTGGAACATGGGCTTCTGATTCATACATGAATTTGGATCATCTCAATTAGATTACTGCAATCCCTTCTACCTTGGTCTCCCAGCAAAATAATTGCACAGATTACAGCTGGTACAAAACAAAGCTGCCAGGCTGTTAACCAACCAGCCCCATTGTAGCCACATAACTCCCATTCTCTACTCCCTTCACTGGCTGCCCATAAAATGGTGAATCATCTTCAAGATTAATTTAGTTTCAAAGTCCTGCATGGCCGGGGCCTAACGTACCTGAAGAAGTTTCTGATTCCATAGTGTCCCTCCCAAATACTGTGATCTGTAGATTAAGGATTTTTAGCAGTACTGTACCTAGATTCTAGAATTTCACGTAATTCATCTGGGGGTCGAGCTTTTAGCTATGCGGCCCCGACTTTATGAAACTCCCTTCTCCGCAGAGTCCGAGAGACCCCACTCTAGAAGCCTTTATAAATAAACACAAGACTTTCCTGTTTACTCAAGCCTTTCCGTAATTCCCTTAATTATCTCCATGCTCTCTATGGTTTATTTAGAGCTTTTCTGTACTTCATTGTTACTGTATTGTATTACAATCATTCTGTTTGTTTAGCACTTTAAGTCCTATTGGAGAGAGAGTGCTATATAAATAATATTGGCCCTTATTCTGATCGGTGCGGCCGGATCCGAATATGCGGCCAGGACCGTGCGTGCGAAACCCCGCCTTCCATACGGATCGCCAACTCCGTCCGTACGCGGTAAGAAGCTGGCCGAACGGACCGCACATGTATTTTTCATGGAATACGCCTCCTCCATCTCAGGGAACCTCCCCCATCATTCGATGGTCGCAGACCATCGAATGCAGGACCGAGTGGTCCACCAGCTCCCGCAACCTCAGACCACACGGGCATTTCTCCGTGCAAAAGCAGGGATCTGGGCGGGCAGCTGACATCCGGCGATGTCATATGTCCGCCCCCTACACGTGCGTCACGGCCGCATTACCATACGTACGCCCAGCGTTTGCATGGGAACGCCCATGAAACGCGGGGCGTATGCATATGGTAATGAGCCCAAATAGCCCTTCACGCCCCTCTCCACCCCCTGTTCGGAGTGTTCACATTTCATGCGGGATTTGGCCGTACGCCCCGCTCGCACATGCGCAGAGACGCCTCTGCACATGCGCAGACACAAAACATCGGCGGCACGAACTCACGCGGATATTACCGCACCGATCAGAATAAGGGCCATTATTCTTATTCTTAATAATAATTGTTAAAAAGTGTTACATTAATGAAAAATTCACCTCTCTGTGATAGATGGTCCCATATTTTTGGCCATAAATTATATAATGCTACTATAAGCATACACACAATTATACAACATATGCATTAGAAGTACAAACATGCACCTAAAGTTAGATGTTACTGTAAATCCACAATCTGTTCACGATCATCATCAGTGTAAATTTTACTTGCCCTTAGAAACCTGCAAGTGATGCAGCTTTGATAGTTGTGTTTGTGATTTTATGGCGGTCTATACTGTAATCAAATGATATGACTATAACCTTACAGTACCTATGTTACTATACCCCTTCCCTTCCAGCCTGTCTCTATTAGCAATTTGAAAATTTGGTGTAAATCTGCATATGAGCACATGTATAGAGGAACTATATTTTATAGTTTACAATACGCAACAAGTTATCCTTCAGTAAATTAATACTCTTCCACAGACCATTTATGATATAACTAAATTTACCCCATAATTTGAATTTTCTGTCTACACAGAAAATCATGGAGGGTTTCCAATTTTTATACATTACTAAATTATGGATATTTTTCCCCAGGAACTCCTCTTCCCCCACATACTGTATATACTGTTTGTAGACAGTCACTATGTTTATCAAATACAGTAAAAGTAGACAGGAAACTGCAGGTGGTAACACACAGATGCATTTAAATGCTGCTGCTAGGCTGATCTTCCTTGCAAGATGCTCATCGTCTGCCGATCAGCTCTGCCAGTCCCTTCATTGGTTGCCTGTATCTTACCGTATTCAATATAAAACACTTCTACTCGCATATAAAGCTATTAACGACACTGCACCAGCATATATCTCTTTACGGTACTTGTGTATTTTCACAGTGCCCATATATATCGGATGCGATATCGGACGATATATCAGATGCAATATCGGCCGCTATATCGATGCGATCCGAACCGATTTTTGACCTGATCATAATGATTTTATATAGTGTGGCGAGCACAGTAATCCGCGTCCCCGGCGCCGTGAAAATACACAAGTACCCTCTTTACTTATCAAAAAATATCTCCCATCTCGACCACTCCACTCTGCACAAGATCTGCATCTCTCTTCTGCATGCATCACCAGCTCCCATTCACTATTACAGGACTTTCATTGGGCTGCTACCATCATATAGAATGCCCTTCCACGCACAATAAGACTCTCCACTAGCCTCCAAACTTTCAAGTGTTCCCTGAAAACTCACCTCTTCAGGCAAGCCTATCATATTTAAGTTCTACACGCATAACCCTCTTAGGTACTTATGTATTATATAGCTTCCCTTCTGGACTTGCAACTTGGTGGGACTGCTTTGCTATTACTGATGCCTGTCCTTGTGTTTCCCTCCTATATCCCTATAGATTGTAAGCTTACAGCAGGGCCCTCTAACCTCCAAGTCTGTCTGTTATTACCCAGTTTGTTTTATCACTGTCTACTATTGTAAAGCGCAATGGAATCTGCTGCGCTATATAAGAAACTGTAAATAAATAATAAATAAATACATTTATCAACTACAGTATCAGTGGACAGGAAAATGCAGGCTGTAACACACAGATGCGGTTGTAATGTTAGTTTAGGCATTTTAACCATGTTAGCAGCATTACTTGCATAACACACCTCTCATCAAGATTCATTCCTGGAGGGACAAAGTGCTCTGTTCCTGAAGGTGCCAGAAGGGGTCCCGACAGTCGGGATCCCAACAGTCATTTACCCAACATCGGGATCCCGACTGTTAAAACACCGACAGACGGGATCCCGACGGCCACCAGCTATTCTCCCTCGTGGGGGTCCGCGACCCCCATAGAGGGAGAATAGAATAGGTGGCGAGCGCAGCGAGCCACTGTGCCCGCAAGGGGCTTTGTTGCACTCGGCATGCTGCCTGAGTCCAGCCAGTCGGGATCCCAACGTCGGCCTAATGACTGTCAGGATCCCGACTGTCGGAACCCTATACCCCACCCATTCCTGAAATGCTCTGCTTTTCTCCTACTGTATCCTGAATTCTATCTTGGTACTTACTGTGTAAGGATAATACATTTTATTTGTAACTTTAATATTTCTCATTTCTCACTTCCCTTCATTTTAATATATTGCATCCTATGATCTTAATTGGAAACTTTGAGTAAAAATTAAATTCATATTAGTTGATACTTGCTATGTTGACAAAGGAACCTATTGTATTAAGATGGGTCATCATTGACAAAAAATACAGCAGTAACTTATCACCATTAACTATTATTGTCACTTATAGATTTAATTTTATATGTCTTGAAGATGATGTGGGGTTAATGATCCCGGTGACAACTGAGAAAAGCAATTCTTAGACCCTTGACTAATTACTACTATTGTTAAAGATATGACACAACAATTCCCATAATTGTCTTTACACTTCCTGAATACAGTTGCTGAACAATTCTCACTATGTAATTCTGTGTAAGTTTTAATTTTAATTAACATTCTAATTTAGCTAAACACTTCTACATTTTGCATCCTGCCCCCTCCCCCAAATTAAAAGGTCTTCAGACCTGATTCTATTGCACAGCAATCAAGCATCATTCATGTTTTAGAGCTTTGGTAATATTTGAAGTGTGTAATATTTTTGGGAATTATTTTCTTATATTGCTTATATAACTTGTATAGAAAAGAGTAATTAATTAAACATTTAGCAATCAGTTTATATAACTGGGACCACATTGGCTTGTTCCCGTCCCAATGCTTCACATTTTAATCTATAACTGCTCTGCTGCACATCCTCGTTATTTCAGAGGACTGAATATATTATCGGCAAAATCCCCCATAGTTAGGCTTTGTTTTCTATCAATCTCTCAATTGCTGTAGGTTCTCTGTGGATTCCATCAATTATTATGTGTGAAAGCAATTATGTTATGGAAATTCACACATTCATTTAGTGGTGCATGTTTAGCCACTTAGAAAGTTTGCCAAATTGGTAGTCGTCTGCTAGAGAGGATTTATTTCTTACTGATAACAGGTACATTTCAGACAGTATTACTTCTCTGTCTGTTTAATGTGAATATGGTACTTACAGTTTGTACAATGTTTCCATGATATGTTCTATTTAATGCTCATGTACAATACATTAAATATTCTATTGGCCATATTCAATTAGCTTCAATGGTCAGATGGTGTAAACTCATCTAAGCCTATGGTATAATGTAATAGTGTGGGAGTATTTCCACGGTGGAATTTTTTTTTTACATGTGATGAAATGCTGCTATATATATATAGAGAGAGAGAGCCATAGATATATAGATATAATAGTCCAGGGATCCACACTCCCATCCAGTATTTCCAGATATGGGTGCTCCACTAAAGAATGAATATTCCAAAATATAAAGTAAAGTTCCAGCACTCACCAACGATAGCAGGTAAAATGCTTTTAATGGCAGGCGTGACACACTGAAAGCTTTGTGCCTGTCTTGAAAAAGTCCCTTGGGGGTTGAAACGTTGACCATGTTTGATGACCCTTTGTGTTTAAAAGCATTTTACATGCTATTGGTGATGAGTGCCCTCTCTGGCTAAGAACCAGAAATTCTCTCTCTCTCTCTCTCTCTCTCTCTCTCTATATATATATATATAAAAGGTAGACAACCCCCAGAGTAAACTCCAGGAATAAAGAGTGGCACTCTCCGGGCTTTGGTAAAGTCAAATAAAGTTTTAGGACGGGTGTACAAAAAAAAAGTGCAGTAGGTGCTGTGCAAAAGATGAGTTGCACAGCACCTACTGCACTTTATTTGTACACCCGTCCTGATGAAAAGGCATTGGGCCTTGAAACGTTGACGATGACAATTTACTGCTACTAAAACTTTATTTGACTTTACCAAAGCCCGGAGAGTGCCACACTTTATTCCTGGAGTTTACTCTGGGGGTTGTCTACCTTTTATTATCCACTTGTGGAGGCACCCCGGCCCTTGTCTGTTTTAGCCCAGAGTGCCAAACAGCAACCCACCCTATATATATATATATATATATATATATATATATATATATATATATATATATATATATATATATATATATATACATCCATTAACATACACATCATACTGTACTTGTTTTTCCTTTTTCTAAGGAGGGGGAGTAGCATCAAACACCATCTTGCCTCTACTCGACTGAAGCAAAAGGTTGACATGGAAAAAGTCCACACATGAAAAGATAAAGGCTTTTCTATTTTTTTTTTTAGTGTCAATGTTGTATCCTCACATGGTTTTTTTCACTTGCTGTGCTTTACCATTTCCAATCATGGTTCAGGTGGATGCTCAACCTTTTGGAATCAACCTATTGACTGTTTACCTATTTATCAAAGTGAGTGCATGTTCTATGCGTTATCCTCTTTATCCTCCTTCCTGATTCTGTGTTATGTCCTCTGTTGTTATGTTATTTCTACATTTACTGACTACATCTCAGTTCCAAGTGTGTTCATCTGTCATTTACAATGAACATGAATTTACAGATCAGTAATCTAGGAAGCCAATACAATTAGTGTTGACTACACACAGCCACTTTGTAATATAACCTCAACATCAGTAATTTTCCTGTGCACCTCTATGGGGTACAAGGAAAAACTACCTTTGTTGCTGCAATGTATCATCCCTTAATAGTGTATAAGCCCCTTTCATAAAAATGTTGTCATTTTATTCTGTAAACCTTTGTCCGGAAATATAAATAAACTGAGCCTCTGGAAAACATGGCAGGCCGGTCAAATATTAAAGTCAGCCTATAAGGGTAAAGATTTCGAATTACTGTATAAATAGGAAGTCCCAGCAAAGAAAAGGCGATGACTGTGAAAAAAGATATGGGAAAACTAAAACAGTTATCAGCTTATAAGGGCCAGATGTATCAAGCTTCAAAAAGTGATAAAACGGAGAGTGATAAACAGCCAGCCAATCAGCTCCTGCCTGTTATTTTTCAAACCCAGCCTGTGACATGGCAGGTAGGAGCTGATTAGCTGGCTGTTTATCACTCTCCATTTTATCACTTTTGAAGCTTGATACATCTGGCCCTAAGTGCCATAATGATAGATGATCCACTGATTTTTATTGGGAAAGAGACAACGGAAGAAGTTATAAGGAGACTCCAGCAGACATTGCATGAACAATTAAATTTCAACAGTATGCTCTAAACGGAGCAGATGGGAGGAATGGGAGAAGAAATGAGAGCTCGTTATATAGCAGCTTTCCTCCTATGTCGTCCTGAATCATTTGGCATTTTCATTAATGCCATTGAAGCTAGACCATAACCATAACTCTACTTGGAGTTTGTCAAGGACAAGCTGATAAATACTACTGCATACAAGAGAATATTAGTGAAGGTAGAAATATCTCATAGCTGGAAAATAAAGGGAATGAAAATCAAAAGTGTTTTTAATGGAAATAAAAACTCTCCCAAGTTAATATAGATAGACTGCTTTATTTGAAAATGATTAGCGTAGGAGTATTATACAGTTGTTCAAAGTAATCTAAACAGAGTGGTGTACATGTGAGAACTCCACATGCTGTAGAATAGATACTTGATTTGTATATCAGTCAAGGGATAATGAGTCACATTTACAGATGCAGAAGGCTTTTTGAATAGAAACACTGAGGTAAACCCCTGAACTTACTATGACAGTTCCCCTAGTACAGGGTTCCTGAAACTATTTTGCTCTGGGTCCCCGTCGGACAATAAAAATAATGACAGGACCCCAGCAAGTTACTGCAGAAGGTCATATTGTCACATGTGTGGTCAGCAGACAGCACATACATGACAGCATTGTGCAGTTTCTTCAGACATCGTGAATCACTGACAAAGATTAGAAAAGTCATCAGCCTGATGGTCAGCAACATGGAGTTGTGACCCCATGATGAGAAGATCGGGACCCACTTTGGGGTAAGGACCATTGTTCCCTCTAAGCTGTGCACTTGTGTGCACGCACACAACTCGCTGAGTGCCCGCACACACATTAGGACCGAGTGCACAAAAGTATGTTGCCGCCCACACACCTGTCAGAGCTGCAGCCAGCTCCAGGCATGTTTTAGTTGAGCGGTCACGCAGGGCACCACCATATTGGAGCCTGGAGCCATCCTATGTGCTCTGTGAGTGCTGTGCGGTGCCGGCGTCTGATGCCAGCGCCACACAGCACGCATAGTGCACACTGAGTAGCTGAGCAGTGGCCCACTCACCCGCGGCCCACCAAAGTCACTGGATTTAGGCACGGCAGCCCCATGGTAAGGGGAATGTCACTTTGGGGGCATATATGTACCTGGCACTGTGGGGGGCATATGTACCTGGCACTGTGGGGGGCATATGTACCAGGCACTGGGGGGGGGGGGCATATATGTACCTGGCACTGTGGGGGGCATATATGTACCTGCCACTGTGGGGGCTTTTATGTATCTGGCACTGTGTGGGGTGTTATGTGACGCATAACAATGTAAATTTCCTTCCAAAGTTGCATAGCCAATATATTTTGCCGCACACAGCCTTCGTAAAGTTTTAGGGAACATTGGTCAGGACCCACAGTTTGAGAACTGCTGCTCTAGTACATGTCCAATATATCTGCACTGTTTGTAGGTGGAGAAAGTTTAATTTTGAAAAGAGATGCTCTGGACTAGCAAAGCTGTTTCAAAGTTTAAGGCCAAAAATACAGAATTATTATAAAAAATGTACTGTATTAGTGCATTGTAAAGAACGACAGAACAATGATATATGCTTCATTATATAATTCTTATGTGTACCTCAGATACGATATATATTGGTCTAATGGCCAGCATATTGGCTAAGTACACATCATTCTAATGTGTATCTGATAATCACTGATAATCACTCAATCTGCATATTCACAGATCAGCGATCAAGTCTGAATAAGGCTCTCAGCACATTGATATATCTATAATGGGTGCAAGGTTTTTCAAAATCCTAGGTAAAATTTCTGCTTTCTGCTCCTACCACCACCCAAACACCAATACCAAATTTCCAGAACCTCAGGTGAAAGTGTGAAGGTGGCATCTTAGAAGTTCAACACCTGCTGTTTGTATTAAAATCGACAAGATGCCTCTAGGGTGCTTCTCAGTATCTGTAGCCCCAAGACAGCTGTCTAAAACTGCATAATGATAGAGGTGGCCCTGGGAAGGTGTGCTCATGGGCACACACCTTGCACCTATTAAATTATACTCACCTCTTTACGAAAAGGAGGTGGTGAAACAGCAGAAAAAGTCTCAGCGCTGATGGTCGGCAAAGTGGGAATACAAAACAAGTGGTGACCCCTCACCACAGAAAAACACAATGTATAGGAGGAATGTGTATAGAACACAAAGTTTGCAGTATTCCCTCCTGCGAGCCAATACTATAGAGCGGAAAGGGACGTTCCTTCCTTACTCGGGACGGTCCTCTTCTCCGCTATATGGAATGGTGTAAAGGTTGTCCAAATACGTCTATCACCTTCCCCTCACCAGAATTCTCTTTATAAGAAAAAAGGTACCATACATCCCTTATGGGGAGTAGCGTCTCCTCTTCTCCGAAAATGCCAATTTCTTACAACACATCCAGAACACCAGTACACTCCTTTCCTCCGGACAACTCCAGCAGGTCTCAGAGGTATATATGGAGACACAATGGAACCACATATGGTGTAACACAGTTTTTATTCACAGAAACAGCATATGGGTAGAAACAGGATGGGGAGACATGACACATACATGAAGTATTTAAAAAATAATCTGCCACATAGGAGTAGAAAATCAGAGCAATTACCGGAGCCGGTGGAGAACTAGATGGACTAAGTTCTCATAAAGCGCTTATTGGGGTAAAGTCCCGGAAACCATTCCCCAGAGAGCTCCAGACAGCGATCCCCGGCAAGTGCTCCTGACTCCTGTGGATATCTGCAGTGGTCCAATGCGTTTCGACCGTCACTTACGGTCTTTTTCAAGGATAAATTACCCCAGTGCAGAAAGATATTTAAAAAACTTTAGTCCAATCAAATTCAGGCGCTGCATCGCGCCTCCTGTGACGCTGTAATGCGCGTCACTGAGTTTATGTGCCCCACTTCCGGCAGCGGGGACACTACGTAGGTGCCCCGCTTCCGGTTTAGTGGACGCAGCGGCAACCTGTATTTTTGTCCTTCCAAACAGATTTGTGCGCTGTACCGCGCCTCCTGTGACACTGTGGTGTACGTCGCGGGGCTCACATTCCCCACTTCCGGCAGCGGAGACATTACATCAATGCCCCGCTTCCGGTTTGACGGGCGCAACAGTAGTCAATGATAATACTAGTTCTTTGCCTCACTTCCGTCAGCTTGGAAACCATAGCTCTGCCCCGCTTCCGGATGCAATCGTCACAGTGGTACAACGATCCCTTATGCTTCTGACATAGGCATACATCCCGATGATCTGTCATAGGTACACGGATGCAGCTGTCACAGCTTGGAATCGCTCACAGATTCTATCTTCTCCATACGAATAAAAGTGCATAGTGCTTCGGATATATTTCATGAAACATATTCCGCATATCGCCATAAATAGAAGAAGAAAATGTGCAAATTAGTCATCAGTGCAAAAAATGTGCAAATAGGTATAAAAAGGTTTCAGCATTTATCATATAATAAAAACGATCTAGGAAAAAATTTATAAAAAATGGCTGATAGTGAAAAAATGGTAAAAGAATAAAAAGGGGGAATGGTTAAAATATCTATAAAAACCATTTTATTTCAAAATCCTTATTAAGACCGTTGGGATGTTGAGTGTCCAAATTATATATACATTTCATTTCTTCTTTCGCCAACTGAGATGCTTTGTTCTTTTTTCTGAGGTCATCCTTCACTTCCTTTATACCAACAAATCTTGTGATGTGATTGGTATTACATCCATGTACTACTTTGAAGTGGTGGGACAAGTTATGTGTTTCCACCCCTTTTTTAATGTTATTGAGGTGCTCTGTTATTCTGGTTTTGAGGGGCCTAGATGTCCTTCCAATATAAAAAAGTTTGCACGAGCACTCAATTGCATATATCACATTTGGGGTATTACACGTAATGAAATTTTCAATGGTATATATAGTTTGATTGACAGATAATTCAGTTGTTTTTGATTGTCCTCCACTTTTTATCATCATACAGCCTCTACAAAGACCGCACCTATGAAACCCTTTGGTACGTATCCTCCCACTAGTGTTGGTTGTGGTGAGAGCACTCCTGACGAGCTTGTTCTTAAGGTTAGGTGCTTTCTTATATATAAATTTAGGGGCCTTTGGTAAATGTATACCTATAACCGGGTCTTTCAATAGGATCTTCCAGTTTTTCTTGAAGGATTTCTCTATTGTTTTATATTGAGAATTGAAACCGGTTATAAATGCCCATTTAAAATCGTCGTTACCTTCCTTTGTTTCCTTGGGTTTAAGTAAAACCTCTCTATCTATCTCACCTGTCTTTATAAGAGTCTCTGAGATAGTTTCGGATGGGTAGCCACTCTGAATGAACCTACTGGCCATATCGTTTGCTTGTTCTTTGTATGATGTCATATCTGAGCAATTCCGTTTCAGTCGCTTGAACTGGCCCCCTGGGATTGCATTAAGCCAAGTATTGTGATGACAACTATTCCTCTGGATATATGTTAAACAGTCAGTCGGCTTTGTATAGGTTTTAGTCTCTAAAATGCCATTGTTATCAAAAATGGTGATATCCAGGAAATCAATGCTGGCCTGACTTATATTGAACGTAAGTTCAATGTTTACATCGTTCATATTGAGGACCAGAATACCAGGTCCGCCCCAAAGCCATGCCCGCTCCACACATGTTCCTCCTCCCAGGTTCGCCCCAAGCTATGCCAATATCTTCATGGGACTCTGGGAGGAGGAACATGTGTGGAGCGGGCATGGCTTTGGGGCGGACCTGGTATTCTGGTCTAGGTATATAGATGACATTGTCTTCATATGGAAGGGAAGTGAGTCCAACCTCAAGAGTTTTTGTGACCACCTCAATATGAACGATGTAAACATTGAACTTACGTTCAATATAAGTCAGGCCAGCATTGATTTCCTGGATATCACCATTTTTGATAACAATGGCATTTTAGAGACTAAAACCTATACAAAGCCGACTGACTGTTTATCATATATCCAGAGGAATAGTTGTCATCACAATACTTGGCTTAACGCAATCCCAGGGGGCCAGTTCAAGCGACTGAAACGGAATTGCTCAGATATGACATCATACAAAGAACAAGCAAACGATATGGCCAGTAGGTTCATTCAGAGTGGCTACCCATCCGAAACTATCTCAGAGACTCTTATAAAGACAGGTGAGATAGATAGAGAGGTTTTACTTAAACCCAAGGAAACAAAGGAAGGTAACGACGATTTTAAATGGGCATTTATAACCGGTTTCAATTCTCAATATAAAACAATAGAGAAATCCTTCAAGAAAAACTGGAAGATCCTATTGAAAGACCCGGTTATAGGTATACATTTACCAAAGGCCCCTAAATTTATATATAAGAAAGCACCTAACCTTAAGAACAAGCTCGTCAGGAGTGCTCTCACCACAACCAACACTAGTGGGAGGATACGTACCAAAGGGTTTCATAGGTGCGGTCTTTGTAGAGGCTGTATGATGATAAAAAGTGGAGGACAATCAAAAACAACTGAATTATCTGTCAATCAAACTATATATACCATTGAAAATTTCATTACGTGTAATACCCCAAATGTGATATATGCAATTGAGTGCTCGTGCAAACTTTTTTATATTGGAAGGACATCTAGGCCCCTCAAAACCAGAATAACAGAGCACCTCAATAACATTAAAAAAGGGGTGGAAACACATAACTTGTCCCACCACTTCAAAGTAGTACATGGATGTAATACCAATCACATCACAAGATTTGTTGGTATAAAGGAAGTGAAGGATGACCTCAGAAAAAAGAACAAAGCATCTCAGTTGGCGAAAGAAGAAATGAAATGTATATATAATTTGGACACTCTACATCCCAACGGTCTTAATAAGGATTTTGAAATAAAATGGTTTTTATAGATATTTTAACCATTCCCCCTTTTTATTCTTTTACCATTTTTTCACTATCAGCCATTTTTTATCAATTTTTTCCTAGATCGTTTTTATTATATGATAAATGCTGAAACCTTTTTATACCTATTTGCACATTTTTTGCACTGATGACTAATTTGCACATTTTCTTCTTCTATTTATGGCGATATGCGGAATATGTTTCATGAAATATATCCGAAGCACTATGCACTTTTATTCGTATGGAGAAGATAGAATCTGTGAGCGATTCCAAGCTGTGACAGCTGCATCCGTGTACCTATGACAGATCATCGGGATGTATGCCTATGTCAGAAGCATAAGGGATCGTTGTACCACTGTGTCGATTGCATCCGGAAGCGGGGCAGAGCTATGGTTTCCAAGCTGACGGAAGTGAGGCAAAGAACTAGTATTATCATTGACTACTGTTGCGCCCGTCAAACCGGAAGCGGGGCATTGATGTAATGTCTCCGCTGCCAGAAGTGGAGAATGTGAGCCCCGCGACGTACACCACAGTGTCACAGGAGGCGCGGTACAGCGCACAAATCTGTTTGGAAGGACAACAATACAGGTTGCCGCTGCGTCCACTAAACCGGAAGCGGGGCACCTAAGTAGTGTCCCCGCTGCCGGAAGTGGGGCACATAAACTCAGTGACGCGCATTACAGCGTCACAGGAGGCGCGATGCAGCGCCTGAATTTGATTGGACTAAAGTTTTTTAAATATCTTTCTGCACTGGGGTAATTTATCCTTGAAAAAGACCGTAAGTGACGGTCGAAACGCGTTGGACCACTGCAGATATCCACAGGAGTCAGGAGCACTTGCCGGGGATCGCTGTCTGGAGCTCTCTGGGGAATGGTTTCCGGGACTTTACCCCCATAAGCGCTTTATGAGAACTTAGTCCATCTAGTTCTCCACCGGCTCCGGTAATTGCTCTGATTTTCTACTCCTATGTGGCAGATTATTTTTTAAATACTTCATGTATGTGTCATGTCTCCCCATCCTGTTTCTACCCATATGCTGTTTCTGTGAATAAAAACTGTGTTACACCATATGTGGTTCCATTGTGTCTCCATATATACCTCTGAGACCTGCTGGAGTTGTCCGGAGGAAAGGAGTGTACTGGTGTTCTGGATGTGTTGTAAGAAATTGGCATTTTCGGAGAAGAGGAGACGCTACTCCCCATAAGGGATGTATGGTACCTTTTTTCTTATAAAGAGAATTCTGGTGAGGGGAAGGTGATAGACGTATTTGGACAACCTTTACACCATTCCATATAGCGGAGAAGAGGACTGTCCCGAGTAAGGAAGGAACGTCCCTTTCCGCTCTATAGTATTGGCTCGCAGGAGGGAATACTGCAAACTTTGTGTTCTATACACATTCCTCCTATACATTATACTCACCTCTTTATCGGTCTGATGCTTGCAGCGCAGAATACATTTTCTGTATAATTGTATAAGCAAAAAGGTGTCCTCAGGAACATAGTGCAGGTCCACGTTGGAGTCTACTGCACTGCCAGAGAGGAGGGGTCTCAATCGAAGCCTGCACAAGGGCCCCCTCCTCTCTTAATATACCTCTGGCTATTGAAAACACATTCTCCATTAGGTCTGAGTCAAATTAAAAAATGATGTTCACTGGTATTTGCAATTACATATGAATCATGTGGTTACCTGGTCTATTTGTGTGGAAGTTAGTTGAGTCATGTCTTTGCAATCATACATATTTTATTAAAGCTCTATCAGTGTTATTCAATTCTTATAATTATTTTTTTATGTTGTTATTTATGAGATCAATACTGATATATTTTTTTTAATATACACAAACTTATTTGATCACAAAATAGTTCTTTTCCTCTTTATGAAACATATCCAATAGAGTACCAAAATTTATTTGGAAAGGAACCCCTCAAACTAGCCAACAGTAAAAATATCCATCCTCTAAAGTTTAATCACTTAACTGTCTAATAGTTTTTTTTTTTTTTTTTAATCTTAGCAATTGTTGGGGGACTTTTTAGGATTGAATTAGGATAAAAACACCTTTTTAAAATATATCCATTTTTTATTTTATAAACAAACAAACATTGATGTCCAGAACTTTGTGACCATCTATTGTCACTGAAACCCCTGAGGATTTTCTCTGTAGCATCAGGGGTCCAAAAGCAAGGTAAAGGGCTGCTAATTCACATTTTTGGATGCTGCCAAGCTGATTGATCAGCACCACAGCAGAAAATGAGTAGGTTGCATCAAATATGACTACTGTATGTCAGTGAAAGCCCAACTGACCTGAACCCCACCAGGCAAGTTGTTAATGTAATTGTGTTAACCCAGTTGCTCAGTTATAGAAAAGTATTCAAATAAAAGAAAAACCAAGTACTGTAAGTAGACATGGATAAATAAGAATGTGTAGGAACAATGCTAATGTGCCAATCAAAAACTATGAATTGGTTGATTGAAGTCTACTGTATTAGTGATAGGAGATGAATAATATAGCAAATTACAATTGTGTTGTTTATAATCCTAATCGATTCAAAACACAATAGCAAATAGCAATAAATTATAAATTTTCTAAAGTAGATGGAATCTAATTTCTGTGTTGGGCCATTATTGTTTTTGTCATATTTGAATGAATAGTCCTCAAATGTACATCACTTTGGGGTTTATTTATGAAGCAGTGAAAAGAGAGATGTGAGCCAGTGTAGAAGTTGCGCCTGGCAACCAATCAGCGTTGAAGTAACATTTCTTAAGTGCATAAGCAGCAGCTGATTGGTCGCCATGGGTAATTCTCCACTGGCTTACTTCCCTGCCTTTTTTACAGCTTCATGTACTGTAGAGACCCCTTTATGTGTTAGCCAAAAATCCAAATTAAAGGTTGGTAAAATTAAAGATGGATTTTCAAGTTGTTCAGAACTAGTTTTCCAGTTCAGAAATAGGCATAGGAAAAAATCTAGGGTTAACAAAATGTACAAAAAAAAAATCTAACAGACAGGGAAATAGTAATGAGAAACTGGAATAAATTAAGTATCATTGATCAATATAAAAATGTACTTGTAGAAATTAATTGCACTTTATTTTCTCATTCTTATAAACAATATACTAAAGAAAATGAAAAATTAATGATTAGATTGTGGTAATTCAAAGGTCATAAAGAATATTACATTTATAAACTCGGTAGTTAATTGCAAATCAATTAATAATGCCTGTATTATAATAGGGAAATATAGTGTGTCAAATATATTAGTAGTATAAGTAGATTAGTCACACAATATAATCAATTGAAATAATTAGTCCTGAACTGTGGCTGTAATATGTTGTCTGAATGCCTACACTGGTATAGTTTATAAATATGACTGAACCACTTCTCCCCCCCCCCCCCCACACACACACACACACATGCACACACATTCCTCACCCAAAAAAATGAATCATACTGTATATTTTCTGGATGTCTTTAAAACAATAAATGAGGATTTCCGATGGGAAGTTCTGTTGAGCAGCCACTTTTAATGGTGGCTCTGTACCGCCAATGAACCCCTGCTTCCTTGTAACCCGCTGCACATAATACCATTGTGATGGTAGGGAGTCTAGCAAAAGAAATGGTAGGAGATATGCTTTCAACTCCCGATGCCATGATACTCTCCAGAACCGGGCCTTTTTTCAGGAAGGCTCATACATCTGGCCATAAAATAATAATAAATAAGTTGTTATATGATATAATGAAATTATTTTATGTTTGTTAATAATAAATATGTTAATATTATAAAGAATGTATGTGTTCCTAAAATATTGTCTAATGTGTTAGATTGTTTAAAGTGTTTTGTTTCTATTGCTCCACTGTCCAGCGTCTGTGCTTTACACCACGCCATTGGACTTAGTGGTATGAGGCTTGCATACAGCTGCTTAGACACCCATTCCGTTATGCTCATGTTACACAGAAATTGTGCTTACGTTATGAAGAGCGAGTGCAAATAGCGCAAGGAGGGTAAACTTCTATGCAGGGTGAAAGCATGATCATTACACAAGTCAGGTAGTTAGTAAACAGTTAAAAGTTAAGGCTGAAGATTAATTTGAATAAGGGTAGTGTTAGGGAGGAGCTAGTGGACATTTTGTGTGAAAACAGGAGTGTGCAGCTTCCTCTTTTGCTGTAGAGATTCCCTTCCCAAGACACCTTTTTTCCCCAACCCACTTTATCTTTATCTTTGCCAGATATGGGGTTTATCAACCTATATTTGTGGTGGTAAAGAACGGCAGTTACAGTGGGTATTGCGCTGCTGTTTTAGGGTACCTTCTCTGCCCAATACATTATATACGCTGGCCCACCTTACCGGGGGTCATTTGGGTTTGGCTGTCTGGCCGGCCCTATTATGGTGTACTGGGGAGAGAGTTTGAGACCCGGCATTTGTTGGCATTGCCAATAAATTAAAGTCCATTCATACATTCGGCCTGCTATCTTTTAGATAGCAGCGCCGATATGGACAGGGGCACATAGCACCACTGTCCTTTACTGCAAGCTGGCTCCTTCATACATGAGGGAGAAGCGGTATCAGTGCACATAACGTGCACTGATACCCCTTCTCCCCCAAATCAAACGGTCATACATCTGCCCCCATATGTGGTCTTCCCCTTTGTGGCTGAGTTGCTGTTGTTTCTTAACATTTTCATTTTATAATAATATCACCTTACTCCTTTTAACATTGGTAAACCAGGTCAGACCCTGGATTGTGATTCTGGTTCCTACCAGGTAAGGTGCTTTTAAACTAAACATGTTTAAACACACTCAAAATTGTGTCCATGTCGACTGTGTCGACATTGGGGGGGAGTGAAAAACTCTGTCGACCTTTTGACTTTCGTCCTAGACCATGTCGACCTATTGCTTGTGTTGACCTACACACCTGTCGACCTTGTTCCATGTCAACCTAGACACCTGTCGACCTTGTGCCATGTCAACTTAGACACCTGTCGACCTTCCAGTATATCGACCCAGTGGTGTCGACCTAATGACTGTCAACCATCTCTAGGTCGACCCAATGATCCCAATCCCTTTATTTTATAGACAATGGGTCAGACTGAAAAACACCTGGATTCAATAATTAACAGCACAAACACAATATTCACTACAAGGACAAATGCATTTGGCTACATGCTAAATGTTGCGTTTGTGTATAATTTTATATATATATATATGTGTGGATAGAAGGAGACAGGATTTAGCGCCAAGATAGGGAACAGTGCGTGCAATGTAGGCGGTGCGTCTAAATAACAAAAAAACTATATTGTCGGGGTGTCAGCTCGAGTATGAGAGAAAGATGGTGGTGAGCCGTCTGAGAACTATAAATGTGGTGCAAAATATTCTCTGACCTCGGCGACTTTTGTTATAGAAAATAGGACTATATATATGAAAAATATATAAACAATTTATTCAATGGGGGAAGGGGTTATACACTAGTATGGATAAAAAATTCTGAGTGGGTACAAACAATGTAAGAGAATTAAAAAAATATACATAAAAAGAATATTACATAAAATCGGAAAAATTATTTATCCTAAGAGACACAGTGTATATACTGGATAAAAAGTATATTAAAAATACAAGATAAGTTAAGATAAAACTGCTTAGCTCATGGGTAGAAAGTGAGGTAGGTCTTAGAAGCTGCCCAACATGTTTCGTCAATTGTGACTTCCTCAGGGGGTAGGGACAAACTGGAAAGGACTGCTATTTAACAGGAAGGCAGAGTTACCTCACTTCCTGTTCATTCATTAATCAATTTATCACGGACTTCTGTGATAATGTCCGCCCACGTGACTGATGGACATTACACTTACAAGCCCTGCGCCCCACTGCGTTCCACACAAAGACATCTGCATTCCGGCCCCCCCACAGGCAAAAAAGAACTACTACGTAGAGCCGCCGGCAGAGACTGGAGACGCCACACAAGCATGCGCTGATACACGGCAAGGACGGCGGATGTGGAGCGGAAGTGACGTCGCGCCCCGCATCTCCGTACCGCAAGTACTAATTATAAACGTTTGGACTTTCCCCTTCACAGACGGACTATCCCATATATTGGTTCATACACTTATCTGTGTTCCATAACGCCCTCCTTCAAAATGATTTAAGACCATATGGTTTAAAGATGCATTAACAGATGTAAATATTAAATTGATTAATGAATGAACAGGAAGTGAGGTAACTCAGCCTTCCTGTTAAATAGCAGTCCTTTCCAGTTTGTCCCTACCCCCTGAGGAAGTCACAATTGACGAAACATGTTGGGCAGCTTCTAAGACCTACCTCACTTTCTACCCATGAGCTAAGCAGTTTTATCTTAACTTATCTTGTATTTTTAATATACTTTTTATCCAGTATATACACTGTGTCTCTTAGGATAAATTATTTTTGAGATTTTATGTAATATTCTTTTTATGTATATTTTTTTAATTCTCTTACATTGTTTGTACCCACTCAGAATTTTTTATCCATACTAGTGTATAACCCCTTCCCCCATTGAATAAATTGTTTATATATTTTTTCATATATATAGTCCTATTTTTTATAACAAAAGTCGCAGAGGTCAGAGAATATTTTGTACCATATATATATATATATATATATATATATATATATATATATATTGCTGCCCTGATGAAAATACTATAAAAAGTATTGAAACGTTGGCGTCTAAAGGCGTCTGTATCGTGGTTCATTTGACTGAGTGCCGCCGCATCCACAGAATATATATATGTATATATATATTTTTTAAGATACTGTCCCTCATTGGGTTAACTATCTGGTTGTCATTGGATTGCGAATCCTAAACCTGAGGTGGACTATAGACCATCAGGTCATCTTGCCTCCTTTTGAAATACAGGCTTACTCCCTGTCACCATCCGGAATGTTGATTAAACTCTATTCCATCATGTTTATGATCTTAGTACTGAACCCCCATATACTGATGGTGTGATTCACCATTCTTAGGCATTAAGGAATCATATATCCACCTTCTGGACACAAGTGTGGACCCCCAATCCAGCTTAGATTTACCTTCAGCTAAAATTCACCTTCATGTGAAGGTCGTGATACCATACCACAATAAAGGTATGTAACATTAGAGATCCAGAATCTCCTCACCTTTCCTTCTTGCACCATTTTTTCTTTCCTCCTCCATTTTCTTTCCTCCTCCATTTCGACTTTTTTGAGTGCTCACTCTCCATGTAAACCGCTGGACATATATTCGCTCCTAATTATGTGTTTAACAACTTGTTTTAGATTACTACACCTCAAAAATACCATCCGTTTTAAGGACATATGTTTCAGCACTAGTGTTGATTTCCAAACTTCTGGTATGTACCAGGATGAGATTACACATCCCAGTTTGTCTGTAAATGGTCAAATTGAAATTCTGTACTATTTACTTTGGTTTCTACCACCTACAGTGCATGTAAAAAAACCCTGATGAAGTCTTTTTCAAGACGAAATGCGTTGGGTTATTGAAACTACATCCTAAAGATGAAATCCTGATGTGAACTTCGGAATTTTAATAAAAGTTTTTTAACTGTATTTTGTATTGTTCATTGCACCATATATATTTTCAGGTGGCTGAGAACCTCTAGCGCTCTCCACTCTCTCTTTCTCTCTCTCTCTCTCTCTCTCTCTCTCTCTCTCTATATATATATATATATATATATATATACACACACACACACACACACACACACACACACACACAGATGGAGCTGCCGCTCTCAGCCAACCCGCCAGCTCACCATATCACAGTTTCTGTTGTAGCTGGCGGGGAGTGGGGACACGAGAGCAAATTACTCGCTTGTGCGTTCCATTGCTATATGGCTGGTGTACCTTGGTGCAGGTTTCAGGGATTGTGGGAGTAGCGGAGCAGGCTTCGGGGGTCGGTGCAGAATGCTGGGGCAGGTGTGCAGCAGAGCTGGTAGCAGGTGTGCCGCACCTACACTGGTGTATATATAAAGTGACTGGTGTCTGCTAATAAATATCAGCCCTACATCACTGGACAATTGTTTAAACTGCAGGCCCTTATGCAAACTATGCTTTTAGGTGCCAGATAGATGACGACAGTCAGGATTCGACTATCAATACATTGGCATCATAATCTTGACTGTAAAATGCCTGACAGTCAGGATCCTGTTTATTACTGTCTCACATTTTAAGCTATTTTGTTATATATTTTTTCACATGTTCTTTGGATTGGGCGGCTCTCTGTAACTGCCGGCGAGTCCACGGAAGGTCGGATGTGACGTCATGTCGGCAAATTTTCGGATCAGAATGGCGCGGCCGAGAGATGTCGCCTACAGCCAGCGTCTCCGTGCTAAGGTAGACATCCTACTACACCTCACTATATAGGTGCTTTTTGGTTATTGGAGTGCCAGTCCCACATCGCTTCTACATATTGTGATTCTCCACAGATGTGTGAGGAGGTTCACTAGGACAAGGCAACCATTCCACATTCATCTCTACTGCAGTAGTGGAAGTGTACAGGATACAAGCATTATGTGCATCTAAAGTGTGGACCCCAGCTGTGACTCCACGAAAGGGGACATCCAGTTCAGCGGGTGCTGTTTTTATGATTAATATTCACCATTGTCTGGACTCACCCTTTGCACTCACTTGCACTTGCTTATTGGAGTCTGGTTATCATGACAGACCAGAGAGAGGATTGACAGGACCAAGCAGCATACAATAGGTTCACTCTTCCCCTGGGTGAACGTCTAAGGTTCTCGGACACCGAGACAGAATCTGTTCAATTTAAGGAATGGTTGGTGGATGTTACAGGAGACCAGTCCGCTGAGGAACTATTTAATGGGATCTTCAAATTAAAGAAGAGAGAGACAGACTTTCTGATGTATGGGGTAAACGTTTCTGAATACATCCATGAGAAATAAATCACTAAGGGTTTTAGGGTTAAAAATATACCCATGATTGGTGTCAGCGCTCAGAAGCTTACCACAGTTAGGGGTCGCGCTGTCTGTCCTGTGGGCCGCGTGGTATGGTCAGGATGCTGGGGAGCAGGGGTGCACAGGACGCAGGTCCCTGGCAGTGTGGTGCTGCAACAGAGGCTGCCGTTGTAGCACAGTGTTGCGGAGGGGCAAATCTGCTGCGTGTCTGTGACTGTGAGAGGAGGTGTGTCTGGTTCTTCGTGGTGTCTTCGGTGTGGAGGCGGCCTTGTTGGAGACCAAGGTTTCTCCAATCCACTGCCAGGGATTTCTCCAGTCAATCCGGTGTGCCTTTCCCTGATAAAATGGGTCTGGTCCATGTCTCCCTGCCAGTGCTTCAGTCTACCTCCTGGAGAGTGGTTCAGTGGCTTGTGCTCCACAGTGTTCCTGCCTAACCTGCTGTTGCTCCTGTCTGGTGTTCCTTAAAGGTACCAGTACCACAGTGACCTACCAGCGTGCTGCAGTGGACTCACCTCTCTCCTGTTGGGATTGCCGTTCTGTGCCTCTCAGTTATCTCCAAGTTCCTCAGAGATTCTCAGGAAGCTCCAAGGTATCTCAGCATTTACAGTCTTGATCCAGAGAGTGCTAAAGTATCTTCATTGTGTTCAAGTATACCAAAGTGCTATAGTATCTTCATTGTGTTCAAGTATACCCAAGTGCTAAAGTATCTTCATTGTGTTCAAGTATACAAAGTGCTAAAGTATCTTCATTGTGTTCAAGTATGCCAAAGTGCTAAAGTATCCTCAGTGTGTTTACAGTGCTTAAGTATCCTCATTGTGTTTAAAGTGCTTAAGTATCCTCAGTGTGTTCAATGTGCCAAAGTATCTACTGTGTGTCCGAAGTGCTAAAGTATCTACAGTGTGTTCAAAGTGCTAAAGTATCTACAGTGTGTTCAAAGTGCTAAAGTATCTACAGTGTGTTCAAAGTGCTAAAGTATCTACAGTGTGTTCCAGTATTCACAGTGTGCTAAAGTATACACAGTGTGTTCCAGTATTTACAGTGTGCTAAAGTATCCACAGTGTGTTCCAGTATTCACAGTGTGCTAAAGTATCCACAGTGTGTTCCAGTATGCCAGCGTGCTCCAGTATACCAGTGTGCTCCAGTATCCACAGTGTGCTAAAGTATCCACAGTGTGCTAAAGTATCCACAGTGTGTTCCAGCATACCAGTGTGCTCCAGTTTACCAGTGTGCTCCAGTATCCACAGTGTGCTCCAGTATCCACAGTGTTCTCAAGTATCCACAGTGTGTTCCAGTATACCAGAGTACTAAAGTATCCACAGTGTATTCAAGTACCTCAGTTAATATCAAGTTGTATACAAATGCCACAGTCACCCTCAGTTGTGTTCAAGTGCCGCGGTTGTCCAAGTGCCTCGGTTGTCCAAGTGCCGCAACTATCCTTAGCTGCTTCCAGGAGTGCCAAGTCTTCACAGCTCCAAGTTACTACACTCATCTCCAAGGTCTTTATCTTTTACTACAAACTCTTACAGTGGTCTTCAAACCCCTTCATCATCTTCAACTTCCTTACCGTAGTATCTGCAAGTTCTACATCACAGTCTTTCCATTATTATACAAACTGTTACTTTTGTTATTACCATTCATTTACTCTGTTACCTGTTATATGCTGCCATTCCTATCGACTGTACCACAAGACCCTATCATCATTAAACCTTCTAAACTCTGCTTGACTTCTCTTCCATTCATCCGGCACTTAGTACTTGAGGAAACATCATATCCATCCACTCACTTCCTCAGCTGCCCCTTTCCTGCCAGTCCCACCAATACCCCAAATTGTGACAATTGGACAAGGCAACAATGATTTCTGCCGCTGCTGGGTTGCGGTTTTAAACAACTGATCATTTGATTTAATGACACTTGTTATTGAATCGGTTACAGAACTGGCAGTCACCAGAGTAAAGATCAATACATTTGAATCTGCCCACAAAGAAACATTACTACAGGACAACACATACAACTGGCTGGAGAAACTCAATAAACAAGTGACAACATATAAGAAAGAATTAACCATCTTTAAGAAAATAAATTTGAAGTTGCCAATAGGAACTATAAGGAAGCCAACGTTCAAGGGTGGCTTACGGGATCTAATCATGGCAGATTGCTATCCACCCGTAGACACTTTTTCCGCAAGAATCGGGAATATGACTCAGCTAGTGACTCACAGTCCTCTACCAATGAATCTAAGGGACGTACCACCAAAGGAAAATCATCAGAGAAGCCCCTTTTAGGGGTAATGACCCGCTCAGCATGCGGAATAAACGCTGACCCACTCAAAGAGGTGGCCAGCACAAGTGGCACCATCTCCAAAAACCGAAAGAAAGAAATGCTGTATTTAACTTGTCCGACACAGTCCTGAGCCCAGCAGAATTGAAAGTTCTGAATCATGGTCTATCATTTGTGCCAACCAATATATATGACAATTTCCAGTGAAAGATTGAAACTGCCCATTACAATTACTGATTTTTTAAAAGATAACGCAAACACAACAACAGTTGATAATACATTTATTGCTTTTAAAAATAAATCTACATTTTGATATTTTCCTCGAATATGGCAATTAACAGCTTCATCAAAACCCTTTATTTTCAAGTGAACAATACGTACAATTCTCCTAACCATTCCAATTTGTTGGGAGATGAGTGGAGAGCTATCAAAAAGCTATGCAGTCTGGATGAGGTTATGATATTACCAGCAGACAAAGGTGGCGGAATAGTGCTACAGACACTTTCGGACTATAAAAAGGAGGTTTATTCACAGTTGAATAACCCTGAGGTATATGACTGTTTACCCTCAGATCCGACCACCCAGGATAAACAAGAACTGGACCATTTTCTACACCAAGCGGCTCTTGAGAAAATCATCCCTACCAATGTAGCAAATTAAATTAAGATTGAATTTCCCCTCACTCTCTTCATATATTGTTTGCCAAAAATCCATAAAAATTCCACTAGACCACCAGGACGCCCGGTTATCTCTGCCAGGGATTCTATTTACAATTGGGTATCCAATTCCTGGACTTTTTTATACAACTTTGCATTCAGGCTCAATCCATTTATTTACAGGACACATCAGCATTGCTGTTAAAGTTGAAAGCCCTTGACCATATACCCGCTGATCTATGGCTATGCAACTTGGGCATTACAAGTATCTACACAAGCATACCCCATGAGGGAAGTTTAGAGGCAATGAAAACAGTTTTGGATAATGAGGTTCTGTACATGGGCCCACAACCAGACTTCATGATGAAGCTCTTAGAACTGACATTGAAAATAAATGATTTCTTATTTAATGGAGCGTTCTTCCAACAGTGTACTGGGTGTGCGGTGGGGTCTCCTCTCGCACACTCGTACGCCAATGCATATATTATCAGATTGAACAAAAACTGTTCTTCTCAATGTAAATGATGGATGATATATATTTTTATTGCCGATACATCAATAATGTTCTACTGTTCTGGCGGGGGTCAGACGTGTCCTTTCGTAAGCAGATGGAGGGAATTAATGCGCTGGAATGCTACATCAAATTCACTTACCAACTTAGCCAACAGGCGGCTAATTATATATACATCCAAGATTGCTCAATCCAGACGGACCTATACCAAAAACCCACCGACCGCAATACTTTACTAGCGGCAGGTAGCCATCATCCTCCTGCTATCAAAAAAAGCTTACCCTACTCTCAATTTTTAAGAGTCAAAAGGATCATTAGCCAGGAAGAAAATTTATCCAAGAACCTTAAATTGATGAGTGATAAATTTTGGGAACGTGGATATCAACAAAAAACATTAGATCAAGCCAAGTTAATAACGAGAGAGAGAGGACACACTGACCAAGCTCATTACAGCTATAATACGTCTGACCCCATAATAAAGTCCACAGCCAATAGATTATGGCCTACAGACCAACAAGATAAAGATTTGAAGACTAAAACATTCCAGGATCATGCCCTATTATACAAGAGGTTTCAATATGAGGGATCTCCTAGGGAGAATGGACATCACTAAAAGACAACCAGACCTACAAGTTACCAGGCCAGAGGGCTGTTATAGGTGTTTGGGCTGCATCACATGCATATACATGATATCAGGATACTTCTTTAATCATCCACACTCTGGGGTCAAGATCAACATTCAAAACCCTCTAACATGTACAAGCTCCTACATACAGTAATATACCTGATTGAATGCCCTTGTGGCCTCTGTTATGTAGGAAACACTATTGAGAGACAGGATGGCTGCACATAGGTATGCCATCAGAACTGCCCTGGCAAAGAATTAACACAAACAACCTGTCGCTAAGCACTTTGCAATCGCTAAACATAGTTTGGCATCCCTAAAATATATTATCATCGACCAAGTACTGCAGGATCTATGTGGCAAATTGGTAGGAGATGGTCTCAGAGTCCTCCCATCAGCGTGATGGCATCCTCATAACATGTTTCGGAAAGTAATTCCTTTTTCAGGATCTATGTGGTGGCAATCAGGACAAGAAGCTGCTACATATCGAGGCCATATGGATTCACAGATTAGATACTATGGTACTTGTGTAGTTTGGCGGCGCCCATCGCATTGCATACCATAAGGCATACGATGGTATGCGATGCGACGCGATATCGCGCGATATTGTACAATGCCATACAATTTTAAAATTGTATGACATTGTATATGGCATACAATGCCATACAATGCGATGCGATTAAACATTGTATAAGCACCCTAATGGGTGCTTACAATGTTAAATGCACCCCCCGTTACCCCCCCCCCACTATAAACGTGAACCCGAAGTGCGGCGAGCGCAGCGAGCCGGTGAGGGGCGGCGGTACGTGTCCTCCGACCTTTTCATACCCCCACTATCCACGTCAGCGTGGAGTTGAGAATAGAAAGTGTGGCGAGCGCAGCGAGCCACCGAGCCCGAAGCGTGGCGAGCGCACGCGGATACCTGTGAAGGCCGCGAGGGGACTCCGATACCTGTGAAGGTATCCGCGTCTGCTCGCCACGCTTCGGGCTTGGTGGCTCGCTGCGCTCGCCACACTTTCTGTTCTCAACTCCATGCCGATGTGGATAGTGGGGGTATGAAAAGGTCGGAGGACGCGTACCGCCACCCCTCGCGGGCTCGCTGCGCTCGCCACGCTTCGGGTTCACGTTTATAGTGGGGGGGGTGGCGTGGGGGTGCATTTAACATTGTAAGCACCCATTACGGTGCTTAAAAGCACCCTTTAGGATGCTTATACAATCTTTCATCGTATAGGGGGAAAAAATCGCGTCGCATCGGGTGCATGGCATGCGATGCGATTAAAACATTGCGCAATGGAAATCGGTCCCCGTGGTCTAAATGAGCAATTTTCTTAAAATATGTTCTTCTAATGTTTCCTACTAATTTTCTTGTTCTTTACTCCTTTGTTCTAATACAATACCCTGTTCTCTGAAATGTTTAATGTAGATAGTTATCATTATATTTATATTATATTTAGATATATGCATTTTGCACATTTTTACCTTTTTACTTGATTATTACTGTCTCACATTTTAAGCAATTTTGTTATGTTTTTGTTCACATTTTCTTTGGTTCCCACAGCAACGGAGGACACAGTTCTGGATTGGGCGGCTCTCTGTAACAGCCAGAGAGTCCACGGAGGGGCGGATGTGACGTCATGTTGGCGAACTTCTGTGTCAGGACGGCGTGGCCAAGAGATGCAGTCTACAGCCAGCGTCTCTGTGCTAAGGTGGACCTCCTACTGCACCTCACTATATAGGTAAGATTGTATTTACCTTCTGATGTATTTGCACTTTTGATTTTGTGGTACGTGACCCTGACCCTTGTGGTCGTTTTGTTCTAACAATAAACTACTTATTTTTAACCTGTGGTAATTGCACTATAGAGCACCCATTTTCTCTGTGTTATATATATATATATATATATATATATATATATATATATATATATATATATATACGCACATATACAGTATTGCAGGAAAAAATGGCAGCACTCAAAAGGCTTCATGAACATGTATAATCTTTACTCCAACATGTTTTGGGAGGAACTCCCATCATAAGGGAATAAGGTACAAATAAATTCAAACATCTTATTATATTCAGTGCTAATCATACCTTCACCAATCAGGATCCAAGCCAGCATCTCAGTACTACTCCCACACCACCTACATTTGCATGCCAATTAATAACCTTTGTGCTGTGTAGGGGGGAGGGCCCATAGCCAATCTCAGGCTTGATATACTTACAGAAAACGCTTTTATACATCACACAATTATACATAAAAACAATAACGCAGAGAGCAAGTAAATTTATATCATTGCAAAATAATTGCAAAACCTGCTCTTCCTAAATTGTCTCAAGTTTCATATTTTGATCCCCCGACATCATCTACATCTGTAAAGACTTATATACATTTATTGTCTGCTGCTGGTGATGTCAGTTCAATTAACTGTATATAACCCTAATATAACAAAGGTGGCTCAGTTGTTGTACAGTCCACTGTTGCATATATACAGGAATGCCAATGCCAATTGGAAGATGCTAATGTTTATGCACATTTGAATTGTGATCCCACTTTATCCTATAAATGTTAACTTGATACTTTATTAAATACTGCATTTGTTGTAGGTTTTATTTTGCAGGACTTAATACAAGTGTTAACTGTTAAGTACCCTATTACTCCTTGTTTTATACGCTGACCAAGGTACACAAGCGGTTGTTGGATCCCCCTGGTAGACCTACTGTATCATATCTGCCAGTGGGTCCTTAATTCAACCAATTTCTGTGTACCTTGTGTGCAGTCCATACCTTCATATCTGCTATTAATATTACAGAATATTAGTAGTGATGGAGCTGATTTACTATTAAGCAGTGCAGACGTGGTCAGTCTCTACATGTGTACCCCACACTAGGAATGGATGGATGCCGTGAACAGACTAATCATGGATAATCCACTTTACCTTGGTCCTCCTGTATATTTATCACTGCTTAAGTTAGTCCTTACGAGAAATTATTTTTCATTTAATACCCAGTATTTTGCACAGCTACTTAGATGTGTGATGGGGTCCAATGTGGCCCCATCATATGTCAATAGTTTACATGGGCCCTTGAGACTACTCTATTTGCACCCCTAACCTTAAGCATCAATTTACGGCTATTTCTATGTTTTATTGATGATCTCTTACTGATTTGGTTTGGTCCAAGACAACAGTTGGTAGACATTTTTGATTGTCATAATTGTGGTTTCATCCACTGTGTGCTGAAGGCAGTCAGGTTACTTTAAATGTGACACAGGTAGTAAGCCTGCTTGTAAAAGACCTTGAGCCTGATTTAGATTTGTATGCAATGATGATGTTCACGTAGCTAAACATTTATCGGTAAACAAAGGCAAAATTAGAAAGTTACTAGTCACAGTTCCAAATATCAGATAGAAAAAAAAATTGTGCACACTGTAATGTAACTAATAGCAGCAGTGCTGTAACAAGACTTTTCAGTGCCCTATTACAGAAAAGGAATTTTAAAATAGGGACAGTTGAAATAGGGACAGTGCTTACCACAAGCATGCATCAAAAATTTAGGGCATGGCTTCATGGGGAAGGATCATGGCCACATAATAATACCAATTCACATTACACCACACAGTGGTGTCCGTTATTTGCATTGCACCTCTTAGTAGTGCCACTTATACACATTGTGCCAGCTAGAGCTCCTTAGGCACGCTGCGCCAGGTAGAGCCCCTTAGACACATTTTACCACATCCAGCTCCTTAGACACACTGTGCCTGATAGAGCTTCTTGGACGCACTGTATCCGGATTATGCACACCCTAATGCCCATAACACATTATACTACACACTGTAATGCCCATTGGGCCTTATTCTAGTTTACTCTTTATGACAAAATCCTTCTTAGATGGACAAAACCATGTGAACTGCAGGTGGGGCAGATGTAACAGGTGCAGGGAGAATTAGATTTGGGTGAGTTATTTTGTTTCTGTGCAGAGTAAATACTGGCTGCTTTATTTTTACACTGCAATATAGATCTCACTTTGAAGTAAAACCCCACCTAAATCTAATTCTCTCTGCACAAGTAACATCTACCCCACCTGCAGTGCACATGGTTTTGTCCATCTAAGAAGGAATTTGTCAGAAAGAGTGAACTAGAATAAGCACCATTATGCATTATGCTGCACACCATAATGCCTATTTCATACTATGCCGCAGAACATAATTTCTATTACCAATACTGTAGCTAGACATTTTGATGCCCTTAGTCATAAAAATGAATTGGTGACAACCCTGCACCTTCATACTCAAAACAAGGCCAGGGATGACACTTCATGGGAAGTGCAGCTGAGGGTATATAGCACTGCACCGCTAAAAGTGTACCCACCATAGTGTCTATTACATATTATGCCACACATCATAATGCCCATTACACATAATGCCACACACCATAATGCCTTTTACACACTATGCTACACACACAGTAATGTCGGTCAGACATATCGTCACATATAATGTCACACCCCATAATGCCTGGTAAACATGCCACACACCATAATGCCTGTTAGACATAATGTCACACAATGCAATATCCGTTAACCATAATGCCACACTTTAATGTCTTTTACACATAATGCCACAAAATTTAATTCCACTTATAAATAATGCCACACACCGTAATATCCATTACACATTATACCACACACCATAATGAACATTACGCATAATGCCAAACACCATAATGATGTCACATATAGGAGGCTTAGTTCTGAAGCAAGGAGCTTCCAGGTTGGACGCCATAATACCCATTACATAGTTTAACACACACACATACAGTGTTATGATACATATAATGCTACATAAGTGCTTACCTACATGCTTGTTGCCATGGGTTACATGATTGATGCCAATGGATACATGCTTATTTCCAGTGGTTTCTTGCTCAGTACCAAGGGTTACATGCTCATTGCCAGGGGGTTACATGCTCATTGTCATGGGATAGTTACATGCTCATTGACAAGTGGTTACATGCTCATTGTTAGGGGGTTACATGCTCCTTGACAGAGGATTTATGCTTATTACTAAGGGGGTAACATACTAATTGCCAAAGGAGGGGGGGTTACATGCTTGCTGCCATGGTGAAATGCATGCTCAATGCCTAGCGGGATTATATTCTCATTGCCATGAAGGATTAAATGCTCATTGCCATCAAATGACATGCTCAGTCCCCAGGAGGAATTATATGCTTGTTACCATGAGATGACATGCTCATTACCATAGGGGATTACATGCTCATTGCCAGGGGGTAACATGCTTGCTGCCAAGGGGGATTATATACTCATTGCCAGGGAGAGTTATATGCTCATTGCCCAGGGCGATTATATGCTTGTTACCATGATGATTACATGCTCACTGTCAGATGGTGACATGCTTGTTGCCACAGGGGATTACATGTCATTGCCATGGGGGTTACATTACTCATTGCCATGTGGGGTATTACATGTTTTTGCCATAATGGTTACATGCTCCTTGCCCAGGGGGGGGGGGGTGTTACATGCTGACTGCCTGGGGCTGCAGGTGCACAGTTCACCAGCGCTCCTAGGATATTTGCACTCCCAGGTAGTGCTGGGTGCTCTGCACTCCCTTGTCAGATGCTGGAGGTGGCAGCCATCTTCGCAGTGACACAGAATCTCTGAGCTTATGAGCTCCCAATCAGAAGGAGCCAGCCCTGTATAACCAGCAGGCGAATGGGTGGTGCACCCCCGGACCATCCCCCAGTTTCACCTATGATGGTAGACTGTGCACGTGCCAAGTCACTTTATTGATGTCGCCTGCAGTCGGCTGCAAAAGTATTAGTGCTATGAATTGTATCTTACCTAGGGTCCCATTAGGTCTAAATTCATCTCTGCCTATTTTTTATCACACCGTGTACTTCTAGAGATTAGGGATTTACCCAACTGTATCTTTTATCAAATGCTCCTACTAGAATTTAGTTGCCGCTGCTCTTCTTGACTTGTTTTACTGGTAAGAAATATTTATTTTACTAAGCTTCCAAAGACTTACCTTTCTGTCACTAGTTCTGTTTCATTTCAGTCTATGCCATATCCTACTGTAGTTCATACTTGCCTACTTTTGAAAACTAGGGAGGGGAGGGGGGGGGGATTGCTGTTATTTCAGGGAGTCTTCTACAGAATACAGTAGGGTAGGGAATTACAGTATGTCCTAGTTCCAGAAAGACACGATAGTCTTGACGTTAGCTATTTAGTCTAAGGGCAAGAGAAGAAATAAACCAAGTCAACGCATATAATAGAAAGTTCATACAATGGCCCTTATTCAGATCTGATGGCAGTACAAATTTGTTCTCAAAATAGGCACAACCATGTGCACTGCAGGTGGGGCAGATCTAACATGTATACACTGGTGGCCAAAATTGTGGACACTTTTTGAAATATTAATGTTTTTCAAATTTGAATGCTTATAAAAACTGTTACACTTCACGCACACAGTGCTTCATATATCAAATTAAAGGAAATGTAATGCTGAATTCAGCACAATAAACAGAGGTCAAATATTTGCATTACAATATAAGTTATGCTACTTTCAAATCAGACAAAGAAGCACAGATGCAGGAGATTCAAGAAGCAGATTGTAGTAACAGCTACTACTAGCCAATCGGAATCGTCGTTCTGAGGACCAATGATTAGCTGTTGTAATTGAGCAGGTGCAAGGTCATGTTCAAAGGTGGGAAAGGTCAGTTTGGCTGTTTCATTTTGCAGAATAAAGTTGGTTACTGAAGTACATTTATGGTTGGATGTTTGTGTGTATTGTTTAGTGCTATTGACAGTGTAAAAAATAAATAAAACAATGTCGTCCAGGGAAAGTGGTGACTGGTCACCCAGGAAGAGATCTAGGATTGTTGTTTTATGTGAAGATGATCTTTCGTATGCAGCAATTGCGAGAGAAGTTGGTGGGAATGTGACGCCATCAGGAGTACAGAAGTTTTTTTTTACGCTATCAGCAAACACAATCTATACAAAACAAAGAAGGAAAAGGCCAAAAAAAAGTGCACAACAGCTGTTGATGATAGTAGAATAAAACAAATTTGTGTCAGGGACAGATGGATGTCATCTGCGCCCATTAGCAGTGAACTGAATGCAACTGGTATTTTTGTCAGTGCAAGAACGGTATGGAGAAGACTAATGGAGGTTGGCCTAAAAGATAGGATTCCCCGAAAAAAGCCATTGCTGAATAAAAAGCAGTGGCAAAAACGAATAAAGTAGGCAAAAGAAGACATTGCATGGACAGAAGGCAAGTGGAAACAAGTGATATGTAGTGACGAAACTAAGATATCGATATTTGGTAGTGATGGGAGAAAATATGTGAGACTTAGCATCGGGGAAGAGGTACATTCAGATTGCATTCAAGCGACAACAAAGAATTCTGCAAGTGTTATGATCTGGGCATGTATGACAGCAGATGCTGTAGGCCACTTTCATGTCATAGATGGCACACTGAACAGTAGAAAGTACATTGACAGTATCCTAAAACCAAAACTTCTACCTATCAGATTATGCCCCATTTTTTCCAAGCAGGATTCAGCTCCCTACCACAATGCACGGATATACAAACAGTGGTTCACAGAGAATGACATACAGGTGCTGGGATGGCCAGGAAATAGCCCAGACCTGAACCCCATAGAACATTTGTGGTTCCGTTTGAAAAAACTGGTACATCTGAGGAGTCCATCCAATAAAAGAGAATTAATTGAGGTTATAATTGTCTCATGGCACCACATAATAAAGTAAGAAGAGCTCCAGACATTGGTTGGCTCAATGCCACGTCGCTGTGCTGCTGTCTTGAAAAATAAAAGGAACCCAATCAAAGACTGATATGACAGTGACATCATAAGTACACAGGGATTTTCACCCTAAGGGAAGTTTTTACTGCATAACTACTCTTGTAATGCAAATAGGTACTTGTGTATTATCACGGCGCCCACGATATTTAGTCGTATGGCATTATATTCCATTTAAAATTGTATACCATTGTATATGGCATTCAATGGCATACAATGCAATGAGATGCAATTTATTTGTACTGTATATACAATTTTTAATTGTATAAGCACCTTAATAGGTGCTTACAATGTTAAATGCACGCCCACGCCACTGCCACTATCAACGCCAACCCGAAGCGTGGCGAGCGCAGCGAGCCCGCGAGGGGCGACGGTACGCGTCCTCCGACCTTTTCATACCCCCACTATCCACGTCGGCGTGGAGTTGATTTTATACAGTGTGGCGAGCACAGCGAGCCACCGAGCCCGAAGCGTGGCGAGCGCAGCGTGCCCCGCGAGGGGCCGCGCATTACTTCACATGTATTCCGCGTCCGCTCGCCACGCTTCAGGCTCGGTCGCTCGCTGCGCTTGCCACACTATATAAAGTCAACTCCACGCCGACGTGGATAGTGGGGGTATGAAAAGGTCGGAGGACGCGTACCGCCACGCTTCGGGCTGGTGTTAATAGCACGGGTGGCGTGGGGGTGCTTTTAACATTGTAAGCACCTATTACGGTGCTTATACAATAATTTATCATATAGGGGGCACATTTAACATTGAAAACACCCATTAGGGTGCTTATCTTATACCATTGTATATGCCATACATTGGCATACAATTCGATGGTATACAATTTGAAATTGTACATCTGCTAACATTGTATCGCATCGCATCGCATACCATCGTATGCCTTATGGTATGCGATGCGATGGGCACCGTGATAATACACAAGTACCTGCAAATATTTGACCTTTGTTTATTGTGTTGAATTTAGCATTAAATTCCCTTTCATTTGATATATGAATAACTGCACTGCATGAAGTGTAACATTTTTTATAAGCATTCAAAGTTGAAAAACATTCAAATTTGAAAAAGTGTCCGCAATTTTGGCCACCAGTGTAGATAGAGTTAGATTTGTGTGAGTTATTTTGTTTCTGTGCAGGGTAAATACCGGCTGCATTATTTTTACACTGCAATTTAGATTTCAGTTTCAACACACCCCACCCAAATCTAACTCTCTCTGCATATATAACATCTTCCCCACCTGCAGTGTAAATGGTTGTGCCCATTTTGAGAACAAATTTGTACTGCAATCAGATCTGAATAAGGGCCAATATTATATCAAATTCATTTAACATTATGGGGATTATTTACAAAGTGTCAAGCTTGTGGTTGTCTTTTTTTTTTTTAAGAACATTTAAAAGGGCAATACTTTTACTAGCAAGACATTGGCCTTTTGAACATTTGGCATAAACATTGTGAGAAGCTTCGTAAATAAAAACCAAAGTTAGGTAACCTTTTCATTTAGCCAATGTTGACAGTTGAGATACAGTAATAATAAAATAGACTGTAAACAAATGCAAATGATATAAATACTAATGTTAGAATAGAAAATAGCTCAAAATTACACTCTTAGGTCAAACGCAAAATAAAATAAAATATAAATATCAGACCAGTATTGCTAAAACGAAAACTGATAAAATATGAAGATGAATTAAGGAACAAAACTTGGTGTTCACTCTTTTATATTCCTATAACAAAGGCTCAGATAGTAGCATCTGAAGCATAAAAACTTTAAGACATAAACACAGCCACTGTGCTGTTGGAGAGAGACAAGGATAAGCCGAGGAAATGTCTACTGATTGTGGGATCAATGTCATGGTAATACTTCCCCTTTACTTATTATAACTAGAAAATTGGTGCAGCAAACCGAGTCCCCATCTATTAAACTAAAGCAAATAAAACACATAAAAAATACATAAAAACATAAACTTTACAATTTCCAGAAGGCTGACATTCAGAAAACAGAACTACTCTGCGCACAGTAAATCTTATCATATCAGTATATGGGATATGTCAAACTGTTAAAAGCTGCAATCAAATACACTTAAATGATTTTAAATGATAATGCTGTTTTATATTAATTCCATAATTATTTAGTTAATAAAAACAGAGATTCTAATTGTATGTTTTGCATTTCTTTTTTTCCATAAATAGTTTTTATCGAAAATTTTGTTCCGTTATACATGGAAGGGGTACAGAAAATGAAATAGGGAAGGGAGGAATAGGGTAGGGATAGAGTCCGAGCATGATATATTAAAGTAACAGTATATAAAATGTAAGCAACCATATATTAGACAGGTAGAAACCTATTTACCACTCCATAACGATAAACATAAATGTGGAATGAAGGGAGCGTCACTCAACAGTCAATAAGGTAAGTCTGGTTCCAGCATAATATTAAGACCTTTCCCAGTATCCCAGTATTCATGCTTACTAAGCCATTTAGCCATGGGAGAGTTGGATTTAGAAGGGAATGGTAATCCTATGGTTTCCATTTGGAATGCATAATGAATATTTTTTGAATAATCTTTGCAAGGTGCGGGGGGTTAGGGCTTTTCCAGTTTTGTGCTATCGCTGCTCTAGTGGCTATTAGTATATACCCTAGGACATATCGAGCTGTGGTGGGGACAGTATCCGGATAGGTGTGGAGTAAGTCTAACGAAGTTGACAGCGGGATAGGAACTCGCAGGACCTTAGTGGCTAAAGCAAATACATCTCTCCATAGCTGACGAAATTTGGGCATGACCAGAATACATAAACGTATAAACAGTATAAAACTCCCCAACCTAGGCAGTGACTAAAGAAAGTCACTGAAAATGTAAAATGACTTAAAACAAAATTGACAATGCATATGAAAAATCTCAGAAAATGGTTAAGTTGTCGCTTTGTACTTTAAATACCTAAGGAACGGTTTCAGCAATGATGACAATTTCCTTTGAACACTGGTATAAGATCAAAACATAGACAAGATGTGAATGCAATGATCTAAGGTTTTTGTGAGACCTGATAGTTCAGTGTTCATAAGAGAATGCTACACAAAAGATGTTCAATGGTGAAAATCTTGAAAAGCCACAGAAATTATTTACTGAACTTGGAAGAAATAAAAATAAATTCAAGGATATATAGACAGTATTGAAGCTCATTAGAGAAATACAGTATTCCTCTAAAACATGGCTAATAAATCATACTGTACAACAACATGTGTAATTGTAATTTTGAATCCCTTAATAAAAGGCAATTAAAAATGTACAGCAATCATTAAACAACCAGACTTAGTAGTATACTGCAGCAGTGGCCAACCTGTGGCTCTTGAGCCACATGTGGCTTTTTCTTTATTCACATGAGGATCCCAACACTGTCAGCCTCTGAATACCCTGTCTTTTGAGCAACGTACCGGATAATCAGGGTTATTCAGACCTGATCACATGGCTGTGAATTTGCAGGCTGGGAGATTACACAAGTTAAATGACAGGAAGCCGGAGTTAGTGGGTGTCACATGGCAATTTTCTGGGAGTGTCCGTGAAAACCCAGGTATGTCCAATCGTTTTACGGGAGGGTAAGGGACATCAGCTCCAGCTTTCTATCGCACTGGCCGAGTAAGTCCTGGGCTACACACAGACTGCACAGACTGGGGAAACCATTCGATGGTGAGTGTGATATTTTTGCAGGATTGCAGAGGGCAGGAATTTACTCTGGCTGGGTGGTGATTAACTGATCGCAGGGCTCTACAAATGAGTAGCACAGCAATCAGGTCTGAATAATCCCCATTGTGCAGCCTAAATGGTGTCAGCAGTGCAACGCAACTGTGTGCTCATTCTGCCTCCTCCAGTGTGTCATAAAACTAGCAGCCATGTAAATCAGCGATACACGACTAGCAGCCATCTCCCATTCATAGGTTTTGTCTGCCTACCAGGTGGGCCAGGTTATAAATACATGTAACAAATTTACTAAAGAAGAAATAGTCCATGTTCATACAATCAATGTAACATGGCAGAAAAATGGATATAGTAATTGTATTATGTATGTAAATGTACCGAGGGTGTCATACAGTAGTATCAGGTACAATAAGACTAAGCATATTGTACTAAGAGAGCTGATGTTATGCATTAATAAAGTGATAAAAGTGCTTTAAGTCACCCATAAAAAATTGTGGGGAACCAGCTATTCATTAAAGCCTTTGGCCAACAATGTCTCTAATCTGTAAATCCACTGAGACTAATTGTAACAATTTACATGAGTGATTACCAGTGTTGGACTGGGGTAAGAAATGTCGGGTGTCAGTCGGGATCCCGACTGACAGTCGGGATCCCGACACTCATTAGCCCGACGTCGGGATCCCGACTGCCTGGTCTCAGACAGCATGGCCAGCGCAACAAAGCCCCTTGCGGGCTCGCTGCGCTTGTGGCCAGCCTCTGGAAGAGATATGGCAAGCCTCCATAAAGAATTGGGTAACCAATAGAGAGTGCATGGTCTCATTTATTTACAGTTTCTTGTATAGCGCAGCAAATTCCGTTGCGATTTACAATAGGAAAAAGTGATGAAAAAATCTGGGTAGTAACAAACCGACATTGAGGTAGGAGGTAAATACACGGTCACCATAGTTATGTGCAGTATAATGTAACATGTATACTTGAAGTGAACAGTCTGGGTCCTGATTCATGAAGAAAGGGGAGGTCCCTGAGGCAGCGGGACCCACTTGGTGTTTCCCCCCTTACCTATGTGGGCCAGTCTCACCCTGGCGATTAACTCCTCTATACATCCTGGGCAAATGGTTGAAAATTGTATATAATATCTGCAAGGATTCCTGCATAATTAGTTCAGTGACTGTATTGTTAATCAGATTTCACAACATTTCCAGAATGAGTATTACAATTCCCAAAAGATCACTCACTGCTTCTTGAGACATTAATTACAAAATCAAGGATCGGTGATACAATTGTTTTTTTCTATGTGTCAGATGAATAATTTCCAGGTTAAACATCATTAGTAAACATTTTTAGGAACTGGCTAAGGTGCGAATATGTAAAAAAATATCATTACAATATAAGTGTATTTGCACTCATTTAGATTTACATCATAAGTGGGTACTGTATACGGTGGCACTTACATTTAAGAAAATGTTGCCCATGTAAACACCTATTTTAGATTGGTAAACTCTTCTGATACATTTATTGATGTGCATTTTAGCAACCTTGAGACACATACCTATTTATATTACTTGTGTATAAATTCTTTTAAACCAATTAAAGGCTAAGGCGTGTCTTGGATATTTGCACACAAGAAACAGGAATATAGAAAGAAAAGTGGTGTATGTGGTATGCATCATGTCTATTTTTATACAGTGGTTTCATGTTTATTTCACTATATTCGTGTTCCGGTGCACAACAAGTCCCAGTTGTCTTGGACACACAAACATAATGTATAAACACCAGCATACCCAAATACTGTTGGCATGTCAGGACTTCATAAATCCAATAGTGTGTCAGAGTTGACCTCCATTTCAGTTAATATTATTATAGGAGTACTGTAATACATGTTTCTCTGGTATAGTGTCAACAGCCCAGCTTGCCATAGCCCATACAGTACCTATCAAAGCTTTGCTTCACTTGAGTTCCCAGAGACAGGAGCAGGAAGTCAATGTGGTGGACACGGCAGGCTATTTGCTTTATTAGTCCTTGTCCACTATGGTACGGTGGGGTGAAGAGCAGTGTCTCACCGAGGGTGGAATGTACTAAAGCCAAGTACCCATTTTTCATAGTTTTGGCAGCGGTCCCACATGTACCAAGCTCAGGAGCTATGACACACTACCCAATAGAAGTCTATAAGCCTCTATTTCCATTGTCCCTGAGAGGGATACAATTGGATCATTCCCAGCACCCCCCACTGTGGAGCATATCCCTTCTATTCCTTGGAAATCCGTCTATTGCAAAACACAGCTCTTGTCTGGAAAACTGTCCTTCACATTCTTAATTGCATTTCTAGGCACATAGTAATGTTATAAACCAGTATTTACCCGATAGGTGGTGTATAGCATCATGGATGCAATAATTAGTATTTTGCATCTTATCGTATTGCAAATGCAGCTAAACACCTTTGCGGATGTAAAAGAGATGCTGGGTTGTGACTTTAACAGCACAGTAATTCTTTTTAATCATGTACAAAGTAGAGAGGAGTGAGTTTAGTTCCTAGAGAACCAAACCCAAAAACGTATCTGAAACAAGGCCGGCTCAACGAGGGTTTGATTCTTGACGCCATTTTCTGGATCCAGAAGGAAACTGAATATCATCATCCTGCTGTCCCTGTGATTGGAAAAAAGTCCAGTTTATTGGGAAAAAAAAATATTAATGCAGAGGTTCCATATAAGCAGGGCCGGCTCCACCACTAGGCAGCTTTAGGCATTTGCCTAGGGTGACGGCCACTGGAGGGCGGAAGTTGGGAGCAGGTCTCCCCCTGGATGGAGGTGAGGGGCACCAACCCCCCCCCCCGGAGCGACTTGGCGTCTTGCCGGAGCCCCACCCTTAGTGTCTTGTGCTTTCCCTATCTGATGCTCTGCCCGCTCTGTCCTCCAGCTGGGGGCTGAGGGCCGCTTGAAATGACAGCACGGCCGCAATTGGCCCCCGGGCCTGACTTTGGGCATGCCTGATCTAGAGGGAGTGCCGGGATTAATGGACAAATATATATATATATATATATATATATATATATATATATATACCCTTTGAAAAAGGCGCCTCTGCGCCAAAACGGCCAGTTAGGGTAATTGGTTGGTTTCACGGACACCACTAATATGTGAGATCCATGCTGCTGTTTTCCATGTCAGATCCACTGCTGCCCGTGATAAGTATATTGGCCTTATATACTATTATCTCACAATAAATGTGTGTTGAACTCTTTTTGAATCTCATTTGCCTGGATGTGCTGGTCCTATCAATAGTCTTTTGACTGCTGGTATAAGTCTCTATACTCTACATTTGACCTGGCACTCCCTTTGTTGGATTGGATTGTGTGCGTTTCCCTACACGAACATATATATATATATATATATATATATATACATATATATATACTGAATATGGTGTGGTGGCACTCGCAGCAGAAATCAGGCGTCAATAGTGAAATGATAATATCACCGTTTCATTCTTTATAGAATTTCATTAGAATATATATATATATATATATATATATATTTGGTTCATGAATTGATCAATGCATTGATCATGAATTGATCATGTTTTAACTAAGATTCCATAGCTTATGTTAACCATTTCCCTAGATGATTAGTGACAGGTGCGAGGGTGCTGTGAGCTTCAGACCAGATAGCATGCCTGGAATCAAACATTGATGTGATAGCTATGTGTATTGTAGCCATTTTCAGCGATAGTGTTAGGACCTGCAGAACAGTGGGGTCCCTTGAAGGGGGCTGCAGGCTTAAATGGATTGATCAATTCATGAACCAAATCTCCACTATTTATTATAAGTTAATTTAGTGTGTGCAGAGCCCCTACAATGTCTGTTTAAACAATGTGGTCACAAGCCATAGGGCACCCCAAAACTAGGAAAGGTGAGTGCCGATGTTAAGTGTATATATTGTTTATTAGATTAATTTTTTAAATTAGTCTTATTGTGGTCACATTCTCTCATGCACCATGTTTTAATTAATATTCCATAGCTTATGTTAACCATTTCCCTAGATGATTAGTGACAGGTGTGGTGGTAGCTGCTCACCTATAAAAGCAAAGTGTGCTGTGAGCTTCAGACCAGATAGCATGCCTGGAATCAAACATTGATGTGATAGCTATGTGTATTGTAGCCATTTTCAGCGATAGTGTTAGGACCTGCAGAACAGTGGGGTCCCTTGAAGGGGGCTGCAGGCTTAAATGCATTGATCAATTCATGAACCAAATCTCCACTATTTATTATCAGTTAATTTAGTGTGTGCAGAGCCCCTACAATGTCTGTTTAAACAATGTGGTCACAAGCCATAGGGCACCCCAAAACTAGGAAAGGTGAGTGCCGATGTTAAGTGTGTGTGTATATATATATATGTGTATATATATATATATATATATATATATATATACAGCAAAGATATAGAGTGCGCCTTTGTATGTGTCACCACCACCACCACCACCATAAGACAGGTGTACAATCGACACTTTTGTTAATTTCAAAGCTTTATACAATTTATTAAAATGAATAAAATTTTCCAGCAATATTTCATTCGTATGCAGTCATATTTTCCATCATTTCAATGACCCGACTCGTTTCGTCACTTGGACTTCATCAGGGGTATAACAAAAAAATGACTCTGGGTGGTGAAAAAACAAAAGTTGGCTTAAATATTTGGTGCTCGATACTTTTATCACTTTTATGGAATTTTTTTAAAGGTATACATACCAATGGAAATAAGCTTTAGCTTAAAAAAGACTGGTTCTTCCTTAATTCTTGAACCGACTAAAGTCAAAATTCTGCAATAATTATATAGCAACATAATTAGGAGGTGAGCTCATCAATGGTTAATTCATAATGATTTAAAGGGGTAAATGGAGCTACAGGTACATACCAGTAGCAATGTGGAAATGGGGCAAGATAGGGTGATGTGTGGAGAGGTGAATTCATCTGTCCTCTCTAAAATATAATAGGGGTTCATGTGACCAATGTACTTTTTATAAGCCGGATTACATTATACCATATTCATAGAATGGACTAAAATTGGATATATACATATATGAGTACGGATTTGTACACTGAGAGACGTACTTAGTTCTCGACCAATCATAAAACATGAATTCATGTGATAAAAAGTTTACATACTATAATCTCCCACCAAGGGGGGGTGTGTCCGTACAGAATTATATTTACGACATCATACAGTATTATCACTGTCAATCCTGTAGGAAGATTGTACTACAATACATTCAGTATATACAGCATTCCAGCCATAAATGGCAACAGTAAATGGCAACAATATGGTATTACAGTGTTAGAAAATAGTTTCCATGGGAGGCTACAAATCCCATGGTTACAATCTATTTTACAGACGGTGTTAATTTGATAAGGGCACTTCGCTACAATTGGCAACCGTGTGGCCCAAACACATAATTACCATATAATTCTAATAGGTAACTGCAAGTCCTATATTGACATTCCATATATTCATATAAAGGCATCCTACTCAAAGCAGATGTTCAAATAATTTAAAATGACTTACCACAGCAGTGAATCTCTCCTATGATACCACTCCAATAGCTGCACATGTTATCTGAGGAGAGCTAGACCGGTATATATAGTAGTGATATGGGTACGTCACTTCCGGTTGGGCGATTTCGTCTATGAGCACGAAACTGTTATTTCTGGCTAATTTATAGCCTTCATGTGATCTGTGGGGGGCGGTGTATCTATAAGGGAGCTGGGGATCCCTCCAGCATGATGTAAATTTCTGTAGCATAGTGGTGCATCGCCACGGATCGGGCGCGCGTTCCATTTGCGTTCCACAGTGTACTTCCGCCCGGAAGTCACTTTGTTTATGGCCGTGTCTGGTGTTTTAGCGCTCCGCTATACTGGGAACTTGGGTCAGTGATTTTAGTTCCTAATGGCTTAGCAATCCCAGTCTCTTTTCATAGTGGGATTCATATTGCGGTCTTATGGATTTGGGATATGGTTGTTTATGTGATAAAATCTTATTGGTGATCAATGACAATTATGTGTCATTTTTAAGGTGATATATTAGTGTTAATTGTAGTATTAACATTCTTTATCTAGAATGCCTTTATATTTACAATATTACCAAGTGCAATTTATTTTAATTTTATAGAATGAAAAAAATGAAAAAGTAATAGGAAGAATGAAAGAGAAAGGAGAACATTTAACTAATGGAACTAGTGTTCCGTATACACCATTGTGAATAATAAATGCGTGCTTTATATTTTTTATTTTTTATTGTCCTAGGAAGGAGACTATGTCCACATTCTCATTAATTCCTTGTGGGACCATTGAGTCCAGTGAATAAATCCAAAAAGTCTCCCTTTTGGATAACTTTAGATCCTTGTCACCACCTCTTGGGTCTGTGAGAATTTGTTCCAGAACCGTGAATTTTAAATTATTACTATCCACCTGTGAATTATGTTTTTCTAAGAAATGCCTTGGTAGGCTGTGCGTGGTAATTTTGTTTTTTATGTTTCGCATGTGCTCTTGTATCTGCAGTTTTAGGAGAGGAGGAGCTCGGAGTGGAGACGGAGAAGGAGCGATCGGATAGGTATGAGGTGAACCAAGAGAAGACTGTGCCAGTGATGCCAAAGGAGCGGAGGGTGTTGAGCAGGAGAGGGTGGTCAACAGTGTCAAAGGCAGTCGACAGATCAAGCTGGATGAGGATAGAGAAGAGGCCTTTGGATTTAGCCGATAGTAGATCGTTAGTGACTTTGGTTTCAGTGGAATATAAAGGGCGGAACCCGGATTGGAGGGGGTCTAGAATGGAGTTAGCAGTAAGGTGGCTTAGGAGACGATTATAGGTCAGACGTTCTAGGAGCTTGGAGGCAAAAGGGAGGAGGGAGATGGGCCTGTAGTTGGATGGAGAGTTGGGGTCCAGATTTGTTTTTTTGAGAATTGGGGAGACAAGAACGTGTTTGAAGGAGGAAGGGAAGATCCCAGAGGATAGGGAAAGATTAAAGAGGTGAGCCAGGTGAGAGCAGACTGACGGACTGAGACGATGGATAATACTGGAGGGGATAGGATCGAGCAGGCAGGTGGAGGGAGAAGCGGATTGAAGGATAGAGTGGACTTCAGCAGCAGTGGTGGGGTAAAATGAGGACAGGGGTTGGAAGGAGGGGAGTGGAGATGTAGGAGGGGAGGAGGGAGAGGGTGAGGTCATGGCAGCAGTGATGGCAGTCCTGAGAGAGGAGATTTTGGTTGAAAAGTAGGTAGAAAAATCAGCGGCTACGATGGAGGACGGAAGAGCTGGAGGAGGGGGGAGAGCAAGGAGTTGAAGGTGGCGAAGAGCCTGGATGATTGGGAAAGGATGAGGGACTTAAAGTAGGATTCCTTGGCCAGAGCAAGGGCAGAGCTGAAGGAGGAAAGAATGAATTTGAAATGGAGATAATCCGCAAGGGAGCGTGATTTCTTCCAGAAGCGCTCAGCAGTGCGAGAGCACTTTTTAAGGAATCGGGTGATAGGCGAGTGCCATGGTTGGGGGTTGGAGCATTGAAGGGGGATAGAGGAGGGAGGGCAGGCAGAGTCCAATGCCGAAGATAGGGTGTCATTATAGAGGGAGGCGGCGAGGTTCGGGCAGGACATGAGGGCGATTGGGGCGAGAAGAGGAAACAGCGTGTTTGAGAAGGCAGCAAGATCAAGTGTGTTGACGTTATGCCGTGAGACAATGCGCTTGGGAGGGGGGGTGGGAGAGGGGGAAGCAGTGAGGGAGAAGGAGATGAGGTGATGGTCAGAAAGAGGAAAAGCCGAGATAGTGTAGTCAGTAAGGGAACAAGAGCGAGAGAAGACGAGATCGAGGGAGTGTCCTTGGATGTGGGTGGGAGAGGTAGTCCACTGAGATAGGCCAAGAGAGGAGCAGAGAGAGAGGAGTGTGGAGGTGCCAGGATCAGCGGGGTTATCCAAGGGGATGTTAAAGTCACCAAGAATGACAGATGGCAGGTCAGAGGAGAGGAAGTGTGGAAGCCAGGCGGCGAAGTTGTCAAGAAATTGGGAGATAGGGCCAGAGGGGCGGTAGATTGCAGCGACACGAGGTGGTAGGGGTAGTATAGACGGATAGAGTGAGACTCAAAGGAGGAGAACAGGAGAGAGGGTTCAGGGTGAATGACACTGTGGGTGCATGAGGCTGAGAGGAGAAAACCCAAACCGCCACCTTGGCGACCGTCAGACCTGGGAGTGTGAGAGAAAGAGAGGCCACCGTGGGAGAGAGCAGCTGGAGAGACAGAATCAGAGGTGGAGAGCCAGGTCTCGGTGATAGTAAGGAGGTGGAATGCTCTAGAGATGAATAGGTCATGGATGGCAGGGAGTTTGTTGCAGATGGATCTGGCATTCCATAGTGCACAGGAAAGAGGGGGGTGGGTTGTGTATTTATGTGGATAAGGTTTTTGGGATTGCAGAAGCGAGGGGGGGTCGTTGGGAGGGTGGGGGTGCGGAGGCGAGTGGTCAGGATAGGTATGGGATGGGAGGGGGGAGGAGCATTTGGAGAAAGTGAAGTTGAGAGATTAACAGCCATGAGGAACCGAAGGTGAGAGGGTAGGTTAGTGAAAGCAGACAGAGGGATTTGGGAGGACAGACAGCGTCTGTAGTAGATTTGCGAGGATGTGGTAGAAAACAGAGTGAGAGAGAAGGTAACAGGCAAGGAACTACTGTCAGAGAGGAGACAAGTGGGTAAAATCAGGTTGATTGAGTAATCCAATTAAGTATGAAACAACAAGTGAGAGGATGAAGGGAACAGAGAAGGTCAGGAGTGAGGCAAATGTGAGCAGGCGTGAAGAGGGAAACAGGGTGCGATAAATGTGTGGCAAAGATAAGAGAAAATAATAGTGAATGAGTAAAATGAAATACAATGTTCGAAAAAATATAGATAAAATGAATTAAATGTCAAAATTGAGCAACAGGTTACAGTAGGATAGAAAGAAGATGAATATATTACAATAAAATAGAATATGAAAATTTAGACTGTGTTCAAACTCACCTTTTCAGTATTCTAACTCACCTGCTTCAGTTTCCAACTCACAAGTCACTTAAGTAATCAAGCTTCACTTTAGTCTGCAAGCTTCCCTCTCAATGAGCAAACTCCCAAATGAGCTCTGCCCCTCCTTATATAGTATGTCAGGCCCCTGTTACACTCAGCCCCTCCCCTAATCTTCCTTGACACCTAGATTTAGCTCCTCCTCCTAGTATCTGTTCACACCTAGTAACAATACACTATACAGATACAGGCACAACCAAAATCACACTCAGATTTCTCCCTCAAAATTACAGTCTCTATATAGAAAGACAGATAAAGAATACAAGACAGACAGAATGCAAGATAACTCATGTATATTTCTTGTTGTTAATTGTGCACGAAAACGTGGTCTTCTCCATATGACGACAGCAGATGCACTTTCCACATGGTGTGCATCTGTTTATTTTTTGGAGAAAAGTAGTTTTTTTTTTCTTCTCTACATTTTTCTCAAATTGCTTGGGGCAAGTACGCTCTTCAGATTTGTGGCTCTTCTGTAGATTACCGTTGGTTGTAATGGTAAATGAGGGCCCAGGATCGTGTCCTTTAGTAAAATCCCCCAATGTTTTGTGAGGATTTTTTTAATTTTTTCGTTGTCCCTGTTATACTGGGTAATAAATGGTCGATTATCAGGTGTTTTTTTCTTTTTTTGTTTCTGATCCTTGCATGAGTATTTCTTCTCTTGATTTTAGAGATGCTTTTACTCTCGACTTTGGTTGGATCGTAGCCGCTTTCCATAAATCTCTTCGCGATCACTTCTGATTGTGTTTCATAATCAGCTGATTGGCTACAATTTCTTTTTAACCTAATGAATTGTGCATATGGTGTGTCTTCTTTCCATCTGGATAGGTGGCAACTGTTCATAGGGATATAGCTGTTTGCTTCCACTTCTTTGAAATGAGTTTTAGTTGTAATCTGTTCACCTGGTTTTCCCATAAGGCTCAAATCGAGATATTCAATGGTTTCCCGATGGGAATTATGTGTAAACTTTAGGTTGTAATCGTTGCTCTGCAAATTGGAAATGAAACGTTCACGCTTTCAGATGTTCCCTTCCATATTAGGATAAGATCGTCAATGTACCTCTGGTAAAAGATGACGTGTTGTACAAAGTCGGATTTGTATATGTACTGTTCCTCCCATATGGCCATCAGGAGGTTGGCATAAGCAGGGGCAAATTTGGTGCCCATTGCCGTCCCGGTAACCTGTAAATAGAAGGTTTCATTGAATTTAAAGTAATTATGGGTAAGTATGTATCTAATACCCTTCAGAATAAAATCGATTTCTTCCTGTGTATTCTCATTGTGCCTCGTAAGTATTGTTTGGACTGCTGCAATCCCTTTCTTGTGCGGAATTGATGAATAAAGGGCTTGTACATCTACAGTCACACATATGAAACTTTCTTCCCAGACCATATCTTTGAGGTCCCTTAGCAACGAGCTAGAATCTTTCAAGTGGGAGGTTTTTTTTTGTACGTATGGCTGCAGAAATAAATCTACAAAATGTGACAAATTACTACTTAGGGATTGTATCCCCGCCACAATGGGTCTTCCAGGGGGTGCTGTTCTGTTTTTGTGCACCTTAGGTAGGTGGTAGAAGATGTATATATATATATATATATATATATATATATATATATACACAGTATAGTGGAAAAGGAAACTCAACTTTTCTAGTGATATATTGTAGATAAATGAACACCTACACCGGTGTTCATTTATCTACAATACACATATTATTATTATTATTATTATTATTATTATTATTGTTGCTATTTTACCCTTTCCCATAACCCTTTACATAGTGAGCTTCTAATATGTGGACTATTTTCATATTTTGGGATAAGTACATATTCATACCTCCCAACAACTTTACCATGCTTCATGGCAATGCTTTTGCAGGGCCATGTTCTGTTTCCTTTTCAGGGTCCATGGGTCCCACATGGGACATCGGGGTTGTAGGCGGAACGAGGAGGTCCGAGGCCCCAATCAGCAAAGCTTTCAAAATTTCCCAGAATGCCCAGGCCCTCTCCCCCACAACCCCACCTCCAGGCATAGGCTGCTGCTTTATTTTTTTACATTTTCATTTTCACACTTTTGAATTTGCCGCTCCAGCGACAGAGTCGCTCCAGCGGCTGAGGCTGCTCACCGCCGTCAATCATCTGACGGCGGCGTGAGCTGCCGTGTCACTCCTGCCGGCGCCGACATTCCACCCACAACCTCGGTCAAGCGGGGTAGCCTGGCGGGGGAGAAAAATAGCGTCTAGCACCGCCGGACATCTCCCCCCAGGCAGCGTGGTCGGAACCAGGTGCAGGTAAGGCTCCCTTAAGGAGTGCAAATTGCTGTCTTGCTGCGCGCTGTGGGAGACAGACGCAGCAGCTGGCGTGGACAGTGGCTCCGGTCAAGGATTCCACTAGACCACCGGGGACTGAGCGCAGGCCTGGGCTGGGGGACCCATTTTAAACTAAGGCTCCAAAATGCTCTGTTGGGGGAAGGCCAGCAAGGGGAGGCAGCGCTTGGCCTGCAGTCCCTTCCCCAGCTTTGGCGCCAATCTCCCAGCAGATCTGCCATCCACACTGTGTTAACACTGTGCCCGCCCCCTTTCTCTCAGACTAGCGCCATTTCTACAGGCACAGAAGTCTTCCAGAGACCGGGCACTTTCTCCCCTGTGAAACCGTCTACATGCTAAGTAGTTGCTTTCACAGCCACCCTTTATCCCCCTTACTCCATAGAGTTTAAGCAGTTGATAACAGGGTGTGATAGCATTTATTAGGCTATTTGTGTGTGTGACTCATGTGCTAGTTCTGTTACTCTCATTGGCAGGTATTCAATGCTGTGGGCGAGTGGTGACAGCGAGCAGATCTTCCTGCTCGCTGTCACCACTCACCCTGACAGTATTCAACGCAGCCCCCTCATACTCCAATTCCCCCTCATTCCATTTTTTGAGCGAGGGGAATTGGCATATGCGGCTCCTGAGCCTACGAGACTCGCGGCTAAATACAGCGAGTTTTCTGCATTAGCCGCGGTTCTCGCGGTTTTTGGGAATTCTCGCTGTCCTGTGAGGATTTCCCCAGAACATTGAATAGAGCAACCGGCCGGCACGGGGGTTAAACAGCGAGGATCGCTGGTTTTCTGCAATCCTCGCTGTTTAACCCCCTCGCTGGCCGCTTGCCACGGCATTGAATACACCCCACTGTGTCAGTACTTTTACACTGTCCACTGTTTTTCACATATCTTCTGTGGAAGATTGCTGAGGTTCAGCCGCAAAGGTCACATACACGCAGTGATATCACTCTAGGTTTTCCTTGGTTGAAATTACCTATTGTGCACTGTAACCCCCTTTTGTTGGGTGTATTTGCAATATGTCCAAATGGGGGCGTAAATAGACAGAGTCTCCCCAGCTCCTGTCTTGCAAGAGCTGTGCAGCAGGCCTGTCTGAGCAGGATGTTATCCAGGACCGGCTATGTGTCAATTGCTTTATCCCCCCTGGCCAGTCCTCTGCCACGGTGGTTTCTCAACAACCTTCCTGGGCAGCCTTTCAACACTTATTAGGCACCCTAGTGGATCTCCTTCCTCCCTCCATTGCACCCCCTGTAGTCCAGTCCTCTACACCCTGGGTTGATGCCCTGTCGACCACGGTGCAGACCTTGCAGCAGACTACGGTGACTATGCAAAAGCTGCTGCCTAATGCTACGCAACCAAATAGACATCTGTTAACTCCAATTCTCTCTGTAGCTCAGGATGACACAGATGATGATAGGGATGATAATGATAATGCAGATGATGACATTAATCTTGATGATGACCAGGATGATGATCCTATGCCTACTGACACTCCTGCTTCACAAGCAGAGACAACTGATGTGGCAGCTCTCATTCACACAATCCGTGAAGTGCTATTGTCAGACCCGGAGGAGCCTGAACCTACTGCTAAAACCAGAGATGTTTTTAAAAAGCAGAAAGTGAACAAGGCCCAATTCTCTCACTCTGATCACTTAACAGAGATCAGAATGGATCAATGGGAGGCTTTGAGTAAAAAGTCCAATATCCCTAGAAAATGATTGTTCAGGTATCCACTTCCTCCTGAGGATTGTAAACCATGGGAGATTCCTCCTTTGGTTGATTCCCATGTGACCAGGTTGGTAAAATCCTCTGTCCTCCTGGTTACTTCAGGGTCGGTTTTGAAGGATCCTACAGACAGATGCTTGGAGCATTCCCTTAGGGCCATATTTTCATTCACTGGCGCATTCCAGAGGCCTAACATAGTGGAAACCTGGGTGGCAAAAGCCATCTTGCCATGGGTTCAGGTAGTGGAAGACGAGCTTACTCCAGATGCCTCTGAGGATGCCAAGTTATGTTTACATCACATCAAACAAGCGGCATTATATATTATGGAAGCCATGTCAGATGCAGGCTCTTTAGCGGCCAAGGCATCAGCCAGCTCCATTCAGGCTCGCCGCATCATTTGGCTCAAGCCATGGAAAGCGGATTTGGAATCCAAGAAAACTTTGGAACTGTTGCCTTTTAAGGGCGAAAAGTTATTTGGGGAGGAGCTTAATAAGATTGTGGCCTCTCTGGCGGCTTGTCTACCCACAGCTCTACCACAAAAACCTAGGACCTCTTCCTTTCAGTCCTTTCGCCCCCAAGAAAATGCCAGGGGTCAATCATACCCCAGGACCACTCCTTCCAACACGGCAGGTAAGGCAAAGCCTAAGCAGGCCTGGGCCACTAGACAGGCCCCTGCCAAGCCTGACAAACCCTCTACATGATGGGACCGGCCTCCCGAAGGGGGATCCACTTTGCTTCCCAGTGGCTATCCACAACAAAGGATGCCTGGGTGAGGGAAGTTGTGTCTCGGGGATACTCCATCTCGTTCAAAAAGCCTCCCCCACACAAGTTTTTCTGCACAGGTCTACCTCACGATCCACACAAAGCAAAACATTTGCTAAAGATCGTGCGGTCTCTGTTAGAGTCTCGAGTTATAATTCCAGTCCCTCAACACGAGAAAGGACTTGGTTACTACTCGACTCTCTTCCTGGTTCCAAAACCAAACGGAACATACAAAACCCATCCTAAACCAAAAATCACAAAGTGGTAAAGGTTTCGAAGTTACGAATGGAGACCCTGAGGACAATAATTCTGGCCCTGGAAGAGGGTGATTATATGGTCTCCCTGGACATTCGGGACACTTACTGTACTTGCACGTCCCCATTCTGCCAGCACACCAGAGATACCTCAGGTTTGCTATTCAGAGCCGCCATTTCAAATTCCAGGCTCTCCCATTTTGCTAGACACAGCTCCCAGGATTTTTACAAAAATCATGGCAGATATGGCAGAAAATCTCCACCAACTGGGAATCTGAGTATTCCCATACCTGGACAAACTCCTGTTGGTGGCCAAGTCCTCAGAAGTCCTGTTATCACACCTTCAGATGACAATCATGACTCTTCAATCACACGGATAGCTCTTCAATTGGGAGAAGTCTTCACTGATCCCTTCTCAACAGCTGCTGCATCTGGGAGCTCTTTTGGACACTCGGTCACTGAGGATGTTGCTTCCCACAGACTCTCTACAACACCGAATCCAGTCGTTTGTTCAGAGTCCAAGAGTCTCAGTCCACTGGGCAATGAGGATTTTGGGCCTGATGGTATTGACATTCGATATGGTGGAGTGGGCACAGTTTCATTCTCATCCCCTCCCCTCATCTTGTTGCAGTGGGACGGTCTACCTCACCACATCAGGTCCACGTTCTTCACTTCTTGACTCTGGAAGTGAGAACCTCTCTTCAGTGGTGCCTGCAAACAGACCATCTGACGCAGGGCCGTCCCTTCTGGTTCAACGAGTGGACGATTCTCACGACCGTCGCCAGCCTTCGAGGCTGGGGGGCGGTAGTAGGATACCAATCCTTACGGAAGGTGTGTGGGCCGCTCCAGAAACCCACCTTTCCATCAACATTCTGGAGCTCTGGGCAGCTTACAATGCCCTGATCCATTCGCTGGACCTGCTCCAAGGGAAACCCGTGCAGATCAGGTCGGACAACGCCACGGGAGTGGCGTACATAAAGGGCGAGGGAGGTATGAGCAGTGCAGCTTCTCTCCAAGAAGTGTCCAGGATCCTTTCTTGGGTGGAACAGCACCTTCTGGCTCTGTTGGCTGTCATCCCAGGCATCCTAAACTGGGAGGCAGACTTCCTAAGCCGCCAAGATATCCATCCGGGGGAGTGGTCACTCCACCCAGAGGTGTTTGCAATCCTGAAAGACCATTGGGGACAGCTGGATGTGGACCTAATGGCGTCCAGACACAACAACAAGTGTCCAACTTCGGGTCGAGGTCCAGAGATCCTCAAGCTTGCTTCATGGAAGCCCTATCGGTTCCATGGACATTTCGTCTTCCATATGCCTTTCCACCAATTAGCATGATTCCCAGAGTAATCAGGAAGTTCAAACAGGAAGGCAGGAAGGCGGGAATCTCATCCTGGTAGCTCCAGCCTGGCCACGCTGACACTGGTTGATCTTCAACAGATGTAACACCAACCTCCCTTCCGCTTGCCACTTCGGGTGGACTTGCTAAGCCAGGGACCTTGCTTATACCCGGATACTCAGCGTCTGTCTTTGACGGCGTGGCACTTGAAAATGCCTTACTGAAACGTAAGGGTTTTTCCTCTAAAGTAACCAGGACCATGATTCAGGCTCGCAAGCCAGCATCTTCAAGGATTTATTACCGGGTATGGCACACCTATTTTACATGGTATACAGTAAGTAAACTACGATCTGGAGGTTTTCAAAGTAGCCAGAATTCTAGCATTCCTTCAGAAGGACCTTGACATGGGGCTGAGACTGGCGTCTTTAAAAAGTCCAGGTCTCAGCTTTATCTGTTTGGTTCCAGAGGAAAATAGCCTTCCTACCGGATGTACGTACATTACTACAAGGAGCCTCCGTATGTCCCTCCTACAACACCTTTGGACCTGTCACTTGTGTTACAGGCTATAACCAAGCCCCCTTTTGAACCACTAATTGCAGCTGATTTCAAATTGTTAACAGCCAAGACGATATTACTCTTTGCAATTGCTTCCACCCGAAGAGTTTCAGATCGGTCAGCTCTTTTTTGTAAATCACCTTTCCTCATTTTTCATTCAGATAGGGTGGTGTTGAGGACAAAACCATCTTACCTTCCGAAGGTCGTCTCCAGGTTTCACGTTAATCAGGAGATTGTGGTTCCTGCGTTCACGACAGAATGTCTTTCACAAGATGAACGCTTACTGGATATGGTCAGGGCTCTGACCATCTATATTGACTGTACCAAGATGGTTAGAAAATCTGACTCCCATTTTGTAATATATGGGTTCAGCAAAAAGAGTTGGCCAGCGAGCAATGGTCTGGATTCGCATGGCTATCCAAAAGGCTTATCAACCGGCTAATCTACCTATTCCTATTTCCATCAAAGCACACTCTACTAAAGTGATTGGCCCCTCATAGGCAACACGCCGAGGTGCATCTGCCGAACAGCTGTGCAAGGCTGCAATATGGTCATCTGTCAATACATTTATAAAAGTCTATGCTTTTGACACGTTCGTCTCCCAGGATGCTTCTTTAGGTCGTCGGGTACTTCTGACACCTCAGGCAAATTCCCTCCCTTAAATATGGCTTTGAGACATGCCCAATGTCCCTGTGGGACCCATGGATCCTGAAAAGGAAAAGGAAAGTTATGGTAGACCTACCTTTGTTAACTTCCTTTCCTTGAAGTCCATGGGAACCACAGTTCAATGTGGTGGTGAGGTATCCCTATGTGTGATATACTACACTGTAACCTGTAATGACCATAGTCTTGTCCATGTACCATGGTGTGTATGTATGAGTACTTGGGCGTGTGTTCTCTCTGTCCTCTTCTCTTCTCCACTTCCAGCTTCCAAAACTGACTGCCTATGCCTGGAGGCGGGGTTGTGGGGGAGAGGGCCCGGGCATTCTGGGAAATTTTGAAAGCTTTGCTGATTGGTGTCTCAGACTCCCTAGATCCGCCTTTAACCCCGATGTCCCCTGTGGTTCCCATGGACTTCAAGGAAAGTTAACAAAGGTAGGTCGATGATAACTTTCCTTTTTTAGAACTGTTGGGGGCATGGCCAGCCCTCTGTGATCTGCTGGCAATGCCCTGTGTCCCCATTCCTCTGTGAATAGACACTGTGTGGAGGTGCACAGTGTCTATTCCCCACTGCACTTACATGGAGACTCCAAACTGCCACCCACTGCGGGACATTGCTGGTCGATGGTGGGACACAAAAAAGTGACAGTTGTGAGGTAAACATACAGTATTAGAGAGCAAGTATGAAATTCATATCATTATAGCCTCTGACCACTACACATTTCAATGATTGCTTTGAAAAAAATAATTAATCGAAGATGCAGAATCCAGTAAATTATGCAGTGAGATAGCATGGAATAACAAGCATCACATACTGTAGTAAGGAAAATGCACTGACATGTAGAAAATGAGCAGGTTTAGATGTGTCACCAATAAGAATGAAATGAAATATTCTTCCCAGTACCTGAAGCACACCACATAATTTCTGGGTCAATGATTATAGATAGCCTACACATCCCTGCAAGTGTAATCAAAGCAACATCATTAGGTCAACCAAGTATCTCAGTACATTATAATTCTTATCTTGAATCTTAAGTTATAAGCTACTTTAGGCAGAAGGACTACTAAAAGTTTACACATATATTGAAAGATACTGTATTACCACATATATGTCAATCATCATTTTTTTGTAAGCAGACAAAACTTGTTTGTGTATGCTGCTATATATGATTTACTAGTAAACCCGCATGAAGCAAAGCTTCGAAAGCTAGTCTGCTACTTTCTGTGTTTGTGCATGTGTGATAAAGAGGTGTAGTTTCACTTTCTGCCACCAGAGACCCTCAGAAACTAGACATATATATATATATATATATATATATATATATATATATATATATATATATATAGATGATCAAAACTCAGATTCCAAACTGTTAACTGTTAATCTGTAAACACTTTTAAATTTGTAATACCAAGCCGTACATAATGGTTTAGTACACAACTGCTTCTTATTAACAGCTTTACTCCTGACTTTAATTGAGTTCTTAAGAGTGACAGGCAGGCAATTATCTATATAGTTATTGTCACAATTATTTGACGTCTCCTCCATGGCAACACTTGATGAACATTAGGACTTTAGCAGTCTCTGATCATGTGTGGACAACTGAAAATGAGCAATTAATTTAAGTCATTCAGAATCTAAAAAAAAACAAAACAAATATGACAATGGAACCAATCAGAATGCAGAGATTTATCAAATTGATTTACATATTTATTAGGATTTCAATAAGATTACACCTTACAGAGACATCCCCCCCCCCCCCCTATACAACTATGGGAGTGATACAGTCCTGAACACTCAACTGCAAAGTTGCAGATGACTTTGAGCAGTTAGCCAATGCCCAGACAGAAAGAAACCCTGCCCTGTGCAAACCCGCAAGTGAATTGCAGCACATTAATATCCGGTATGCTGTTGCACATTCATACGCAATTCACGAACCATCAAATGATGTTTTGACACAGACAGGCTAATCTAGACCGCATTGACATTACACACCCTCCGTTAAAATGCCTGGGCATGCCGGTGTTTTTTTCAAACACACCCTGACCACCCACAAATGCCTCCTTTCTGTCAGTCACATTGCAGGGGAATTGATTAAATCCTTTTGATAGTTATGTTTGGGAGCCCTGGAGAAATCATTTGATGGTCGGCGACCATCGAATGATTTCTCCAGCAGCGGGCACGATTTTCTTTGTGACAGGGTTGTGGCGGGGTGGCAGATCAGAATCAGGACCATAGTTTAGTATGCAGTGATATTCTGAAAATGAATTGAACTTAAAAAGGTCACATGATAGACTAAACACAATGAGAAATAATAATAAAAAAAAACAACAACATAAAAATCAACAATAATTTCACTGTGTGGTATCAAAAAGCAATGCATAATATTTTATCATTCATTTTCTATTTTACTACTATAATACTGTGACATTTTTACCATATGCATTTGAAAAAAAATCTTCTGATGCTTATTATTTGCACTAATAATGAGTCCTTTGTATACGTACTCCAGAACGCACCAGTGTATGTACAGTTTGCCATTTTAAACAGTTATCACTGACACTATACATTCATTCATAGTAGTATCAATGCTTCATGACAAGGCTATTAAAATATTAATCATTCAGTAAATAGCATTTCAAGCCTTACATGCAAATTAATATTATGTAAGCAAAATGATATTGATGGCCAGGATGCCAACAGCAGCGGATCCCAGTAAGTACAGGTACTTAAACCCTACTTCTAAACCTAACCCACCCCTCCTGCTGCCTAATCTCAAGCACCCCCTCCTGCAGTATAACCCTAAACTCCTGTAGCTTAACTTGCAACCCTCCACCTAGTTCCTAAGTCTAACCCACCATACTTACCATATGGATCTTGCTGTCAGTATTCTGACTGCATACCATCCCTACATGTAAGGGGATGAGCATTTCATAGGCTTTCCTGTGAGAATGCATTCCCATGCTAATGGGCCAATAACGTGGGCACCAGGGGCTGGCAGCTGACAACACTGGATGTCAGCTGCCCACCCTCTTCCCTCAGAATGTGCATGCACATCTAAGGTTGCTCTGAGCAACCTTAGATATGCGTGATTGTTCCACATGATTCGATGGTTGGCGACCATCAAATGATGTGGGTGTTCCCCCTGTTTTTGTAAAACATCCATTCGCATGCCGTGCGAACGTACGTGCCGTGCAAATAGTGGACCGCCGTACCACCATTCGCAAGGCGGGATCTGGGTTACTTAAAAGGATGCAAATTTGCATCCGAGCAAATCAACCAGAATAACCCCCTATGTTTGTTGTACTTCAATAAACCAACAGCATTGTCCAAGTACCTGGGCCATTCATACATTGAGAAATCTGCTGGTGTGCAACAATACAGTGCAACAATACAGTGAGGATTATGTTTAATCAAATTTTTAATGTCACTTAAATATAAACATTGCTTATTCTGTAGAGGACACCATGCTACTGGTATAACAATTACTGTAAGTTGCCTTTTTGAGGTTAGGGTGAGATTTTGTAACCTTTCATAGGCCTTTCATTATTTAAGAATAATGGAGCGCAGACGTTAGTCTGATCTGTCACCAAATTCCTCAGGTATCACATGATAAGTATCTCGCTACTCACTACATCGTATGCCATGTAGAATATAGCAAAAAGGGAGGTTAGCCTATGGTACTGCACCTAAAAGCAGCCAAATACTGTAAAAAGTCACCAACCAACCTACACATCTAGAAATCAAACAAAGAACAGTCTTTCTGGCACTAAAGGTCACACAAAATGAGTCAAATCCTCTGATTAATTATTAAGTGACTTGTTGATACAGTATGATAATAAACTGGACACTTAGAATATTATAGATCAGGGGTTCTCAAACTCGCTCCTCAGAAACCCACACAGTTCCCATTTTCCAGGTCAACCGGCAGGTGCACAGGTGCAGTCATTTATCATTGATACATTTTAAAAGGTCCACAGGTGGAGCTAATAATTTCACTTGTGAATCTGTGAAGAGACACTCTGTGGGGTCCTGAGGGCCGAGTTTGAGAACCTGTGTTATAGATTAAAGTAATTGTTCAAGTAACTCGTACTTCCCTACTTTACTGTGGCAGTGTGACAAAGAGTTAGTCGGGACTATGTAAAAACCAGACCGGGACAAGACCCCGGACCATCGGACCTGCAGTCCGGAGCTTGTAGTGTCCAGTCTGGGGTCCCATCCTGGGGGTGTCTTGTCTGGGAGGATGCATTTTATAGCTTTCACAGGGACATGGGGTAGGGGAGATTACAGCCTCCGCGTGTGGTCCGGACCATTCTGTTTTTTGCTACATGCCCAGACCATACAGGGAGGCTTTATTCTCCCCCGTCTCCTCTGTCTGGTGACAGCTGTCATGTGAAGCCCCCCGGTTAGGATACCCCCAAGACGGGACACCCCCCAGACCAGACACTACAAGCTCTGAACTGCAGATTTTGATGTCCGGTACGGGGTCTTGTCTGGGTCCGGTTTTTACCCATACCCAAGGTAGTCAGTGTGGTCAAGTTAGGGGGTGGACAGGCAAGGACGTTGCTCCACGATCACGTTGTTGTTGCTGCCCCCCCTGATAGACTGTGTCAAAACCAGGCACTGTACAGTGGGAGGTGGCGCTACAATGATAAAATTCAGCATGAATTACGTCATTGTGTCTCACTCGGACCGCCCACTTGTACTCTCTTTGGGTGGCTGAGGGGCAGAGTGTAAGGCAGTTGATACTTTTTTAAGATGCCACTCCATTTTTGGGAGCCTCCTTGTGATTCCAGGAGGGTAAGCAAGTATGAGGTAACTGTAGAGATTTGTGATCATAAACCAAGTAATATTTACAAGGAAAAAAGAGCTTTAATTTACTGATTTATACTTCCTTAAACAGATTAACCTAACATGTACCCACATTGTGAAAAAAAAAAAGTTATGGTGACTAATAAGATATACAAGACTCAGTGTTTTTTTTTTTTCACATAGCTGGTTGGTGTTAGCATGTTAAGCCTGTTTAGTTGAAAGCATAGAAGGCAAATGTAACGCAGTTTTCCCTCCTACATCTGCTTCTGCTGCACATAATAAGTAATTTCACTTGCAACTATAAGATAAACATGCAGTGTATTTATGTAGATCTCTATTATCTGGAATTATTCTGTGTGCTGATATGGGGCTCAGACTTGGCTTCCTACTGTGGATAATTAACTTTCTGTCTGACTGCTGTTCAATTAATTTTCATTGGTAGGTTTGTGTGAGCATATTGCATTCTTTGGTAAATAAGAATAATAAAGTTGTTATAATGTATTCATCATCTTCCTTCAGTATTTGTAGAAGGACAAATACATGACCTCAAAGCTGATAGAACATGTCATCTGTGTTCTGGGAATACAAAATGGTGGCTGCGTGTCAGGCAAAGGTGCAAAATCAGTTTTTTTTACATGCACGCTATCTAGTAGGCAGAGGGAAAGTGTTCTATACAGCCACTTTACTTATTCATCACACTAACCAGACCTGCTGTGCTAGAAATACTGTACATCACTTTCCTTTACTAGAGTAGCATACCAGCAGAGGTAAAAGGTTACTACTTCATCAATCATTTTATATTTAACCCTTTCAGGTCCAACATCTACTCAGGCTCAACAGCCCTAGCGCTAGTAGCAGATCCAATGGTGAACCACTTTAAAATAAGAACATTGACATTGTTCAAAATTCAATTTAGAACATTTTTGAATAAACAAAAAAAAAATTACAATTCATTTAAAAATTTAAACCAGACTGTTTGAATTGCAAGGGGTTAATATATATCTGACAATATAAATACAGGTCAAGTATCCCTTATCCAAAATGCTCGGGACCGGAAGAATTTTGATTATCGGATTATTCTGTATTTCAGAATATTTTTGATGTATCCATAGGCATCTTGCATTTATGTTGTACAAACTGCAATGGGAATAGCATATGTGGAGTGTTGAAAATGATGGCGTGAAGTAGGGGAAATGTGATATGCAGGGATACTTTAATAAGATGTATGTCCATTTCATACAGCAAAAGAATACGGAATCAGTATAAGTTTGAGCTTGCATGAGACTTGTCAGTATAATAAATAAATTCATAAATTGTCAATGCACCCAAGACATAAATGCATACTACCCAGGGTCCATGCAAAGTTTTTCAGCTCCCAAAGCTAAACTTTAGTTTACTATTCTCTCCATCATCCACACACCAATACCGATTTTCCGGATCCTCAGGCAAAAGTGTGGAGGTGGTGTCTGTTGCTTGCATTAAGTTCATCAAGGATGCCTCTCTGAGTCATCCTTAATTTTGTGATGGTCAGACTCAGGGGTGCCCCCAGATTCTGGAGTCCAGTGAATTTCTCACTAGGTGGTAGTGCATCTTTTCATAAGCCATTGGGGGCAGACATTTTTAGGAAATGTCTTTTGATGTGGTTTGGTTATAAGGATTTGACATATTGATATAGTAACACACACACACACACACACATATAAAAGTACAAAAGTGACATTCATTACTTACAAAACACTCCACAAAAATGAAACGTTGTTAAAATATATAGTAGGTGGTACACAGAAGTGATGTAAACTGGTCTTTACCAAGCATTTAAAAAGCTAGTGTCTATGGTACCTGTAACATAATGTAAGTACAGTAGAAGCACAATGCTTTCCTGTTCTGTAAAGCTCAGGACTTTGCCTGTGCTGCACCCCTTCAGTGGAATGCACTTCCTGGCTCCATTAGACTCTCCCCGGCCTTGCAAAGCTTCAAACGGGCTCTGAAAACTCACCTAATCTTCAAAGAGTACCCCTCCGCTGCATAACCCAGTCCTGAGGCTGGTCCTCCAACCCCTGCCTTATGCCTTGACCATCTCAGCCTGCTTACATCCTACTATTAAGACACCTCCCATATGCTTGCATCTCATGTAATCTGTCTCCCCTTCCAAGTAGATTGTAAGCTCCTCAGAGCAGGGCCCTCTTCCCTCCTGTTGTCAAAGCCCTCTTCTCTCAATATTTCACTCACAGCTCTCCCATACTCACACACTTATTGATCATCTTTGTCCACATACTCATCTCTATCTTTGGCTACCAGTCCCTAGTAGTACATTGATCAAGTCCTCACTACTTACATTCAAGCTGTAATGTAGTACACATTACAGCTTGAATGTAAGTAGTGAGGCTCTTTTTACCTGTACTCTATTTTTGTTATTTATTTACTGTAATGTTAAGTTTTGTCTCCCTGTACTGTTCCTTAGTGCGGCGCTGCGAAACACTTGTGGCGCCTTATAAAAAAAAACATTATAAAATAATAATTTTACAAATGGCATGTATAGACATTTCTAACCAATATTCTCTAAAACTGCTTCTAACATATTGTTTCACAATTGGTGTAGAATTTGCAAAATTCTTCATTATTTACTAGTATTAGTTGTATATTTCACTATTATTTCTATTAATGATTTTACAGATTGTACTGCCACTTCAGAGAGGAAAATGTACAAAAAGCACACAGCAATGTGTTAATATATGAAATTTATTATTCCCCCACAATTGTATATAGTATTTTACATATAATTTATACACAAGCAGATAAAATCAAAAAAATAAAAAATCTTAATTCCTTCAGAATAGTCTAAATAGGGGATTTAGAGTGCACCCCACCCGAGTTTCTTTTTCTTCCCTGTTGTTTGCTATTTTAAATATACTGTTTAAAAATTGTCTTTAGTATTAAACCAGAAAGTAATTATTATCTTGTAATAGTGTTTCCCAATTTTCCAAGAAAATGTCTTCCCAACAAGGAATTTACCATGGATTTCCTGGAAGTATACAGTTCAAAAAGTAATAAAGTGGAGAGTGATAAACAACCAGCCAATCAGCTCCTACCTGTGTTTTATAGAGCCACTTTACTTATTCATCACACTAACCAGACCTGCTTTGCTAGAAATACTGTACATTTGCCAGGGGTTTCTTGCTTATTGCCATGGAGTTACATGCTCATTTCCTGAGGTATACAGGCTCTTTGCCAGGAGGTAGAAGATCACAGCATGCCCTCCCTTCCTGCTGCATAACACTATCCCTCTGCAGCTTAACCCTAATACTCCTTAGTGCTTAATCCTAACCACCCCCCAAACAACCTAACCATAATCATACCCCCTTAATGCCTAACCCTAAAAGCCCCATACACACAGGGCAATTTTGAGCTGAAAGCCGCTCAAACTTGGTGTTTTGAGCGGCTTTCAGCTCAAAGCCACCCAGTGTGCACGGCCCGGCAGTGAGCGGTGATGCACGCTCCCTTATCATTGCCGGGAAAGTCGTTCATCTGCTTGTATTACCAGTAGATGAGCGGCTTTGTGGACAGCTGTGCATACTGCTCCTATATGCAAAGCCGCCTGCCCACCGCTGACAGCACCGGACAGGGGAAAAGCCGCCCAGTGTGTATGGACCCTCCCTTCTTAGTGCCTAACCACCTGCCCCTTGACACTAACCATCCCTTCACCAACAGTTTAGCCCCTACCTCCACTATGCTGCCTGAATATAACTACCTCCCCAAAGCCTATCCCTAATCGGCTGCAGCATACTTTAAATTGGAATGCCAAAAGTCACAATCCAGTGCTGGCATTGTGAGCAGTGTTGGAGTTAAGGAGACAATCTTCTCACTAATGATTCTAGCATCAGTATTTCCAAGTAATCTAAGCAAGAAAGGCCTATGCGGTACCATAGGTCAATGTTGACCTATGGTATGTGGACCATTTTCAGGGGTCGACTTAGTTACTTCACCCATTAGTGCTTGACAGAGCGACTGTAGAACTAGACATTGTCTTTTTCTTATACCGTAATCTTTAGTTACATGTAGGATAACATAACATACAAATATAAGAGTTATCAAGTACAGTTGGTAAACATAATTATTAGTTTGAAGTTATAAAGGCACCAGAAATAAAGTATGTCAATAAGCTGCTTTCCTATGCACAGGGAAGTGATCGGGACATTTTCAGATATTATTTTACATCAGTTGTGTCAAACTCATGGCCCTCCATCTGTGGTGGAACTATACATCCCAGCATGCCCTGCCACACTGTCTTACATCATTTTTGATATTTATTGATACATTTAAAACAAAAAGATGTGGATTAGTATAACATTTAAACACTTGTTTATTCTTATGGCACACATATCGGACAGATTGCTAAATATGCATCCCTAATGACAGTGATGATTTTCATGATTTTTGTTTTCTGTACTCTCAAAAATATGTAGACTGTATATAAAATTTTACAATGTACAAATTGCCCTAGTGACAATTTCCATACATAGGCGTGCACACATTGAGTGTTAAGGGTGCACAGGCACCCCTTAATGCTGTACCCTCCCTTATGAACACCTCCCTGCTGCTAGCTATACCAGCAATACCTTTAACCAAAGACTTTTGCTGTTTAGAAGTGTATTACATTTAAAGAAGGGCCAATCAATCAATAATGTGTGTTTGCATCGGTAATTGTATTAGACCATTGTCATATTACTACATACCTGCGTCATCCATATATGTGTATGACATATGCTTTAGAGCAGGCATGTCCAACGTTGGCCCACCAGATGTTTTGAAACTACACATACCAGCATGCTTTGCAATAGTTTTAGCATGCTCTAATAGCAAAACTGTGGCAAAACATGCTGGGATGTGTAGTTTCACAACATCTGGAGGTTGGACATGCCTGCTTTAGAGTAATTAGAAGATGAAAACTGAAATAGGAATGAGATTATGATGTGGCTGAGAGACTTTTTATATTGTAGCGAGTGCTAATAGATGAGGGAAGACACACCTGATTGGCTCTGTTAGACATGCCCAATAGGTGAAGCTACTCACACCCCTTTGACGGTGCAACCCCTAATAAAATGAGCTGCGCACGCCTATTTTTCCATATATACTATTACATTGTTTGGTGTATAGTTAATGCCAGAGGCAGAACCACCATTGGTGCAGTAGGTGTATTGCGCTCAGTAGTACAAGTAGAAGAAATGTCTTAGTGGTACTGTGCTAAAATATGGGCGTGGTTAGGGGCGTGGTCAGGGGCATGGTCATATGACACGAGGGGGGTGGCTTCATGACAAAACATTAAAACACAATGACATTTCTGTTTGGGCTTGTGCACATATATGCCCCCACAGTGCCAGATATAATTTACCCCCACAGTGCCACATATATGCCCCGACAGTGCCACACATATGCCCGAACAGTGCCACACATATGCCCCCACAGTGCCAGACATGCCCACACAGTGCCAGATATGCCCCCACAGTGCCAGATATGCCCCCACAGTGCCACACATATGCCCCAACAGTGCCAGAAAGTACCAGATATGCCCCCACAGTGCCAGACATATGCCCCCCCAGTGCCACACATGCCCAAACAGTGCAAGATATGCCCCCAGTACCAGGTATGTGCCCACAGTGCCAGATATGCCCACACAGTGCCAGATATGCCCACACAGTGCCACACATATGCCCCCAGTGCCAGCGATATGCCCCACAGTACCAGACATGCCCCCACATTGCCAGACATATGCCCCCCAGTGCCGCACATGCCCCCACAGTGCCAGGTATGCCCCCCACAGTGCCAGATATGCCCCCACAGTGCTAGGTATGCCCCCCACAGTGCCAGATATGCCACCCGCAGTGCCAAATATGCCCCCCACAGTGCCAGTGGCAGCACAGCACAACTCACCGTGCAGTGCTGGCTGGCCTGGGCGGCTCAAGTCGTCTCCCGAGTCCTGCTGCCTGGTCTCTCACCCTCCAGCCGCTGCCTCCCACTGCCGCTGCTGCTGCTGAGGGAGGGGAGGGAGAGGAAGAGGAAGGAGAGATGCACGATGCCCTCCCCGCACCTCCCCTCCATATGGAATCTGCTGTGGTGGGGGGTGGCAGTACGATTCGGGGGGGGGGGTAATTTGTTATGGCGGTACGGGCACACTATGTTTTAGTGGTATGCCGTACCACCCCGTACTGCCTAACTTGCAGCACTGATTGCACTCGGGTCCCAGAGTACTAAGTGGCCCACTTCTGCACAGACCAGCAATGAGCTATCCCCTGAAATCCTCGCAGACCATTTTGAGCAATGTCAGATGAATGGCCCAGTACAGAGAGCAGGATGGACCCCACTGCCTGAGGGAACTGCCCCTTTCCTTAAGGCTGCAGGGCTGACCCTTTATGTGCCAGCTGGACATTTTATTTTTTCCCCATTCACTGCTGTCTGTAAATTAAAGCAGCTCACAATCGGTGTAACTGGCACTGTTGGAGCCTGCATGACTGAGTGCCAAATTGAGGAAAGCACAAGGGGTGGGGGCACAATCACAGACAGTGATGAAACCACTGTTTTCCTGCACACTCACAGGTACATAAACACTGTTCTCCATACAGCGTGGGACATTAAGCTTGTCAGCTATCCAGTCCTCAAGTAGTCCTCAAAATTGGGTCACGAGCAAGAAAAAAACCTAATGATTCTGCAGCAACTAGTAGGCATCCACATGTGAGTCCTGTTTTTTTGGGTAGGAATAAGGCTATTTAATTGAATATAGCCTTTTCCTGCATCACAGGAATTTTTTTCTGACAATTAGCAGTGGAGTTTAATTGAATACCCCCTCAAACATTCAGGTTACTAAATTCAGCTCAATAGTTATGAGTAAAATGGTCTTCTGCAAACATTTGCCAACGTATGTAGAAAAATACAGGACCTTTTTCTATCTATATCTATCTATCTATTCTATTTCTATCTATATTACCACTAACACATAACAAAGCTCAGTCAGCCTAAGGGTGTATAAACTTATTTCAACAAAGACTTACACTCACAAATGCACACTATTATACATTTTCCCTTTAACAATGAAGCTTGGATTGGGTCTTATATGATGACAGTCATAATGTCGGTATGCGAATGTTAACACGGTCATAATGTCAATACTGACCACATCAACATTAACTATGCATCTGGTGATGTATGTCAACATATTAGAATGATTATATAACATCCCTGGTGGCCTAGTGGTAACTTAAATGCTCCCAATAGCTGCAGTGGATCCACTGTCATCTTCCGGTTACCAATGATCATGTGACTGCGACTTCTGGGCCAGACTACTGTGTAAATATTTCCCTGCTATCTCGAAACCTAATACTTAACCCTTCCTCTACTGGCTAACGGTCAAAATCCTGACAGGGTCAAAATCCTGAATGTGTCATAATCCCGACAAGGACAAAATCCCGACATTTAGGGTGAGATTTAATAGGATGAGAGATTCAGAAAGTGAGAGATTTGGGAAGAAATCTCCAGTTTTTTTAAAGCGGCAATCATTTACACTGCAAAACCAATTTGATTTTAAAGTGTAAATGATTGCTGCTTTAAAAAAACTGGAGATTTCTTCCCAAATATCTCACTTTCTGAATCTCTCATCCTAGTAAATCTCACCCTTAAAATCCCGACATGGTCAAAATACCGACATACAGAATTTACAGGTGAAACAGTCAACATGTCTTTCCGTTGACAGGTCGCGAGGTTGACATGGGTTTTTTCACTGTTTTTTTACCCAAATGTCGACACAGTCAACATGGACACAGTTGGAAGTGAACCGCAGCCCCTCGGCTGCGCTCGGCACACTATTTTATTCTCCCACCACGCCCTAGTGGATGGTAGGGCATAAAATATCACCTGTCGGCACATGTCGGGTCAAAAAACTGTGAAAAAACCCATGTCGACCTGTCGACCCAAAGTCATGTTGATTGTTTCACCTGTACATTGTATATGTCGGTATTTTGTCCTTGTCGGGATTTTAAATGTCGGGATTTTGACCCTGCCTGGATTTTGTCCTTGTCGTTATTATGACCCATTCGGGATTTTGACCCTGTCAGAATTTTGACTGTAGGGATTTTGACTACATCCCGTCTAACCCTAACCTTGCCCACCCCAACCTAAACCTTTCCTCCACAGAGTGCTTAATGCTAAATCCTGCCAGCAACCTTACCCTAATGTCAACATTCTGACAATGTTGATATTTCACCTGTTGAAAGTTGAGAATGGTGATGAAATGTTGCCTGTTGACATTTAACAATGTCAACATAGTTGCCCTCATTTTTATTGTCGACCTTTCGTCTATATTAGCATTACATTGACCAACAGATCTAGGGACTATGGAAAGACATCCGTTACAGCTGGAAATCTTTCTCTCGTGTGGTGTTTATGTTTTCACACCTTTATGAACTGTACCTGGTGCTGCAATTGCATGAATCACTGTTCATCAGATCGAATGCAAGAACCTTTTCTAAGAAGTGAGTCACAGATTCCCACATGCCTGACTAATGCCTTATGATAACCCTTTTAGCCACCACAGGGGACTTTAAAGCATATTAAATTGTCTGTATCAGTTTTAAGAAGAAATATTGCTTATTGTGGATGTGAACTACATGTAATGAAAGTGTTAAGTTATATATCTTTTGCTCTTTACATGTTCTTTTTATTTCTGTTTTATCAAGGAAAACTTTTGTTAGCCTTGATACAAAGACCATAAAACACATCTGCTACATTTTATGAAACTAAGGCAAAATAATCCCATGCTAACTGCAAATCCAAAGCATAACTCATTCCTGCTGGACATTTTTACCATATAGAAAAAAGCTGTAAAGCTGCAATATAAATACTTCTTCTGCACTAGAGAGTATACAACAATCTGAGATGCAGACAATGGCCCTTATTCTGAATCGTGCGGTACGGGCCGCGTGCGGCCGTACCGCCGATGTTTTCAGTCTGCACATGCGCAGAGGTCAATCTGCGCATGTGCAGCCGAATTCGCCGCAGACGTATTTCGTCCGCCGCAAAGGGGGCGTATAGGGGCGTGAGGGGCTTCATACCCTCATTTCCCTATGCATACGCCCCGCGTTTCATGGGCGTTCCCATGCAAACGCGGGGCGTATGCATGGTAATGAGGGTATGACGCCAGTGATGGGGGCGGAAAGCTGACGTCGCCGGATGTCAGTTCTCCGGCCCCATACAAGCTATCACACGGACGATTGTCCGTGTGGTCTCAGCTTGCGGGAGCTGCTGGGGCGTGCGGCCCTGCCTTCGATGGTCGACGACCATCGAATGCAGGGGGCAGCTCCCACCATGGTGGAGGCGTACGCCCCACCATTTTCATGCGGATCGCCAGCCGTCCGTGTACGGACGGCCGTGGCGATCCGTAGTGTGGGCGGGGATTGGTTTGTGCGGCCGGAGCACCGTGTGCGGCTCCGGCCGCACGATTCAGAATAAGGGCCCATGAGAGGAGCAAAGGTGGCTGAGCTACAATAAGTAATTTATCTATGTACAAGACGCTGGAGAGAAAGTATAAATGAATTACTTATGGCTTCTCTCTCGTCAATAGTTGAAATAGTTGGAGTGCTGTACAATAGGTGTGAGATGAAATCAGTCAATGTGCAATGTTCAAAAGAAGTCTTCTGCTGTGAATATCTCTTGTAAAGTAATTAAAAATGATATAAAGCTGCAATGAATTGAAAAGGAGTAATACTGATATGCTCACTACTACATACAGTACAAGACGACAGAGATGCTTGTGCAGATTTTAAGTGCTAAACTAACTCCTCAAACTTAAGGACCATACACACTAGACAACAAGAAATAATGAACAATATCGGCCATGGGTCCCGATATTGTGCATGCACACTGAACAATATCAGTACACGATATCGTTCAGTGACGTCATTGGAACCCGTTGGATATGCAGGTCGTTTGGCTTTATAGCCAAATTGACCTGCATGTTGTGGAGACATCAATCACCATTAATGACGCGCAGGAATGTTAACAATATTCAGTGTAAACACTAGGCTATGTTGTGAGAGATATCGCTCAGAAGCCCCTTTCTGAGAATTATATTTAAAAATAACCTGACCCAATCAAGCCACCTCAAATTGTTTTAATCCAAATCGGTCCAACAGTGTTCAAATGCATACAGGAACCATGCATATTGTGTGCTCAGCAGACACCTCTCTGGGCAGACTAGATGGGAAAGGGGCAGACTGGATGAGCCGAATGGTTCTTATCTGCCATCAAATTCTATGTTTCTATGTCGGCTCCCAGATCTCAGCACATTTTTTTCCCTAAGCTGCATGTCCTACACCCCCTTGCTTTCCTGGCCCACTTTGTCTAGTGGTTTGACTCCCTTTTAGGCCCCTGGGACCCCCATGGAGTAGGGATTGGGGTCTTGATGGCTATGAACCTAAACCATACCGAACAAACAAATAATAGACAACAAATGTGTAAACGATTAGAAACACAAGTCTTGCAAATAGTGTTAAAATCTTGTGGTTACACTTGAATAACAAGGGGCTGCTCCCGTACTGGGCACGTGTACTGTATGTGTCGTTTGGATCTGCAATTCGAATTAAAATGCCATTTGAGGATGGAGAGGGGACAAGGGATTGCCTCAATTTCTAAAAATAATGGCGTGTTGCCACCATTTTGAGGGATGATGCCATTATCTCTATCAAAAGGTGGAAATTTCCTGACCTATTGGTAGGACCTGTGATGGCAGGCTTGCGCAACTGCATGGGTCTCAAAGCCTATTGATGGCGTCAGTGAGGATTTGATGTTGAATCCTAGAGTGCAGCTCAGATCACTAGTGCAAGCAGTGGTTATGATGCCTCCTGCTGCATTAACAATTAAGCGCTGTCACTGTTGCTTCTGTGAAAGCAGCAATAATAGCAACTCCAACCACAGCTAAGTGAGGCCCAGTGTCATTAACTCATTTTTACAAATAGAATATGGATCATTACACTTGGTAACAGAATTTCACCTAAGGATAACACATAGATAGCAAAGTGTCAATGACTCAGGATAACACACAGATAGCATAGTGTCAATGACTCAGGATAACACATAGATACAAGAGTGTTGAGATTTTAGGATTACACACTAGCAACTATAAGTAATAAACACAGGATAACAGGACAAAAACTGTAGCCATTTACAGCATAGACTGAACAATGATTTTTCCCTGCTCGCTGGGAGGGACAGAGGACCGTATTCTGGATGACTCACAAAGCTGCGAATTTTACAGCTTTGCAAGTCCACCAAACCCCCCCCAGACAGCCGCCCGCCCCCTCGCACGCATAAACATCCATTTGCTGCTTGCGTGCGGGGATGAAATCATTAAATCATCGGCGATCATCAAATGATTTCTACAGCGCTAACAGATATGAGACACCTCTCAGGAGCGCCCTGTGCGGGAAGCGGGCGGACAGCTTGCATCAGCTATCGTCAGCTGCCCCCCCCCCCACACACACACACACATACACTCGCGTCATGGGTGCATGTACATGGGAATGCCCAGCGTTTTCATAGGAACGCCCTTGAAACGCTGGGCATTCCCATTGGCGCAGCCCATTGCCACAGCCCCACTCATGCAGAAATGCGCATGCACAGACACTAAACATCGCTCCCCCATGCGAATGCATGGGTGAGAGAATCAACCAGAATAACCCCCAGAGTTTTAAAAGCTAATTGACAGCTGTAACCTGTTAATTGGTGGGGGAAGCTGCATGGTTTATCTATTTCTGCACTGTTGAAACAGTGAAATTCTAGAATTCCAGTAAACCCTGGTGGAGTATAATATTACACCAGGAGCATCCCCCATGCAGGAAAAATGAGGTTAACGTATACAGTACATATGATTGTATCCAGAGGACTAAGAGGGCAAGTACATTACTGTTGAGTAGCTTCATGTCTGGTACTTTCTAATAAACAAAGTTTTGTTCACAGTAACATCAACTGAAAAAAGTACACATAAATGTAGAAGTATTGTACCAGTTTGTGTTACCTTAGATAGGCCTATACTGCCTAGGTGAATAATTCATCATCCCATGTATAATGATTGAATAAATTATCCCATTTCTCCCAAATCCTTATCTCCCCCAACTCATCCCATCTTTCTGTCTCTCTCTTTTATGGTAAGCAACAACTGTTTCTATTTAGAGCATATTCATGTAAAATTCCCAACATGCTGGAGATAATCATGCAAAATGGTGCTCCAATTTTGAACATAAGAGAAAGAGATTTATCCTATTCAAATGTATTTCTGGCAGCAGCTTATTGCTTATTCAGATTCTATGTCCAATGGTGTTAAGTATCTAGCCCAGTCCTTGGTGACATATTTGTCAATATTGAATGGATTTGTAAGTTGCAATTTGTCTTATAGGAACATGGATCGTGTTGTACTATGTTAACAGTGTGGCAAACGAAGCATGCATAGAGATGGGATCCTATTTCTGCACTGGTTGTAAGGTCTTACATGGATGTTTTGATGACTACCTCTGGTGTAATCTATCTCCTATTCCCATTTGCATTGCTGCAAGTGATCGATTGCTCTCATGGAGTATGTGGCCCTGGTAATGATTCCATCTTGCAGTGGTGACAAGTCCCCTGGAATCACTGTACTCTATTGCTCAAACTTGTCCACTTGACTGACAGTTGCATAAGTCTGTTAGCAAAGGAGGTGTGAGTATATGTTGTCCAAGACACCTCACACATGATTATATATATAAATTGCATACTTAATTTTTCCCCCTTTTATTTTGATTATGTTTATATGCAAAGTGCCATTCACTCTAGTATGTGAGTTGAAAGAAAGTTTGGTACCAATGTATACATTAGTCGTGTGTCGTATATATGCATTTTCAGGTTGTTCTTGGTGGCATTATTGCAGTAGTGGTGAGGTAATAATGTGGGTGTATATCTAATCTTACCGCATGTCCTTCTCCTACTGTACCACCACATAGTCAGTTCTATTGCTGTATGTCACTGTATATTGTATTGTACTTATGTCAAGTCACACAGTTACAGTATGTACTGTACTTCTACATTGTACGTTAGAGTGAAAAAGGATTGATTTGAGATTTGTAATGTTAATAATAGATAGAGATCAGGAAAGGGGGAAACTACTGAAACCTACTGTTGTTGCATACAGAGGAAGGATTGTCATGTTCTCCACCAGATCCTTGGGGGCCACCGGAGATTCCATTTTTTGGATCCAGGAATCTCTACTTACACCAGAAAATGGGAACATCAAAAAAAAAATATACAAGCATTTAGCCAAACAGTTAAGTTACCTACACATTTTTTATTATGTACCTCAATGTTACAATTAATAAATTTCAAGTCATGAGCAATTTAACAAAAGGTCAAACTACTGGTCAACATCACCCAGTGGTAGTTTAATAGAACCTTAGATGTAAGATCATCAAATGATAAAAAGCGTTCCCTAAGTGACCTTCCTATTTCTTAAAGCATACCACTTTCAGTAGCTAATACTGTTATATCAGCTTAAAACAGGTAAAACATTGAATTTTTGCTATTATAGCAAGCTGTAGATTTAAATTAGTTTTGTAATGTATTCATCGTTTAGACAGGATGTTTTTATATGGTAATTAAGTTCATGCAAAAATGTTAATTAGTCAGGTCTTAATTCTACATTGATATGTCTTATAAGTGCCTCATTTGTATTTGTCTCAATATTTATCACCACCTATTTTCGCTCATATTATATATCCAAAATGTTTCCATTTAAAGTAAGTGTCAGTTCACTGGGGTCTTGCCCTATTTGGAGAGTTTTACTTTTCTTGCTAGCTGGGGTGGAAAATCTCTCTCCATTTCCCTCACCTAAAGAGTTTCACAATAGTGAAGTGGTTTCTGAGAAAACCGGGATTTGCTAGATTAGAATAGCTTTTCACATTTCTAAGAAACATAACTCTCCTTATCTCTATGACCTCATTGTCTCATTGCTGTGAGCTAAACATATTCGCTTTGCTTTACTGCCCAAATATCATAATTAAAACCAAGTTTAACACAGGATGCAGATTAGCACAGGCTTAAATCAGAGGGTACACAATTCAGGAATACAGGTGTAAAAGAGACAATCAGGAATGTTATTGATTAATGCACGTAGTGTGTTGTGAAGTGAAGCATAAACCTTTACAAATATACACAACAGTGGAAGTGGAGTATGTACTATGGCTAGTGATGAGGGCCTCCACTATACACGCTACACCTATTTCTTCTACACTTACTGTACCTCTCTAGAGCATAACCAAAACAGGGCAGCAAGGAGCTTTTTGCTTCCTTGCCCCTAATTCCCTGGCCACTCAATCCCCTTGAAAACTTAACCACTTCTGCCTATAACAAACATCCCAAAATTTTGGAGGGTGGGCATGTCTATTCTGAAGCTGCTCCCCTAACACCTTGGAAAGAACTGTGCAAAACTATATGACATGTTTCCCTTAGTGCAGAAGAGGGAGGAGAGCAGACAGCAACCACCAGGTAAGCAAGCTGGATTCCGCCCACTAAGCATCCCACCCTACATACTGCACCTCTTGCAATTCTCTCCTTACAACCCTGCTCTGGATTCCAAGCATGGCAATATTGCTGGGGAAATGGTTGCTAATCCATTTTCATGGAGACCTGCTTCTCTTCTAGCAGCCTCTTGCACAGTACTAGAGTCTGGGTACATTTTGGGAAATATCCATTTTTCCACAGCCGAAAATATTATTATTGAAGGATGATATGATACATAAAAAAGGTAGTAGTAACTTTTTGAAAATTCCACATAAATATCATATTACTTAAGATGGAAGACTTCATCAAATTAACTAATGAAAACTTTTTTGTATGCTATATGTGGACCTGCAGTGCAGTGGAAACCAGTTGGTATGTCCTTGTTAATTTCACTGGTTTTGAAAACTATATTTTACAAAAATGGATATAAAATCTGTACATGACTATAATGACCATGAGGGGATGCAGTTAAAATCCCGGCGGTCGGGATCCCGGCGTTCAGAATCCCGACGCCGGAATCCCGACCGCCGAAATGCCGACACATTCTCCCTCCTGGGGTGTCCACGACACCCCTGGAGGGAGAATAAATTAGTGTGCCGAGCGTAGCGAGGCACCGGGCCCGCTGCGTGGCGAGCGCAGCGAGCCCGCAAGGGGGGGCGATCCACGTCCCCCCCCTTGTCGGCATTTCGGCTGTCGGGATTCCGGCGTCGGGATTCTGAACGCCGGGATCCCGACCGCCGGGATTCAATACTGAATCCATCATGAGGATGGGTTGTAGATATAATGAAACCATTAAATATTTTCTATTAATATACCGTAGCTTGATCAGAAGGCAGACTGCTACTGTATATGATAATTTCTACACATCGCTTTTTTCAACATTGATGAACTTATTTTTCCACTCTCTTTTCTATTACGGAATTTCTGTTATACAACATTATTTTGTCATTTTGTAAAGTAGAACAGTTTTACTTATTTGAATTAATTTTTCATTTGTATATAAATTATTTTTTCTGAAATTACTCGGATTCCTTTGCAAATATACTGTATGTGAATCATATTACCTCAAATTAGCATGACTAACCATGTGGATAATACAGTAGATGTTTCATATCTATTCAGATCACACATTTTATTAACTCTCTATATCTATTGATACATATTATTAATAGTATTTATTTGCTGCCCTTGTGGAGCTGCCATGTGCCTCAACATGCGCAACACATTTGTGAAGTAAAATGGCCATGTTCCAGAGGAGCTGAAGATTGCATAGGCTAAGTGATAAATTTAGGATGTCTAGGGGTGTTTCCAGACACAGTGGGGATTAATGCAAAAATAATAATAATATTAATTAATGATCAAGGAATTGAGATTGCTCATCATTTGGGGCAGAGGGAATGGAAAGAAAAAGGTTGTGCTACTTCCACTGGCGTATTTATAATGGACAGAAGGTGTTCAATGCACATGCGCCACGAAGTCCAGACTAGGGTCTACATGCCACATACCCTGAACCCATTTAATCATACTCATCTCTCCGTTGGTCCGGCAGTGCAGAATCAAAAATCATGCACAATAGAAGTGTCTTCTGGAACACATTGAGGGCACCTTGTTCCTGGAGACCTGCCCATGTGCAGTAGATTCTGGCACAATTCCAGAGTCTACTGCACCCCTGGAGTGGAGGGGACCCAATCGGAGCCTGCACACAGGCCCCCTTCTCTCTAAAAGTGCCCCTGGGTACTTCCGAGAGCAGAAACCAGATGAGGGGGAAAGGAGACACAAGGCTGTGGTCTGGAGAGAAAGAAAGATAGGAAAATAACAGAACTTGACACAAGGCTAAATAGACTAAATAGGTAGACGAAAGGATCATGGTGTGTGAGTGTGATTCTAGGGCCTGAGTGATGACTGTAGTAGCTGAGTGATAGAAGCAGAGAGGGTTGATGGAGTGAGAGCACAAGGCGACGAGAGATGTATGGGATGTGGGGTGCCGGGACTGAGTAGAGAAATTCAGGTGGTGAGAGGCAGCCAGTCATGGGAGGTATCAGGGACTGAGAGGAGTGAGAGGACAAGGTGAGGGGATAGGAGCATGTGCTGAGACACTAAGTACAACATATGGGTAGTAATAGATATAATTACCAATATTGACACGAGGAGAGTGACAAAAGAAACAGGTAAGAATAAAAAGGGACATATACAAAACATATAAACAACACACAGGGCAGATAATATAAATATATATATATATATATATATATATATATATATATATATATATTCATATTAACACCCACTTATGGTATGGCGCCTATTAAAAACGGAAAACAGTCCATAAATATGAAGATCCAATGTCAAGTGAAGCCAACAACGTATATTCATCCAGAGCTTGTTTATTAATCTTCAAGTTGTCACTGGAAACATGTGTTATACAGACCAAGAGAGCTCTGAAAATTAGAGCGTTGGAACATATGCGCAATATCTCTCATGGTCTTACCAATCATAGTGTACCCCGCCATTTTAAAAACTGTCATAATAAGGATCTTGGTTGTTTAATTATTAGGGCTATCGAACATGTCAATCCACCGAAACGGGGTGACGATAGGGACAAGTTGTTGCTTCGTCTGGAGACATATTGGATTTTAAAATGAAATTCTCTGGTCCCTCATGGGCTAAATGAGGGTTATGAAATAACCCCTTTTATTAATCAATAATTGTATCTGTGTTTATATTATTGATGTAATATTTTTTATCTGCTATTTTTATGGATTGTATAAATGTATTGTTATCCATGTATTTATTGTTGTTCTTTTAATATGATTTATTGTAATAATGTGATACTATGTTGTACGTAGTTCCTGATATCAGAATCGGGTCAGTGCTAATGTTCTATTTAAAACCGGTGTTGCTACATTGTATGTAGTTTTGCTCAGCACACTTGAATGCTGCAATGAGTTAAATCTCTTGGCAGGTGATGTCATCCACCTAGTCCTAGATTCTGATTGGTGGAATCTCGTACTTAAGCTGCTTCGGGTATGTCTGAAACCACGCACTCTGACGAAGTCCCAGTGACGAAACGCGTCAGGGCGTGGCTTCAGATACCCGTCCATCATCCGGCGTCACAGCTGTCCTGTGTTCCCCACGGCGTCCGAGGTTGGAGTCCCCCCGAGCGCAATTCAGCGCCTGAGGTCTTCCCCGAATCGGCGTCTGGAGGAGCATATTGGAGCAGTGTTCCCCCGGGTATTGTTTTATGTCATGTGGTAGCCAGTCCACAGAGCTTGTTTTAATGCTACGAGCATTTGCTTATACTTTTAATTGGAGTTACTTGTCTCCTAAATAAAACTGTTGTTTATGTGCACCATGTAGCGCCCCTCTTTCCTTTGTTTTTCTCAGATTTGATCATGCTTGACCCTGGATGCCATGCATTATTTGAAAAAGGGAGCTGCAGTCTTATATTGGACTTTGGTGATATCTCCCTGACCAAGGGTGTTTGTACTGGACCAAAATTGGATCATATATCTGTGCTGGGCACTCACCAGCAGGTATAATAAGAAATACTTATTTTAGTATATCACCAATAGTGAGGACCGTAGTCCTGGTCAACGTTTCGGCCGATACCCAGCCTTTGTCAAGAAAACAGCCACACAACCGAACAGCAGCAAGGATTGAAGGTCTTCAATCCCTGCTGCTGTTCGGTTGTGTGGCTGTTTTCATACATTGCTGCCGTAAAGGAGCACCCCATATTGATGTATCTGTGGCATGGAGTGCGGCTATACTATGACTATATATATATATATATATATATATATATATATATCATAAGAACATTTGGAGCACTAAGGACACATGAACATATGGCAAATAGCCATACACCATAATATGCTTTATATATATAACATAGTGCCAAACCAGCATCTAAATGAATATCATATTGAAATACCTAAAACTTCGGAGGGGGGGGGGGGTGCAGTGGCAGCAGCAAAACCCCTGGGCCCTGGAGCACACACCCCTATACACTATGGACCATTTAATTATACTCCCCTCTCCATCCATCTGGCACTGGCAGCGTAGCAGCAAAAAATCACTTACTGTACCATAGACTATTTCTTAGTCATTAGTCTATGGTAAGTGTACAATACAAAGAGTATTCTCTGTTGGCCAGTGTACATTACAATGTTCAATGATTCAATAAATGGCCTATTCCCTGGTGTCTATTATGTACTTTCTCATAATTCTGTTACTATTGAAACAATTGAAATAGAACAGTAAGATGATCCCCAACTACAGCACTATGTGCTAGAGGTGTTTCCATGGCACAACAGTCGAGTGTTTCAGTGTTATTCTGTGAATTCTGTAGGAAAAGATGTTATTATGCTTTCCTGTTTTAGTAGTTGGTAAGCCCTAGGCCGATGGTCTCAGAATATTGGATTTTTTATTGTACCAATTATCCTTTAGGGTTGTCCATGCTAACTGGGTTGCAATATTCCATTTATTAATAGTATTTTGAGAAAATGTTCAGCTTGCTAGTTCTGTAGCTTTATGGCTGCATTTATAAATCTTTGCTGTTTATGGATCCTTTTGGTGTAGCATCTCTTGCTCTAAGAATATAATATAGCTCTTCGTACATGTTTTTATATCTCAGCTATAAATACATAAAACATGTAAGTGCAGAGCCTCACATGGCTTACATCCAAAGTTTTAGCTGAGCTACTGAGTGTATCACAGATGATAGTAGAGCCTTGTAGCTGAAAATGATACAGAGTACAACTACAGTTGCTAGTCTCAGATACTGGGGCAGATGTATTAAGCCTTAACAAGAGATAAATGCAAGGGTGATAAAGAGAGATAAACATCCATCCAATCACCTCCTAACTGCCATGTTACAGGATGTGTTTGAAAAAAGTCAGTAAGGAGCTGATTGGCTGGACGTTTATCTCTCCTTATCACCCTTGCATTTATCTCTTGTTAAGGCTTAATACATCTGCCCCACTGTAACAACAATGTTCCTGTAACAACAATGTCCAAACTGAAATAAAATGGAATGGGTTTCCTTGATTATTATATCTTTATCAATCTCTGCCGATAGGTGGACAGTGTCTAGATCGACACTCAATAGTTGGGCACATGAAAAGGACTACATTCACCGGGTCAACAATGACAGAAGGTCAACAAAAGGTCAACATACAAATGGTTGGCACATGAAAAGGTAGACACAGAATTTTCATGATTTTTTTTTTCAAACGACTTGTTCTTGTTCACCATCCATGCCGCATAAAGGCCCTTATTCTGATCTGTGCGGATATTCCCGCATTCTTACGGAGCGGTCCGCACGCCACGGTGTTCTGCCGCGTGCGGCCATCGTCCGTAGAAACGCCCACGGGTCCTCCGCATTCGGACGGACTCACTCTTTAAGAACAGGGCGTGTTTACGGACGACATACAAACCATGCGTGTGCGGGAGAAACACTCAGATTCTGCACGGTATTACAGAGTATTACAGAGTATGCTCGGGAATACCGCATCCGAACGGGAGCCAAGCGGTGCTACCGCACGTAAGCGGAGTATTTACGCCAAACAACCCACTATTATGTATCTTCTGCAATACATCACATGACCCACTTATTCAATTACCTATCCTCATAAAAAACTTCTTATTTTGAATTGGAATCAATTAGATGCCAATATATCCTTACAAGCATGCCTAACACATGCATTGCACACATTAACCCTTACAGCAATTGAAGTGCAATGGTTTCTATTAAAGCACTGACAAGCGTCCTATTAGTGAGTAATGAGTAAAGGAGTCGATTCTATTGGGTTCAGGTGTTAATGCTTGTAGTCATTAGGCGTACGTTCGCCTACCGCATGAACGAGTGGTGTCCGCAAAGCAATAGTACACTTGTGGACACCGCACATTTCTTCCCTTTTTGATCGCGTGCATTCGGAGTGGTATCCGAATGTACGCCCCCCAACATAAGTGTACTCCCCCGTGTCCGCCCATGTTTCCGCCCCGTTTTGCCCACTTTGAAACTACGCCCATGTGTCATTCCGCATGACGCCCATAATACGCCCATATTTCCCGACTGATTGCGGGGAACAGTTTGGGACGGGATTTGGCCGAACTGGTACGGAGTCAAGGCCTGGCACATGCGCGTTGCGTTCTCCACGCATGCGCAGACGGCGTAAAGACGCCATCCGAAAGTATGCGGTAAAGTACGCGTCAATCAGAATAAGGGCCTTTGGGAAAGCTTTCTAAGGATCATTAAGATTAGATGAGAGCTGTTCTTATGTGATAACTGTTTTTATTTAAATGGAAATGGAAATGCTATACATAAATGTAGGAGTTGGCTATGAAATACAGATGGTGAGCATCCACTTTGGCAGAATCCTGATGGTCAAAATGCAGATGGATTTTGATGAGTATTCTATCTGAGCTGCTTGGGGGGCCTGCACACGGCCCTATCCATATCAGTATACATGTAGTATAGATTGAGAGATCCACAAGCCACAAAGGTCACATCAAAGGTCAAGGACACAAGTCATGTGGAGGCCCTTGGTTCAAAGGAAGATAATCTATATACATGGATTCTTTTCAGTTTGTTTGGCTTGGGAAATACTGTAGGATTTATTTATTTGTAACCCCTGGATGTCTTAGAGGACCGATATACACTGAATTAGGTGAGGTTTTTTTTCACAGGTACCCTATGGATTCTTCTAGAAAAGAGTACAGAATGGCTATGGGGATGTAGGTAAGTATGTGTTAGTGTATCAGTATTTATGTAAGTTTACCAGAGTGTGTCATAAAACTATACTGTTATGGTATGTGTGAGTGTGTGTGTGTGTGTGTGTGTACTATGTGTATTTTATATTTTGTCCTTTCTCCCCGTAATCTTGGAACAAGAACCCGTACAGCAACCTGGTGCTGTTTCTGTAAATATAGTCATTTGTTTTTAGAACCAACACCTGTTATGGGGCGCAGAGGTACTTCTGCTGTGGCTGTTTCAGAATGTGCTAGCTGTGAGCTGCAGCATTAAAGTATATGTGAGTGAAGGGCTGTTGGCTTGCAAGCACTTTTTGTGGCACTAGTGTTGTGGCTGGCTCTGACTCTAAAGAGCTGTGGGTTGCAGCACTGTGAGGTAGGAATCACATTTAATGGGGGTATTCAATGTTGGCTGATATTTCCAATATCCAAAAACATCATCCAGTACCTATTCAATTTCAGCAGGTTTTGGCCGGGGCTCACCACCCGGGGGTCAGGTTCAGCTCTTTCAAAAGCCAAATCTGCATTCGTGGAAACAGATGCTAAATTTGCACAAAGCAGTGTGTCGAAAAAAAACCTACATATTTGTTTACAGGGCCAAACAATTGCACTGTGTTACAATAGCGCTCAGATGGCCTGAGTTGCAATTTAATGAGGACTAGCTAAACTACAACCCCTGGTGGAAATTGTCGAATGCCAATTTCTGCACTTACCGTTTTTTGCGGACCACTCTTAATCAGGCACAGTACAGATGGAGCCCCTCTCAACTATCTTCCTTAGGTCGTGGCTCACCATGGCTAGCCATGGCTATCCTATTGTTCTCAGCAGCAATACAATACATAGAACAATACAGTAGGGGATTAGCAGAGTAATCCAATTACTCACTTAATCCTATTAAAGGGCTAGATGAGGAGGGCTCCATCGGTATGTGCAATGCCACTGCATTGATAATATAACTGCTGTGAGTCTAAGGGCAGTATTCAATGAGAAAAATTCTCCGTGTTTTATGGAGAATTTTTGCTTTTTTCGCCCTGGACGGAGCATTTTGCTCTCCAAAAGTGAACCACCCTATTCAATGTGAAATATTCGCCGTCTTTCTAAGTGATTTTCGCCGTCTCTCTCCGTGTAGAAATTCTCCATCTTTTGATGGAGAGCTGGAATGTGAACTTTTAATCTAAAAGGTTTTTTTTTTTTATTTTGGTGTCAAAAAATCAGGTGTTTTTTTCTGTGAAGGGGCATGATATTTTTATTCATGTGCTTATAGCACATGAATATATATTTAATAAAAAAAAAAAAAATTATTTTTTTTTTATTTTTTTTTTACACAGTGCAGCCAGCAGGGGGCCGGAGCGCTCGAGCCGCTCATTAGATATTCATATATTCACTGCACCCGATGCACGTTCGGGTGCAGTGAATACTGGGTCCCCTGCTGGCTATAGGGGGGGGGCAGCCTGTGCTGCCTGGGTCCCGGGGGGGCCCCCTACCCTCCACATATGTTCTGGGGCATCCAGGGAGACTTTAATCTCCCTGGATGCCACCGTCCCACGGCTCCCTGTCAGCTCCCTGCCGCGGACTCTCGTCCGCTGCAGGGGTTAAGACTCGCCGCGAGTGGCGGCGAGTCTTAAATACGTTGAATAGTGGGAGCAGGAGGCTCCGGAACACGGCGAGTGCATGGCGAGAGAAAAAATCTCTCGCCATGCACAGAGAATTTTCTACATTGAATACTGCCCACAGTGTGAAGCTGTTATCCTTTAAAAAGCAATAAAACAGAAAACTATATTTTATTTTCCCTTAGGCAGTAGCAATGTTTTACAATAATGCCCAGTAGGCGCCTTCTTAATAATATGTGTTGTGAAGCTGTTGTAATTTGTTAAAAACACACAAACTATTTTCCTTTTATTTTTATATGTGTTCAGGACTAGGCAGTGGCACTGTGCTATAATAATGCAATGCACAGTGTGTGCATGAAAATTATAAGCGATGTTAGTAGATATAGCTCACAAATCAGTCAATTTCAATAGAAGAGAAATAGTAGTAACAAAGTACTAGTTCTCTGGCTGCTGCCAATCAAGATGATACTAGTACTTCAACATCTGCTAAAGCTGGCGCTCAAGGACATAAAGGGCCAGATGCACTAAGCTTCAAAAGTGATAAAAATGGAGAGTGATAAACAACCAACCAGTCAGCTCCTGCCTGAGATTTTTCAAACACAGTCTGTGACATGGCAGGTAGGAGCTGATTGGCTGGTTGTTTATCACTTTCCATTTTATCACTTTTGAAGCTTAGTGCATCTGGCCCAAAGGGTTTAACTTAGGGCACCAAAAAGTAAAATAGTATTTCAAAATGTACTCATAGAGAAGTGTCATTTCACCATTCCTGCACCCTCTGCAAATGTGGGGATGAGCACTTCAAGCAAAGATAGTGACGATGACATTGAGAAAAGAAATTGAGGATTTCCCGCCTTCCAGTATTGATGTTGATGTTTCCAGGGTGGTTGTATTTATTTGTCTCCATTGCAGGGCGAGAATTATTCTACTGTCTTCAGAATTGTTATTACTCTATGAAACTCAATCTAATTTATTTACATTAAAAAAAATCTGTTCTCCTACATTTTATTGATACTATAAACATGTTATTAAATAAAAAGTGATGTAGCCTACAATGTTTAGTGCTATGAAGCAGCACTTTCTGACCTATATTCCTATATAGGACCATATAAGTCCTATTTGAGGATGCTCATAGGGGTTTTTGACTGATCTGCATTTTCCAGTGAGATGGAAATCCAGGATGGGAGATAGAAGAAGTATGTGAATCATTCCTGTGTAATACTGAACAGAAGCATATGTTTATCTAGTACTGTACCTATTTAATGGAAAGCTTAGCTCACTGAGCCCCTAGTACCAGAAAGAAGAAAATGGGTTAATGCAATGCAAGACCATAAGACTATTCCTTCACTCCCCTCTGCATGTGTTCTTTGCACCCTTAGCTGCAGTCCTCCTACCAAATGTTTTCACTCCAGCTGCCTCCCTGAGATGATGATTTAGCTTCATGCTGACGTCTCTGCAAACAATAGCTGCAGATGGGAGGCGGGAACCGGACACATCACCAAAAATGCCTATTATGTCAGGAAGCCGTTTCTTGTTCTTCTTTTTTCATAAGCTACTTATGGCTATTAATATTGGCTGTTTTTGGCTCATTTAGCCTCAAAGTGCTCTTGTTAACCCTTTGTTTGCTTTGAGGAATAAGGTTTTAGTATGGTGCATAACAAAGTTATTACTGTGCCTATACACCATACAGTGGTAAGATTGCACAGCAACTAAAGCAATAGATTAATCAGTACTGTAATTGTAATTGCTGTAAAACATTTCCATACATATTGGCTGCATGTATTTCCCATACTGCAAAGTGATGCAATTAATGTTGTAAACTAGCGCATCTCCAATTACTGTTGCATTCTTATTTCTCTGGAAATAAATATGAATTCAACAAAAATGGTTACAGTAAGTGTTCAAAGAGGGTTTTCGTAATTTTGCGTGCTACATTAATAATAAACATATCCCTGAGTTTACATTTGTTTGCTGATGGATAACTGTATGTATTTTGATAAACTGGATAGTATTGTGCTCCTTACTGAAATACAAAAAGTGGAATAAATGGAATTTGCTCAGTACTGGTATTGTTTACTCCAGGGGTTCCCAAACTTTTTTGAATCACGGCACCCTAGAACATCAAATTATTTTTAAGGCACCCCTAGGTCAAATGCTTCTTATCGAGAAATTCAGAAAAAAAATATTAAATTAAGTACATTGTGTTTATATGTCACAGTTATCTGGTGAGGGACAGGATTTGCTCCTGTTTGTCCACATATATTATGATTGGCAGCCACCAGCACTGGTTTTGCCTGGTACATTGACCATAAATAATATGAATTGATCCTAGTCCACCAACCCAAGTCACCCCTGCAAGTGTCCTGAGGCACCCCAGGGTGCCTAGGCACACAGTTTGGGAACCACTGGTTTACTCAATAACGTAGGGCATAATTCAGACCTGATAGCAAGACAAATTTGTTCTCAAAATGGACAAAACCATGTGCACTGCAGGTGGGGCAAATGTTACATGTGCAGAGAGAGCTAGATTTGGGGGAGATATTTTGTTTCTGTGCAGGGTAAATGCTGACTGCTTTATTTTTACACTACAATTTAGATTTCAGTTTGAGCAAACCCCACACAAATCTAATGGTGCCCATAGCGATGCTATGCGATGGGGTGCGCGCTCCCGCGGCACCTCATCGCACAGTACAAAAAGTATGTGCTGCACATACTTTTTGTACTAGCTTTTTATCGCATAGCATCGCATCGCATGCACATCGCATGCACAAGGCATACGATGCGATGCTTTGTGTGCTAGTTAAGCACAGAACGCACGCCGGGATCGATGCGTCTGTGGGCACCTTAACTCTTTCTGCACGTTACATTTGCCCTACCTGCAGTGCACATAGTTTTGTCCATTTTGAGAACAAATTTTCTCTGCGATCAAGTCTGAATTAGGGCCATAGGGTAAAAGCCTTGACCAGGAGGTGACTGAAGAAGGTGCGCTACCTAGATTTGACAGTTTAAATTCCTTGTAGAACCAGAATACCCCACAGACAGGTTTTTGCTTCATAGGGTTCCTTTTTATTTACATATATATAAAGCAAAATGCAATCCCTATCCTTCCCCTAACAAGTCAGTAATGTAACACGGGACATCTAATGGTCAAATCTCCATTGAGAATTGGGTGATACTGTTTAACTAAAGAAACACTATCTACAAGATATCGGTCCTTATAGTGGTTCACTCGCAAAGGCAAATTCCTTCTCAAATGGACAAAACCATGTGCACTGCAGGTGGGGCAGATGTAACTTGTGCAGAGAGAATTAGATTTGGGTGAGTTATTTTGTTTCTGTGCAGAGAAAATACTGACTGTTTTATTTTTACACTGCAATATAGATCTCACTTTAAAGTAAAACCCCAAGCAAATCTAATTCTCTCTGCACATTTTGCATCTGCCCCACCTGCAGTGCACATGATTTTGTTAATTTGAGAAGTAATTTGCCTTTGTGAGTGAACCCGAATAAGGGTCATTGTCAAAAAAATTATACATTTAAGTAACTATGATGAACCCAAGGATAGAGCAGGGATTGCTCTTATTGTACATATGATTTGAATGCTGCAGAATATATTACAAAAAAAGGCCAAGAAACCAGGACCGGCTCAAGAGCCCCGGCTTGTTTTACTTGGGGGGGGGGATACCATTATTTTTTGGAGGGGATTTTTAATCTATTATTATTATTATTATTATTATTATTATTACTATTATCCTTTATTTATATGGCGCCACAAGGGTTCTGTAGCGCCCAATTACAGAGTACACATAATCAAAACAGGAAAACAGTGACTTACAGTTAAAGACAAATACATGGTGAATGATTATAGGAACATCAGCGATTACTGCAACATAAGTATCCAGTTGGCAGCAAACAGCAGGATTTGGTGCAGTCGAAGACTGCTGAAGTAAGAAATGATAAGCACATGAGGTAAGAGGTCCCTGCTCCTGAGAGCTTACAATCTATTCTGAATTTAACACAGAGAAGTAAAAAAAAAATTAGGAATCCCCAGATCTTTGTAGCTAGGTTTACGGAGTTCTCAGGCCAAACTCATGGCAGATTGGGGCCGAACCTGTCCGTAACCATTCGTATTGCTTCTCAGCCATTACTGGAAAGCTTAGTTAATTTCCACAGAGGAAAGGAGAGACTGGGTGAAATGTAATATGATGAGAGAATCAGAAAGTGAGAGATTTGGTAAGAAATCTCCGGGTTTTTTAAAGCGGCAATCATTTACACTGCAAAACCAGTTTGATTTTGCAGTGTAAATGATTGCCGCTTTAACAAAACTGGAGATTTCTTACCAAATCTCTCACTTTCTGATTCTCTCATCCTATTACATTTCACCCCATGTGTCTAAGCATCAGCAAGATCTGTGAGGCCAGAAGCCAGGGCCTCCCTCCAACCCTCTGTCACGCTTAAGGACTGACTTGACTCTGTGGCAGGAGTAAAATAAAAACTGGGTTGTTTAATGAAGTTCACACACATGGATGGTACAACAATACTTAGCAATAATAGGCAAGTATATTGAGTATGCAATGAAATATAATCTGAATACAACTGGATATTGGACTTTGGAATTATGAAGTTAATGGACACTGGTAACTGAAGAAAGAATATTCATTTGTATGATGCAATGTGAACCATTGATGGTGGGTTTAACACAATGATAACTGAAGAAAGAATATTCATTCACATAATGCGACGTGAACCATCGCTGGTGTATCATAGACAATAACAACTGGTGAGAGAATGTTAATTCATAGGATGCAATATGAACCATCGCTGATGTATCATAGACAACAATAACTGGAGAAGGAATGTTCATTTGCTTGATGCAATGTAACCCATCACTGGTAGGATATAGACAATGACAACTGGATAAGAAATGTTTACTTGCATGCTCTGATGCAAACCATTGATAGTGTATTGGAAACAACAATAACTGCAGGTAAGTAGAAGAAGCTCACGGGATACCGTTAACACAGGCACATGAGGAAAGTACACCGATGATGACAGTTGCTCGATGTTGGGTCACCGATGGTGGCTATATTGATAGCAACATTCTGAGAGATGTCTGGTAGAGGTGGGTGGTATCAGGTAGAAGAGCTGTAGCAGTAGATGAAGAGTAGAGGTTGTACACAATGATAGCGAACAAATGGTGAACCGATTATTAACCAGATAATCGCTGTAGCAAATGACACGATTGGAAGCTGACTGGATCAGCAGGAGCAGAAGCTGTCTGAAAACGGCAGGAGTGGAAGCTGACTGGAACAGCAGGAGTGGAAACTGACTGGGACAGCAGAGGATAATGCATTGGAACTGCTAGGAGTCAGGCTGTGCTAGAGATGATAATAACACTTGGTCTGGAGACTGGATATCACAGGAACAGATCCTTAGATGCTGTTAGGTTGTAGATACCATTGCACTGACAGGGTCTGAGCATTCCCCCAACAAACTTATAGGGAGATGTAGAAGGTACTTGGAGGCAGTGGAGGGATGTCATCAATAAGCAAAATGGATTGGTTCCTTGAAAACTCACCTCTTCAGACAAGCCTATCATATTTAAGTTCTACATGCATAAACCTCCGAGGCACTTATGTGTTATATAGCTTCCCTTCTGGACTTGTAACTGCTATGCTATTACTGGTGCCTTTCCTTGTGTTTCCCCCTATATCCCATTCCCTATAGATCTGGGGTAGCCAACCCTAGTCCTCGAGAGCTACCAACAGTGCATGTTTTGCAGGTCTCATCACAGAATCACAAGTGAGCTAATTAGCTCCATCTGTGTATCTTTTAAAATGTGTCAGTGATTAGTGAGTGCAGCTGTGCAGCAGCTAGGTTGTCTGGAAAATGTGAACTGTTGGTAGCTCTCGAGGGCTAGGGTTGGCTACCACTGCTATAGATTGTAAGCTTCCAGGAGGGCCCTCCTACCTCCAAGTCTGTCTGTTGTTGCCCAGTTTGTCTTATCACTGTCTACTATTGTAAAGCGCAACGGAATCTGCTGCGCTATATAAGAAACTGTAAATAAATAAATTGATTGTAGTGCCTCATGTGAGACAAGGCAAGATGACTGCGCCCCATGTTATGTCACCGGTGGGAACTCTGGTGTGCCATGCACACCACTGCGCCCTAGGCCTAAGTCGACACAGGACCAAGCACAGGAGTGTCCTGGGTACTTGTGTACTAGCACGGCGCCCCGATAATTAGTCACCCGATTTTTTAATCGCATCGCATGCCATACACCCGATGGCATGCAATGCGATTTTAACGCATATACGATATTAAATTGTATAAGCACCCTAATGTGTGCTTTTAAGCACCCTAATGGGTGCTTACAATGCTTAAATACACCCCCATGCCACTCCCCCAGTATAAACGTGAACCCGAAGCGTGGTGAGCACAGCGAGCCCGCGAGGGGCGGCGGTACGCGTCTATGACCTTTTCATACCCCCACTATCCACGTCGGCGTGGAGTTGATTTTATTAAGTGTGGCGAGCGGACGCGGATACCTGTGAAGCCCGCGAGGGGACGCGGATACCTGTGAAGGTATCCACGTGCGCTCGCCACGCTTAGGGCTCGGTGGCTCGCTGCGCTCGCCACACTTTATAAAATCAACTCCACGCCGACGTGGATAGTGGGGGTATGAAAAGGTTGTAGGATGCGTACCGCCGCCCCTCACGGGCTCACTGTGCTCGCCACACTTCGGATTCACGTTTATACTGGGGGGTGGTGTGGGGGTGCATTTAAGCATTGTAAGCACCCATTAGGGTGCTTATACAATTTATAATCGCATCCCATCGAATTGTATGGCATTTTATGCCATATACAATGGCATACAATTTTAAAATTGTATGCCATTGTACAACATCGGCCGATATCGCGTCGCATCGCATCGCATGCGATATGGTCTGCGATGCGATGGGCGCAGTGATAGTACACAAGTACCGTGTCCTGTGGGAGCCTTTGCAGGTGATGGCGAGGTGTGCAAAGCAGTGACAACAAGGATGCTGCTGGGAAGATGCATCGTTGAACCACCAGCCAGTAGCACATCCATAGAGGAGGTACTGTATGGCAGTCTATTAGGAGAACACCTTAATGCAAGCCTGAAGAGGCACTTAGACGATATATAGGTGTCTCTGGGAGTCTGGATCGTGACACTCTCCACTAGACTTGCACTAAACAGACAATATACTGCTTTTATAGTAGATATAGTAGGAGGGGATGTTAAAATAGCTTAAAGACATTGGCTATGTAGACAATCAATAGGTGACACCAAAGTGTGGCAGACAATAGGTCGACATTGACATAAGTTTGACATCACCCTCACATGGACCCTCAATTTGTGTAATGTGTATGGCACTTTACTATTCCCATTCTATTTTGACTTTTTGATTGTCAAACTTTTGGTGTCGACCAATAGACAGTCTACCTAAACATTGTCTTTGAGTCATCCGGATACCATAGGAGAGATCCAAGGAGAAGTTTTTGAAGTTTCTGGATACATTGTGCCAAGCCCTGTATCCCGGAATATGGATCCTTACTTCTGCTCATTTACTAACATTACATACCTCCCAACGTTCACATTTTTACAGGATATTCCTATTTTTTACAAGACTGTCCCAATGTCCTACCTTTGGACAACAGTGTCACACTATGGGGTGCAGTTGCTTGGCAGAGCCATGGTGAATAGTTGCTATGGCAGACATTTACAATGGGAGTTCTATTTTCAATGGGATATTGCTATGGGCAACCAATCAGACACTATCTATTATCTTCTAGATGTAACTAAATAAGTAAGAAGTAGATTCTGATTGGTTGGCCAAAGCAACATCCCATGTGAAAAAGAACTCCCAACTTAGTAAATTTTCTCCTATGCGCATGTGGCTTGCACTGGGATGGTACCAGTGAACAGGGGAATGCTTGATTGGATTATTGCTAACAGTCTCTAGATAGTTGACATTTATGGAGTCACTAATGTAACTCTGGAGTCAACAAAGCACTTGAAACTTCATAGGCTGACCTTCTTATATCAGCTGTAAAGCATGGATTGGTTGCTGCAGTCAGCTGAGTGGCTGGCTGGCTTGGCTGAGAAATGGCCGCATGGGTGTAGGCAATATGATGGCATCCGTATTACAACAGGCTTAGCCGCTCTCAGGACCTTTGATAAAGTTGTCTGGCATTCAATGAAATGCATCAGTATTACTTTTTTGGACACACTAAGGGACACTTTTCAACAACACATTACGGACCAGCTTGGACCATTGCCTTTTGGGTCTTTTGTTTCAGGACTGTCCACCCTTGGGGGACATTTATGAGACCACCTTTCACTTGCTGCTCTGCTTAGCCAAGCAGCGGTGAAAGATGCTATAATCATGTTCATAGCATCTTTTGACGGGAGACAGAGGGTCTCGGGGCATGCCCCTAATCATGAATATGGGAGGCATGGCTCACAGTAACATCATTTTTACAATACCACTCCCCTATTCAGCACTGGTATGGGTCACACAACATGTATGTTGTGAGGCATGTAAGTCGATTTTCTTTATCGATCTCCAAAGCATAATCACACCTAGGGAAGCCAATCCCTCCTCCTTTTTCAATCCATGGATTCAGGATTGAAAAAATATCTCAATCCCAGGATTCCTAGGATTGAGTTGATCAATGAAAATATAGCCATCAACCAACCACCACTTGAATAAATAACTTACATTTACCCCAACCCTAAAAGAAACAGGTTGTGTGCAAGAGACAATCATTTACTCATCCTCCTCCAGAGTCTACTCAGAGTCCATATTAAAGAACAGCACACAGCCTCAAAGGCTTCAGCAATCACTGAACAGCACAAAACAGCTGGCCTTTCAAAGTGAAGGCATGAAAAGCCAAGGCACGGGCACTCTGCGACATGGCAGTACAGACACTCTTGAGGCGGGGGCCGCTCAGACAGTGTGACACAGTGACAATGTCACTAACTGTCACCACACCACACAGCTTTGGCTATCATTAGGCAGGAAGACCTCTAGGTCTCTTGAAGGGGCAGACTGGCATGGTGCTGTACAAGTTGAACTCTGATGTCACAAACAGCCAAGGATGGTGCTGCACTGCTTTTGGGCCAAAATCCTTAATTCCCGACAATCACAGTCTCAGGGATGGCACTCTTATTCTGTCCCTCAAGTGTCCTTTTTGTGCATTGGTTTGACTGGCTTTTGTAATAACCAAAAACAGCAGCAGGACCGCACCTTGCAAGTAAATGCCATGTTCTGAGATTTATTATGGCAAGTTGACAAATTTAATTTTTTGTCAGTAACTTCCCATCCTCCCATTATTGGCTGTGTGATAAGGTAGGGAGTTGCTTCTTACAGGAAGATAGCTCTCTACTTATCGCAGCTCAGTCTAGCAGACCTGGATAGATGAACTGTGACAATCAGAAGAAGGTGGGATCTTTACTGTGCAAAGTGCTACCTTTAAAAGGTTTAGAGGGTATAGAGAATACACAACATCTCAAGTGTGAACATGTGAAAAGGAAAGAATCCCTCTACCTTAATAAGGTGCTCTGAAATAAAATATTAAATATATAAAATGCTCCCCTAATTTGTAGTGGGACCCTCTTGGGGGGTCTTTGATTGTATATGTAGAAATGAGAGAAAACATAGACAACAGTCCTAGTGTAATACTGATAACGTAGGTATGTCAGAATGAATGTTGTATGAAGTTATAACACAAAATTGCTTTTGAACAATTGTCGGGGGATCCCCCTTTGCCGGGTACTCACAAAGATCATGCTGTCAGGCACTTCAATAAATTGTCCCCTGGTTTCTTTGCACTGATGTCTGGAACGGATAAACCAGATGAAAACTGGAGTGAAATGAAAAGCCACTTTATTTTGACATACAGATTTGTTCTCATACACTGTTATAAATTGCATTAGAAATGTAACATAATGTTGTAATTGTAACCTGCAATACTACTCATTGACCGCCAGATGTCATTTTTCCTAAACAGTACATCACATGCCTGTACATGTCATTGGTGTGTTCTGTAATACTGTATAGAGTAATTCACATACTGTACAGAACTCCGTTATGCTCATTTATAAGGTATAAATATGGGGGGACACAAAAAGTTGGGCAATCAACTTTCTTTATAAAAGAAAAAAAAATCTGTCTTCTACAAAACGCAATGTCAGGCTGCCACGCAGCTTCCCACTACAGATTTTGTCCTTAATTTATTGAAAAATTCCTTACATTAGGGAAAGAGTACTTGGAGTGAATTTGCAGGAGCAGATGTGTTCAGTTATACAAATCGTTGGTACAGATTGCTTCCCGTAGGGCTTCCCATATGCAAATATTTCCGATCACGTGGCTGGCCATAATGAGTGAAGATGCAGAAGCATACATTGACTTTCAAACTCCACTACAGTACACTACAGTATATTGCAGTGCCTACTGCATACAGTATCTTTATCAACTTAAAACACTGTAGAAAATAACACTGTTTTGTCTGCAAACCTGTGATGTTAGTTGCTGCATTGGTGTACAATACAGTATACTGTCCAGTATGAGACATGCCCCATAGAGTGCGCTTTTTTCATGGCGCAGTACATCGTAATGATAGACAGCTCCTTAAATACTGGAACATGTGAAAGTTATCCAGCATTAGTAAAATCTACCATGGACAAAACTGCTTCTGCGAATCCCATCCAAGTACTCTTTCCCTACAGTAAGGACTTTTACCTGTAGTGAGATATCTTGTGCGAAAAAAAACCTGTTCATTGTAACTTTCAGCATGTAACGACAATAACTGTACAGGTTGAGTATCCCGTATCCAAAATGCTCGGGACCAGGAGAATTTTGGATAACGGATTATTCCGTATTTCGGAATATTTTAATATTTCAATGATGTATTTTGAAGTATCTTGCATTTATGCTGTATAAACACATAATATACACACAAATATATTTTATTACCACATAAAATACACACAAACATATTTTAATTGTTCAAAAAACAAGGTTTCAAAACGTGAAACAAAATGTGTGTACTATCTCAGCACTGAATTTGAATGCCAAGCAATCATTGTCTTGCACATATATAGTGCCAGTTACATATCATGTCCCCAGTGATGCTGTTACAAATGTCCCCAGTGAGTTTTTAGCAAAAAAAAAAATTTTTTTCACTTTCTGGAATGTCCGTATTTCGGAATAATTCGGATAACGGATATTCGGATACGGGATACTCGACCTGTATCGTGTACATGGCAGCCTGCCATTCTTATTTTTTTTGTGTGCAAAAGGCAAAATAAATACACATTGGATAGTTTAACAGTATTGGCGTCTGTAACTGAATTTACTGTATGCTGGCACAGACAAAGGAAAACATTCCCACCCAAATGCTGATAGGTTTATTTGAATTATGGTCGACCAATAGCAGGGCAACAACAGGAAGGCAGACTGCAATCAAAATCTTTTGTCTGAGGTGTCAATCTGTGTCTTAGTGCGCTGTTGTCATGGTGCAGTACAGCATAACCGTAGACAGCTCCTTAAATACTGTACCATGTGAAGATTATTTGGCATTAGTAAAGGTTAGCATAGATTCCATGTTGATACAGTAGCAATCTGTACCAACGGCATGTATAACCAAACACATCTGCTCCTGGGAATTCAAACCAAGTACTCTTTCCCTAAAGTAAGGACTTTTACCTGAAGTGGGAAATCTACTCATTCGAAAAAAAAAAACATTCTTTGTAACTTACAGTATGTAACAACAATAACTGTATTGTGTACATGGCAGCCGGCCATTGTTATTCTTTTTGTGCAAAAGGCAAAAGGAATTTGCAAAGCACCAAATAACTTTATTGATTAAAAAAAAGTAGTACGTTTACAAAAAAAAAAATTGTACCCCACTGTGGATAGAATCGGTATTGCTGCTAACAGTGTAACTGTGTCCCTAACCGCTAGGCCACAGACACCTGTTATTTTAGTTGCTCCATTGGTGTACAATATACAGTCCAGTAAGAGACATGTCCCATTAAGTGTGCTGTTTTCATGGTGCCATACAGCGTAATGATAGACAGCTCCTTAAATAATGTACCATGTGAAAGTTATCCAGCATTAGTAAAGGTTAGCATAGATTCCATGTTGATACAGTAGCAATCTGTACCAACGGCATGTATAACCAAACACATCTGCTACTGCAAATTCAATCCAAGTACTCTTTCCCTAAAATAAAGACAAAATATCTAGTGGAAAGTTGGACAAAATCTGTAGCGGGAAGTTGTGTTGCAGCTTGACATTGCGTTTCATCGAATACAGATTTTTTTTATTTTATAAAGGGAAGAACGTTGATTGGCCAGCTTCTCACAGATCAATGTCAACTCCAACATCGTTGAATTTAGTACCATACTCTTAACGTGGAACATTTATCACCCAGTGGTAAACTATGTATTACATGGATTGGGACATACCGCAGGCTATAACTTAATCTACAACTCGCGACTTGGAGGCCTAAAAATTGCGTTGTGAGCCACGATGTATGAGGACACTGTAGTAAAATATAAAAAAAATGGAGCTGGGGTACTCATCTTAGGAGTTTCAGGCGTTCCAAATGAATAGATGTTCTTCCAAAGAGATGGGGCCCCATCACTGACAGGTCCTCCTTTGTTCCAGGAATGAGGTCCCACACTCCACCAAAGAGTAAGCACCTGACTCTTTGGTGGAGTGTGGGACCTCATCCCTGGAACAAATTAAGAACTCCTGGATAGAGGAACACCTCTACCTGTCAGTCATGTCTATGACTGACAGGTAGAACTTCCAATAGGAAGTCACTTCCATTCACAGTGAAGCCAATACATTCTCCTGGACTGCATATAATCATAGGTAAATCCCCTCTGCAGTTTTGTTGTAGTTTTGTAGTTTTTTCTTGTGGTGGGGCTGCGCACCCCTAAACATCACAGCTGCAGAGTTGTATATTACAAATATATATATATATATTTTTTTTTTCATGGTGTGTTAATTTTAACATACTATAGTTTTAATTATTTTCAATATTGGATTCACAACACCAGACTTTTTTCTACCTTCTTTACTCATAGGTGATGGATTTTACCTGGGGAGGCTACAGTCTTGCAGACAATAGGCAAAATTCATCAATGCTTACAATAATATATACTGTCTCTCAAAGAAACACAATTTTACGTGAATAAATTAACAGTTAACTATTAGTGTACCTTATAATTTTAGCACATATCTTCTGAAATTCCACCCACACATTTTCACAAAAAATCTACTTAAATATATGAATTATATATGAACAAAACAGGTGGGTGCCATGGGAACAGTGTTTTGGATATACTGTAATTTTGCTGTTTAATCATACTCTTATAGCCATGCTATTTTACAATATAAAAAGTCTGTATATATTCATTTTAAGCTGCTCTGTACACTTCATACAATTTAAAAAGATGCTTATACAGGTACAGAATAATAAGTGGCCATAGGTTCTAACATCACTTTCAATAGTTATGGCTAATTGGTTGAATCTGATTAGGGAAGCAAGATATGGCAAAAGTTGCATAACATAGAGGAGGTAGAGGACTTTGATGGGATCAGATTAGGTTCAAAGCCACTTAGAACCCCAATCCCGACCCTGCTGCGGGCCCAAAAAGGAGTCTGGCCACTACATAAAGTGTGTCAGGGAAGCAACATATGGCAAAGTTACAAAACATACTTGGTCCAGATTAAGCTCAAAGCCACTAACACCCACAATTCTGACACCGCCAGAGTCCCAGAGGCCCAAAAAGGGTCCAGCTACTAGAAAGTGGGTCAGGGATGCAAGGTATGGCATAGTTGCATAGCACAAAGAGGGTAGAGGACAAGGGGTTTAACAGAAAAAAAACAGTGCTTAGATCCAGGACCCCACCACAGACAGGTGTATGCCAGTCACACCATAGGCATGGCAAGCGGTTAAGCTTAACACAAATACTTCCACAGAGTGGCCAGAAAATATATCTAAAATACAGATTGACGTGTATATTTTCTCACCTGCCACTGCGGGCTATTTTACGTCGGAAAAACGATTCGGACGTATAGGGAGCAAGTGACCCAGCATAGGTCTTCAATATGGCTCGCCTATGAGACAGGTGTAACTGACAAAATGGTAGCAGCACATTTTCAAAAATTATAGCATCAAGTATCCACTCTGAGAGGAATGATTATCGATTGGATCCCGCCTCCCCTAAGGGGTGGGGATAGGGAACTCATCCTATTAAAAACTGAAGCCAGGTGCATACATAACCTTGAGACGGTCTCACCTAAGGGACTTAATGAAGTCAATCATCTGAGTATGTTTATGATGATATAGGCGGGCATATTTAGCTGATAATAAAGTCATCCATTTGAAAAAGATTTTGATGACAACAGAAAAATCTCTATATCAATATTTCAAGTGAATATGACTATGAACCACTTGAGAAGAAAAAATTATAATTTTTGTTGTAGTAGGCAGATGTTTTTTTTAATATGTGTAGTTTTCTTATAATTTTTTAGTTTTTTTATATATCATTTTTTTTTTCATATTAATGTGCAATAGTGTTGACACTATATATGGGTATATTATATTGTTCACTCATGGGTTTGCCCAACAAGGTTTTTACCTGCCAAATAATTCTGCTTTAATGATTATTAACCCTCGGTCCCCGCAATGACATCTACTGTAATTTATTTTGTGTTGTGAATAAACTAATATCAGCACATGTGTAGTGATATACTACTACAGACAAATTTGACAATGTCTGCGGCTGGTGGAGCACGGAAGTATTGTTCTTCATGGCTACTTCCATGTTTTGCATTCCTTATGATGCTGGTGGAACGCAGTAATATAGTTATCTATAGCTAGTCCCGTGGTTTGCGTTCCACGAGCCTATTGTCATCTCTGGAGATGTGGCTATAGCGCCTAGGGATAAAGTATATCCGCTGGCATGCATTCCAACTGAGTGGAACGCATGCCGCTTCGTGCTTCATAGTGAGCTGTCCAGCATGGGACAAGGGGGGATAAGGTGAGGATCAGGTAATGTTAAAAATATACGGCATAACTTTATATCTGATTGGTTATGTAGTTATACAAATACTGATGATAACATACTGGTATGTCTGGGATAGTAGGCGGGGAATCAGCTGGCTGGGTATTTAAACCCATGGGCATCAATGAGGGCTATGCTCCTGTTCCTTAAGGTGGCCTTGAAAAAGGTCCCGAGGAGGACCAAAACATTTGCACAAACCTTTTCTGTATGCCTGATGCTTGAATAAACATGGTTTTTGGACTATTAAGAAGCCTGGTGAGTGCTCTCTGCCCGACTACAAATATATATATATATAAATTTGCATGTGCGCGGCACTCCGGTCTGGTGCTGTATAGCAAATGATGGGAACCCCGGTGCCCTCCGTGCGATACACCTGCCGACTGCAGGTGCCTGTATCTGGCTGTCTGTGGGCGGCGGCACTCGGTCCAAAAAGGAATAAGAGTCAGGAGACTGTGTAGTGAGAAACCAACGTTTCAAACCTCAGCAGGTTTTTTATCAAGGTGTGCAAAAGACAACTTAACACTGTGACAAAACATACCTTTATGCTGTTCACCTCCGTTCACCCGACTCCCCGGCGTCCCGCCCGGCGCTGTAACATGACGTCATCCTGGATGGAAGCCGACGAGCCCGTGAAGGGGGTCCTGAATCTGCATGTGCAAAACAAACAAAATTACCATAATGTGCGTGAATTACATAAGAGTATCAATGTAGGACCTGCCTACATACATACACAGTTAATATATACATACAATGTAAGACATTTTAAAAAGTTTAAAATGATACTAAAGTGCAAGTGCAAAGAATTGGATCTTCTGCATTGCGGACTACTGACATGTCCGCTGGACCATAGGGATTTGTCTAGTGCTGCAATATTCCCTGGGTAATTATGGGTTAAGGAAAGCACAGTCCGCCAAGGTGGAAACATTACAGTGGGCTGCGTGTAGTCGACAGATGGGTAGACTATGTCGACATAAATGCTATTAACACTCCTACTGACACAGCACTGGATGATGTTATAAAAAATGTGATAATCCAGAGTGCTCATTGAGCCCTCGGGGGGACAATGTGTCCAGGCGGAAAATCCACCGACTCTCCGCTCTGTTTAGCATCAGTCCCCTATTCCCCCCCCCCCCGTTTTAACGGGGGTATTTGCTCAATGATTCTGTACCTTAGGACCGATAGTGAATGCCTGGCTTGTATGAAATGCCTGGCTACAGGCTGGTCGCTGGTGCCCGACTGAAGGGCATGTTTGATGGCTGACCTGTGGGCAGCAGCTCTTTCTTTAAATGGCCGGATGGTTTTGCCCACGTAGTGTTGGCCACATGGGCAACTAATCAAATAGACAACGTGGTCCGAGGAACAGGACACACGTTGTCTAATTTTAAAGGGTTTCCCCGAGTAGGGGTGCCTGAATGTGTCCCCGGCAGACATGTAGCTACATGTCGTGCAGCCCGTGCACCTAAAGCACCCCAATTTGGGGATACCCAAGAATGTAGAACGTGCAGGCCCCCCACTGTCAGTGATGTCATTTTTCACCAAATAATCTTTGAGGTTTTTCCCTCTGGTATATGTGGCCAACACTACGTGGGCAAAACCATCCGGCCATTTAAAGAAAGAGCTGCTGCCCACAGGTCAGCCATCAAACATGCCCTTCAGTCGGGCACCAGCGACCAGCCTGTAGCCAGGCATTTCGTACAAGCCAGGCATTCACTATCGGTCCTAAGGTACAGAATCATTGAGCAAATACCCCCGTTGAAACGGGGGGGGGGGGGGGGAATAGGGGACTGATGCTAAACAGAGCGGAGAGTCGGTGGATTTTCCGCCTGGACACATTGTCCCCCCGAGGGCTCAATGAGCACTCTGGATTATCACATTTTTTTATAACATCATCCAGTGCTGTGTCAGTAGGAGTGTTATAAGCATTTATGTCGACATAGTCTACCCATCTGTCGACTACACGCAGCCCACTGTAATGTTTCCACCTTGGCGGACTGTGCTTTCCTTAACCCATAATTACCCAGGGAATATTGCAGCACTAGACAAATCCTTATGGTCCAGCGGACATGTCAGTAGTCCGTTTTTTAGAGACACGGGGGAGAGGGTGATACCCGCACCAGTCTTTTGATTAGTGGGACTTTTGTATCTCCTCAAATACTGATATCTAATGGAAAAAGTATCCTTAATGTATTTAACAGTCGGAGGTGCTACCTACTACTTGTATATCTATACACAACACACACAGGGAAAGAAAGTATAATGTAGGTGCACTGGAAGTCCTTTTTACGTTATATAAAATTTAACTTTTAATATTCTTACATTAAAATTCGGTGAAATATTAAAACAAATAGAAAGAAATAAAGAGCAGAAATAAGATTTAAAATGTAATGGCCGCTGCTCGGCTCTGTCTCTTATTTTTCAGGTTAACAATATCCCTGTATGTTCCTAATATAGAGTGACAGTACTTGTACTTCTCCAGTGACTGTCACTTTGGCTCAGTAAGCCTCCCAATGAGGGGAAAATTTTGCCGTGTATTATCAAAATTCGTCGTAGCACAAATATATCTTCCTTTATAAGTGATATTTCACTAGTACAATGTGGTTGTGGGTAAGTTAATGGGCAGTTTTGTGGGAAGACGTCCGTCTTACTATGTAAGTGGGAACAGCACTATCGGGGTGGTAAACAGTGTGTACATATGCCACCAATCGTCCAATGTATGGTGCTTATAGGTATTAGAGTCCATACATTGTCCTATACATAATAATGTGTGTTAAGAACACATTGTTTCGCCCAACATTATGTAATTTAGACTAAGAATACAGTGTTCCAATTATGTCATAAATAACCTTGTTGAGGCTGGGGGGATATTAAGATTGTCCGCCGCTTTTTACTGTTCGGCTTTCACCCTCCTCAAACAAAGTTTCCTGTATACATCTGTCTCTGATTTTTACACTGTGCCTGAGTTAGGGGATATTTAGGTATTAGCTACTTTTTAATTAGTGAGCTGTTACCCCACTCCCACAGTGTTTGAAGGTGTCTAGATAGTATCAGACCTTCAGATATCCTTTTATTGTATTTAGACAGAGTTCGCTGTTGCTGTTGAGCTAAGGGAAATATATCTCAGCCTTATATTTTTAAGCTTTTACCCCACTCCAAACAGCTTCTTATTGTAGTTGTTACACTTAATATTGGACGGTGTGTATGGAAGGCACCAATCATCCAATCTCTGCTTTATTCGAGATTCAGAGATTCCATGGTACGAAAAATGGGTGCAGATATATTATTGATGGCTTTGCACACCTGTATGTTGTATTTTAGAAATTTGACATATTGTAACCACTTTGTTTTATTCGGCTATTGGTCCCACATATAACATTTTTATTGGGAGGATGCTGCAATTTTTTGTGTGTATGTGGCACAGTCAAATGAAGTTTATTTTTTATTATTTTTTATTTTTTATTACTCTTTGTTTTTACCCTCTTAGTGCATTTCCCACATATCTCATATTCATTCTATTGCATCAATAGAAATTATTATAAGGGATGGAGTGACGGCTTAGAACAGTATTATGAGGCTGCTTAGAATGGGGTTAAATTAAGCATATACAATAGCCGCTAATATGTGCCGGCTTTCACCCCCGCATAGCCCTTATACTGTTGCCGTGCTGGTTTTAGTAGTATCCCTGTCCGTTAGAACGGACTTACAGCGGCTGTTGAAGTCCGCACTTGAGATATAGCGAGGCGGCTACACTGATTGCCGCTTGCCCGTTGTATACGGCTTGTGTGGTAGCAGCAGCCGGCTGTCTGCTACAAGCTGCGCTTGTGCCCGGCAGTGCTCCCACTCGCTGCCTGTACAATTTACCCACTTATCACAGTTACCACATATTTGCTACGATAATTATATACATATTTTAACATATAGGAACATATGAGACAGAGGAGCTACGGCCAATCGCTGCCAACGGCCGTTTCACCTAAGCTTCCTCAAGCTTAGGTAATCTATTTGATTAGTTGCCCATGTGGCCAACACTACGTGGGCAAAACCATCCGGCCATTTAAAGAAAGAGCTGCTGCCCACAGGTCAGCCATCAAACATGCCCTTCAGTCGGGCACCAGCGACCAGCCTGTAGCCAGGCATTTCGTACAAGCCAGGCATTCACTATCGGTCCTAAGGTACAGAATCATTGAGCAAATACCCCCGTTGAAACGGGGGGGGGGGGGGGAATAGGGGACTGATGCTAAACAGAGCGGAGAGTCGGTGGATTTTCCGCCTGGACACATTGTCCCCCCGAGGGCTCAATGAGCACTCTGGATTATCACATTTTTTTATAACATCATCCAGTGCTGTGTCAGTAGGAGTGTTATAAGCATTTATGTCGACATAGTCTACCCATCTGTCGACTACACGCAGCCCACTGTAATGTTTCCACCTTGGCGGACTGTGCTTTCCTTAACCCATAATTACCCAGGGAATATTGCAGCACTAGACAAATCCTTATGGTCCAGCGGACATGTCAGTAGTCCGTTTTTTAGAGACACGGGGGAGAGGGTGATACCCGCACCAGTCTTTTGATTAGTGGGACTTTTGTATCTCCTCAAATACTGATATCTAATGGAAAAAGTATCCTTAATGTATTTAACAGTCGGAGGTGCTACCTACTACTTGTATATCTATACACAACACACACAGGGAAAGAAAGTATAATGTAGGTGCACTGGAAGTCCTTTTTACGTTATATAAAATTTAACTTTTAATATTCTTACATTAAAATTCGGTGAAATATTAAAACAAATAGAAAGAAATAAAGAGCAGAAATAAGATTTAAAATGTAATGGCCGCTGCTCGGCTCTGTCTCTTATTTTTCAGGTTAACAATATCCCTGTATGTTCCTAATATAGAGTGACAGTACTTGTACTTCTCCAGTGACTGTCACTTTGGCTCAGTAAGCCTCCCAATGAGGGGAAAATTTTGCCGTGTATTATCAAAATTCGTCGTAGCACAAATATATCTTCCTTTATAAGTGATATTTCACTAGTACAATGTGGTTGTGGGTAAGTTAATGGGCAGTTTTGTGGGAAGACGTCCGTCTTACTATGTAAGTGGGAACAGCACTATCGGGGTGGTAAACAGTGTGTACATATGCCACCAATCGTCCAATGTATGGTGCTTATAGGTATTAGAGTCCATACATTGTCCTATACATAATAATGTGTGTTAAGAACACATTGTTTCGCCCAACATTATGTAATTTAGACTAAGAATACAGTGTTCCAATTATGTCATAAATAACCTTGTTGAGGCTGGGGGGATATTAAGATTGTCCGCCGCTTTTTACTGTTCGGCTTTCACCCTCCTCAAACAAAGTTTCCTGTATACATCTGTCTCTGATTTTTACACTGTGCCTGAGTTAGGGGATATTTAGGTATTAGCTACTTTTTAATTAGTGAGCTGTTACCCCACTCCCACAGTGTTTGAAGGTGTCTAGATAGTATCAGACCTTCAGATATCCTTTTATTGTATTTAGACAGAGTTCGCTGTTGCTGTTGAGCTAAGGGAAATATATCTCAGCCTTATATTTTTAAGCTTTTACCCCACTCCAAACAGCTTCTTATTGTAGTTGTTACACTTAATATTGGACGGTGTGTATGGAAGGCACCAATCATCCAATCTCTGCTTTATTCGAGATTCAGAGATTCCATGGTACGAAAAATGGGTGCAGATATATTATTGATGGCTTTGCACACCTGTATGTTGTATTTTAGAAATTTGACATATTGTAACCACTTTGTTTTATTCGGCTATTGGTCCCACATATAACATTTTTATTGGGAGGATGCTGCAATTTTTTGTGTGTATGTGGCACAGTCAAATGAAGTTTATTTTTTATTATTTTTTATTTTTTATTACTCTTTGTTTTTACCCTCTTAGTGCATTTCCCACATATCTCATATTCATTCTATTGCATCAATAGAAATTATTATAAGGGATGGAGTGACGGCTTAGAACAGTATTATGAGGCTGCTTAGAATGGGGTTAAATTAAGCATATACAATAGCCGCTAATATGTGCCGGCTTTCACCCCCGCATAGCCCTTATACTGTTGCCGTGCTGGTTTTAGTAGTATCCCTGTCCGTTAGAACGGACTTACAGCGGCTGTTGAAGTCCGCACTTGAGATATAGCGAGGCGGCTACACTGATTGCCGCTTGCCCGTTGTATACGGCTTGTGTGGTAGCAGCAGCCGGCTGTCTGCTACAAGCTGCGCTTGTGCCCGGCAGTGCTCCCACTCGCTGCCTGTACAATTTACCCACTTATCACAGTTACCACATATTTGCTACGATAATTATATACATATTTTAACATATAGGAACATATGAGACAGAGGAGCTACGGCCAATCGCTGCCAACGGCCGTTTCACCTAAGCTTCCTCAAGGCATGCCTTGAGGAAGCTTAGGTGAAACGGCCGTTGGCAGCGATTGGCCGTAGCTCCTCTGTCTCATATGTTCCTATATGTTAAAATATGTATATAATTATCGTAGCAAATATGTGGTAACTGTGATAAGTGGGTAAATTGTACAGGCAGCGAGTGGGAGCACTGCCGGGCACAAGCGCAGCTTGTAGCAGACAGCCGGCTGCTGCTACCACACAAGCCGTATACAACGGGCAAGCGGCAATCAGTGTAGCCGCCTCGCTATATCTCAAGTGCGGACTTCAACAGCCGCTGTAAGTCCGTTCTAACGGACAGGGATACTACTAAAACCAGCACGGCAACAGTATAAGGGCTATGCGGGGGTGAAAGCCGGCACATATTAGCGGCTATTGTATATGCTTAATTTAACCCCATTCTAAGCAGCCTCATAATACTGTTCTAAGCCGTCACTCCATCCCTTATAATAATTTCTATTGATGCAATAGAATGAATATGAGATATGTGGGAAATGCACTAAGAGGGTAAAAACAAAGAGTAATAAAAAATAAACTTCATTTGACTGTGCCACATACACACAAAAAATTGCGGCATCCTCCCAATAAAAATGTTATATGTGGGACCAATAGCCGAATAAAACAAAGTGGTTACATTTTGTCAAATTTCTGAAATACAACATACAGGTGTGCAAAGCCATCAATAATATATCTGCACCCATTTTTCGTACCATGGAATCTCTGAATCTCGAATAAAGCAGAGATTGGATGATTGGTGCCTTCCATACACACCGTCCAATATTAAGTGTAACAACTACAATAAGAAGCTGTTTGGAGTGGGGTAAAAGCTTAAAAATATAAGGCTGAGATATATTTCCCTTAGCTCAACAGCAACAGCGAACTCTGTCTAAATACAATAAAAGGATATCTGAAGGTCTGATACTATCTAGACACCTTCAAACACTGTGGGAGTGGGGTAACAGCTCACTAATTAAAAAGTAGCTAATACCTAAATATCCCCTAACTCAGGCACAGTGTAAAAATCAGAGACAGATGTATACAGGAAACTTTGTTTGAGGAGGGTGAAAGCCGAACAGTAAAAAGCGGCGGACAATCTTAATATCCCCCCAGCCTCAACAAGGTTATTTATGACATAATTGGAACACTGTATTCTTAGTCTAAATTACATAATGTTGGGCGAAACAATGTGTTCTTAACACACATTATTATGTATAGGACAATGTATGGACTCTAATACCTATAAGCACCATACATTGGACGATTGGTGGCATATGTACACACTGTTTACCACCCAGATAGTGCTGTTCCCACTTACATAGTAAGACGGACGTCTTCCCACAAAACTGCCCATTAACTTACCCACAACCACATTGTACTAGTGAAATATCACTTATAAAGGAAGATATATTTGTGCTACGACGAATTTTGATAATACACGGCAAAATTTTCCCCTCATTGGGAGGCTTACTGAGCCAAAGTGACAGTCACTGGAGAAGTACAAGTACTGTCACTCTATATTAGGAACATACAGGGATATTGTTAACCTGAAAAATAAGAGACAGAGCCGAGCAGCGGCCATTACATTTTAAATCTTATTTCTGCTCTTTATTTCTTTCTATTTGTTTTAATATTTCACCGAATTTTAATGTAAGAATATTAAAAGTTAAATTTTATATAACGTAAAAAGGACTTCCAGTGCACCTACATTATACTTTCTTTCCCTGTGTGTGTTGATGTCAGTAGTCCGCAATGCAGAAGATCCAATATTTTGCACTTGCACTTTAGTATCATTTTAAACTTTTTAAAATGTCTTACATTGTATGTATATATTCACTGTGTATGTATGTGGGCAGGTCCTACATTGATACTCTTATGTAATTCACGCATCTTATGGTAATTTTGTTTGTTTTGCACATGCAGATTCAGGATCCCCTTCACGGGCTCGTCGGCTTCCATCCAGGATGACGTCATGTTACAGCGCCGGGCGGGACGCCGGGGAGTCGGGTGAACGGAGGTGAACAGCATAAAGGTATGTTTTGTCACAGTGTTAAGTTGTCTTTTGCACACCTTGATAAAAAAACCCGCTGAGGTTTGAAACGTTGGTTTCTCACTACACAGTCTCCTGACTCTTATTCCTTTTTGGACCGAGTGCCGCCGCCCACAGACAGCCAGATACAGGCACCTGCAGTCGGCAGGTGTATCGCATGGAGGGCACCGGGGTTCCCATCATTTGCTATACAGCACCAGACCGGAGTGCCGCGCACATGCAAATTTCTACATTTTTCAAGCCTGCCACAGCTTGATAACGCAGCGGGCACCCAATGCTATTGTCAACTCTATTGATTCACCAGCTTTATTGCTTGATGGACCACAAGTCCTGCTTTGCACCAAGTTGCTTGGAGAGTAGGACACACAGGTGGTGGTCTCACCCTCACCGTTACCACATGGAGTCTTTCAGCATGGACGTACCATCATTTACTGCAGACATTGCAGCCGCAGCACAGTCCCGAGTGGAACTCACTTTGAGAGCTACGTTTAGTTATTCCGATACGGATTATGGCAAGCTATTGTTCAAGGAGGATGTGGCAGCAGGGACATCCACCCCTGATAACATACAAATATATCATGAACTATTAAACCTAAAACGGAAAGAAACGGATTTCTTTTACCACGGCTTAACCCTCTCAGACTACATAAGGGACAGAAAAATCCATAGGGGTTTTCGTATTAAAAATGTCCCCACTCTGGGACGATACAGCATTCCGTTTTGTAGAACATGGACTTCTATACTGAATAAATGTTCATTCGATCTTATGCTGTTAGTTATAGAAGAAGTTACAAGAGAGCTTGCAGTTACAAGGGAGAAAATTGCAGCCTTTGACAATACCCATTTACCCACATTATCTGGGGATTCCAGCACCAACTGGATGGAAAGATTGTCTGGTCAACTAGACAAATACAAGAAAGAATTAATAGCATACAAAAAGAACAAGAAGGACCGCGTTAACAACGATAACGAAAAACATCTGGTTTATCCGTGGCTCACAGGTGGAGACAACCTGTCCAGACCCTACAGGCATAAAAATACACAGCGTTTTGCACGTAACATCCAAGACACGGAATCATCCCGGGAGGATGGGTCCTCGGCAAGTGAATTCGAGGGTCCAAAAAACTCCCGAGGTCGCACCCAAGGTGGGGTGCGCACTCGCAATCAATTGGCCCGCAGCGGAGAAGTTATACCCGCCGTGGAGGCCAAAATCAAAGGTCAAAAAAGACAAGCAAAACCTCCTGTCAAAAAATGATAGAGCCAATCTTCAACCTGTCCTCTCGCCCACTTACTGCGGATCAAGAAAAAGTACTCCTTAAGGGGTTAAATTTCATTCCCATAAATAAAGCGGATCCATTCCAAATCAAGATCGAACAATTTAAACTTAATCGTCTCCTAAAATTAAAAGAACATTTTCAGGACAAGGAAACAGTGTTACCTACAACAGAGCCTTTACCCACAGCAATCCGCAAAAAGTCCAAGTTTGAGCCTATGTCGGTAAACCCGTCTATTAAAACGTTCAACAGACTTATTGAACAAGATACTGCCATCATTCTGTCTTCTCCTGTGGACACTAATTCCAATTTCTCTGCCTCGGAGTGGAAGGCCCTGAAAACACTCAGCTCTGTCACCTCCATAACTATCCGCCCCGCGGATAAGGGGGGTGGACTGGTCATTCAAAATGTCACAGATTATCTACAGGAAATTGCTGGACAATTGTCAGATCTCAACGTGTACACACCACTTCAGAACGATCCCTCCATCGAATTCAAGCGTGAATTGGACTCCATCTTGGCTTAAGCTGCAGCACTGGGACATATCGATGTTAACACCCAAACAGCATTAACCACGGAATTCCCAGTGGTGCCACTGTTATACACTATACCCAAAGTGCATAAAAATGCCAAAAACCCACCGGGTAGACCCATCATCTCGGCCCGGGGGTCGCTTTACCAACCTGTATCCATTTTTTTGGACAGTTTTTTTACAGCCTTTTGTACAGGGGAGGCCGACTTATTTGAAAGACACTAACAGCCTACTTTTAAAATTACAACAGTTGGGCCAGCTACCACAGGGGTGTCTTTTGTGCACGGTGGACGTCGCAAGCCTCTACACATGCATTCCGCATGAGGGGGGGCTCGCGCCGGTCCGTTCGTTAATAACTGACAACCCCTTGTACAAGGGCCCGAACATAGATTTGTTTGTACAGTTGCTTGAGCTCACGCTTAAAAGAATTTTTTTTATGTCTAACAACAGATTTTTCCTACAGCGCTGCGGGTGTGCGATGGGGTCCTCTGTGGCCCCGTCACTAGCCAACAGCTATATGTTCCAGGTGGAACATACATTGTTTCTTGAGGACCCCGAGATCAGTAGGCACCTGGTGATGTACACACGGTACATAGATGACCTGCTTATCTTGTTGTCAGGTCCCCTTGAACTTTTAGAGCAGCTTATCTTTAACCATAATGCCTCACCATAGCCAGTTAAACTTACCTTTACCATCAGCCGTGAGTGTATACAGTATTTGGACGTGGACATTAGGAACCAGGAGGGCATCATTGCCACGGCCTTATTCTGTAAACCCACAGACCGCAACAATCTATTAATGGCCTCCAGTCACCATCCTACTCCCTTTAAAGCTGGCTTACCTTTCTCCCAAATGTTGCGGGCACGACGTATTGTTAGCAACCCTGAGGAGTTGGAGACAACTCTATCAGCGATGGTTGAGAAATTTAGGATCCGGGGTTATAAAACAGTGGAGTTGCTGAAATCAAAACAACGAGTACTATCTATGTCCAGGGAACAAGCCCTTTCACCATCTGGCCACAAAAAAGGCGACAATTTCATATGGGTTAATTCATTTCATCCCAGCAGCCACACCATCAGCAAAATGGCCAAATCATACTGGCCAATAATCGGCACTGAACCAGCTTTGCGCTCACTTCAGAATTCTAAGTTAATGTGCGCATATACCAGAGGGAAAAACCTCAAAGATTATTTGGTGAAAAATGACATCACTGACAGTGGGGGGCCTGCACGTTCTACATTCTTGGGTATCCCCAAATTGGGGTGCTTTAGGTGCACGGGCTGCACGACATGTAGCTACATGTCTGCCGGGGACACAATAAGGCACCCCTACTCGGGGAAACCCTTTAAAATTAGACAACGTGTGTCCTGTTCCTCGGACCACGTTGTCTATTTGATTAGTTGCCCATGTGGCCAACACTACGTGGGCAAAACCATCCGGCCATTTAAAGAAAGAGCTGCTGCCCACAGGTCAGCCATCAAACATGCCCTTCAGTCGGGCACCAGCGACCAGCCTGTAGCCAGGCATTTTGTACAAGCCAGGTATTCACTATCGGTCCTAAGGTACAGAATCATTGAGCAAATACCCCCGTTGAAACGGGGGGGGGGGGAATAGGGGACTGATGCTAAACAGAGTGGAGAGTCGGTGGATTTTCCGCCTGGACACATTGTCCCCCCGAGGGACAATGTGTCCAGGCGGACACATTGTTTTTTATAACATCATCCAGTGCTGTGTCGGTAGGAGTGTTATAAGCATTTATGTCGACATAGTCTACCCATCTGTCGACTACACGCAGCCCACTGTAATATTTCCACCTTGGCGGACTGTGCTTTCCTTAACCCATAATTACCCAGGGAATATTGCACTAGACAAATCCTTATGGTCCAGCGGACATGTCAGTAGTCCGCAATGCAGAAGATCCAATTCTTTGCACTTGCACTTTAGTATCATTTTAAACTTTTTAAAATGTCTTACATTGTATGTATATTCATTGTGTATGTATGTGGGCAGGTCCTACATTGATACTCTTATGTAATTCACGCACCTTATGGTAATTTTGTTTGTTTTGCACATGCAGATTCAGGACCCCCTTCACGGGCTCGTCGGCTTCCATCCAGGATGACGTCATGTTACAGCGCCGGGCGGGACGCCGGGGAGTCGGGTGAACGGAGGTGAACAGCATAAAGGTATGTTTTGTCACAGTGTTAAGTTGTCTTTTGCACACCTTGATAAAAAACCCGCTGAGGTTTGAAACGTTGGTTTCTCACTACACAGTGTCCTGACTCTTATTCCTTTTTGGACCGAGTGCCGCCGCCCACAGACAGCTATTGGTCGGTGTCGAGGTGGTATCTGCGTCTGCTTCGGTACGGGCGTTCTTGGGTATTGCCTCTTCCGTATGCCCAGCTGTATACTTTAAATTCATTGTAGTCCCTGTCGACACTAATACCTTCCTTATTGAATTACAAAAATTGACGCCGCTGCCAGTTAAATGCCTCCTATGTACAGTGGACGTTGTGTCCCTATATACTAACATTCCCCACCAGCGTGGGATTCAAGCCGTTAAAAGGGCAGTACAAAGCAGTGATATTTATAATGGCCCGGACACTGCATTCTTCATTGAACTTTTGGACTTAGCACTGTCTAGGAATTACTTTAGTTTTGACAGCCAGTTCTACATCCAGTGCTCGGGGGTCGCGATGGGTTCTTGCGTCGCCCCGAGCCTGGCTAATATTTTTATGTTTGAAGTTGAAAAAGATATGTTCATGTCTAAAATCAATGTGATGGATAAAATTCTTGCTTTTTATCGTTATATAGACGATATGTTCATATTATGGTCTGATACTGAGGAAAGTTTCCATGAACTTATGTCAATTTGTAACACATCTGACCCCAACATAAAATATACATATTCGTGCAGTCACTCTGAGATAAACTTTCTCGATGTCATGGTTCACCTTACTGAACAAAGGGACATCTACACCACATTGTTTAAGAAACCAACAGATCGCAACACCATATTGCAGGGCTCCAGTCACCACCCTCCTTCACTCAAATGGGGGTTGCCATACTCCCAATTTCTTAGGGCTTTAAGAATCTGCAGCAAACGAGATGATGCAGTTTCAGAAATGTTGCGCATGAGAGATGACTTCCTCGTCAGGGGTTATCCACATAAATTACTACAAGACACTATGGCTAAAGTACTCTCCCTTGACAGGATGACAATCCTGGAGCGCACTGGTAGTAAGAAAATGCCTGACAAGATTGTGTGGACTCAAAAATTCACCAATGTCAGTGACCCCATTATGCGTGCAGCCAAACAGATGTGGCCGCTCTTGACCAGTGACACTACTTTACCAGCCATCAGATCTAGTACCATCCTACCCTCATTTAGACGAGGTAGAAATATCAAGGACCTTGTTGTCCACAATGATATCTCCAATCATGTGCCACCTGCCCAGACACACTACCTTTCTCGCAAGAAAGGCAACTTCAAATGCCTAGGCTGTACCACCTGTGCCAACCTAGAAAGTGAAGATCATTTCTTCCACCCACGCACAGGGGAGAAGATTCCCATAAGGCATGCCCTCACCTGTACCAGCAAATACGTGGTATATTATATCAAGTGCCCGTGCGGTTTATTATATATATAGGTAAGACTATCCGCCAATTCAAAGAGCGGATAGCAATGCACCGATGCAGCATTAGAGCAGCCCTAGAGGGTAAAGACTCTGACCAGCCGGTTGCACGGCTTTTCAAAGCGCACCAACACCCGCTCCCCACTCTACGTTATAAAATGATTGATTGCATCCCCCCAGCAGGAGAGGTGGTGACAGGGGACTAGCACTTCTACAGTTAGAAGCGAGATGGATTCACAGACTCCAGACAGTCAGTCCCTTTGGTCTTAATGAGCAACTATCATACACCAGCTTTCTTTAACTTGTGCATTGCTATGTTATTTACACATTTCTCACATACACGGCATTTCTATGATAGTTCAGCACCACAATATGCCGGCTTGAATCGCTTGATCTGACATTTCCCTTATACGGGAGCCCCAGCAGTTTGTTGCATATATGATTGATTGCATAGTGTTGCATACACAGTTTTGTTTATTATTGCATACATTTATATGTGTTGCACATCCTGTTATATTTAGCTTACCAGTACTTACCGTAATCGTTATTTTTAATCTATTTTCAGCTGTTTTTGTATCACTATGGTGACGGCTTCACTTGATTGCTTTTTGCACACGCCCCCGGGAGGCTCGATACTGTCGGCGCCCCGGCGCTCCTATGACGTCATTCGGCCCCCGGTAAGCAACGTGCGGGTGATGGGATGCCACGTAGGTGATTGATCACTCCTATATATGTAAGTGTTCTTTGTATTGTGTTTATTATGTCTTGATAAAGGACTATAAGGTCCGAAACGTCGACAACAGAACCTGTGGTTTTGTATTTTTTTTCTATGAATGCTGCAACTTAGTCTGAGTGCTAGATACATTTGTGCACATATTTCTCCCATTCGGGATTTCAAGCACCAGACGCGCTGTTTATTTCAGCAATAGAGTGCGGGACATTTCGTTATATATATATATATATATATATATACATATATATATATATATATATATATATATATATATATATATATATATATCAGAACAACCTGTGGCAAGACATTGGAAGGAGAAAGGGCACACACTGTCCAACTTGCGCTACAAAATAATAGACTGCATTCCGGAAAATATCCGTGGAGGTGATAGGAATCGAGCACTTCTGCAGCTAGAAGCACGTTGGATTTACAGGCTACAAACTGTACAACCATTCGGATTGAACGAGATATTGCCGTTCTCTTGTTTCCTTTAATCTGCAAATTTCTGTCCCTTTATTTAACCTGATACATGCTGCCTTTACAATGTATTTAGTTGTTGTTCATTAATGATCATTTGCGTTTTTTGATAACAGACTATGGACTTATACCTGCATACCGCTTTTTGTTTATTATCACCTAGGTGACGGTACACAGAGATTTTGCCACTCCTCTTGGACACGCCAGATGCGCTGGGTCGCGTCAATGACGTCATCGGGTCTCCGGTGGGGGAGCTGGGCGTTTGAGAGCACTGGGTGTTGTCTGTCTTACACCAGAGCCGAATTTCCCATTAGGCACGTGAGGCACGTGCCTAGGGGCGGCACATGTTTGGGGGCGGCACTTGGATGCCTGTGATGGCACTGTCAGCCCAAAATGTACCAATAACTGCAAAATATCCACTGTACTGTACTATATTCCATCTTAAATATAGTGTAAATGGATGGGACATGTAGATACTGCCCCTGTAAGCTGTCCTACTTAGTAACTATTCATAATAAAAGAACATGTCACAGTTAGTGCCTTTTTAAAAATAAATCCATTATATTGGCTATTATCAAATGAGGGCTTATAAGTAATCAATAAAAATAATAAAATTAGACAGGGGGTGGGGGGCGGAGTTATTGTTGTGCCCAGGGGCGCCGTCATCCCTAAATCTGCCCCTGTCTTACACCATTATATATGTAAGTACTTTTGTCTTTCTATGCATATCTTGATAAAGGGACTAACCTCCCGAAACGTCGATACTAACTCCTCGAGTTGACTGCATTTTTTTGCTACAATATACAAGTCTTCAGAGTGCCGCTATTGAAATCTTCACTATTTATCCCTGGAATCAGGGACAGAGGGCAACTGGAGCAGACGTGATTGGTTACACCGGGCTAGTGCCGGTTCCTTGAATCCATATATATATATATATATTCTCTCCAATAAAGCAGGCGTCACTCCGGGACTTTTGGTGTATCAATCAAGTGAAGTTTATTCCTTCCATGGTCTACGCCGTTTCGGGTATTTAACCCTTCGTCAGGACCAGAGGATATCACAACAAAAAGTGATATCCTCTGGTCCTGACGAAGGGTTAAATACCCGAAATGGCGTAGACCGTGGAAGGAATAAACTTCACTTGATTGATACCCCAAAAGTCCCGGAGTGACGCCTGCTTTATTGGAGAAAATATTTGTGGATACTGTGCCACTGGGAAGGCACCCGGGCAGCATTATTGCATGTTAAGAGCGGAGAGTGCCGGACACCTACACAAAATATATATATATTTATATATATCTATAGATATAGATATATATATCTATAGATATATATATATATATATATATATATATATATATATATATATATATATAAGTCCAGTAGAGGGATGGCACTCAGAAATAATTTGACATGAGTCAGATGATAGTCAACGTTTCAGGGATCTGGTCCCTTTTATCAAGACATGAATAAATGGTGCAAAAGTACATGTATATATACAAGACAGAGTACTTACAGAAAGTGATTCCCTTCACCCAGCCACGCTCACTCACGGAGGCAGGTGACGTCATCTCTGCGCATCAGCGCCGACGGCCTGACCGATCGGGGGGCGTGGACTCACCGGAGAGCATTGTAACCATGGGGATGACAGCTTGTCAACGGGGCCAGTACTCGCAACGAACTGCTCTGGCCGCCGGCGGTATAGGCATCGATCGTCACTCCGTATAAACCGGAGGAGAATGCACTGTTAATGAGACAGGGTTACAATGAACAAGTGATGAAGATATGTGCAAATAAATGGCATAAGAAAACATATTAAAAACAAGGGATGACATGGACTATGTCAGCAATGGTGTCGACACTAACTGTGTGTCGGGTTGTGAGTAAATTCACAAAAGACTGCTATATAGCCCGGTGGCCCGTCATGGGCAGATCAGTGATACACCTCAGAGTCAACAGTACCACCGCAGAGGGTGGGGGGGGGGGGAGGAAAAGGGGAATGACAGAGAGGGGAAGACAACAATCCAACATGAGCGTTCATGATGAGGGAATAATTGTCCAATTACTACTAATTACAGAAATGGAGTGAATGATAACTGCTCATTCAGTCCTGCAGGGTGGATGGTTTGCAATTTGTAAATCCACAATGTCTCTCGCTGTAATAAGATCTTGCCTCTGTCGCCTCCTCTGCGATTAGGAGGTATCCAGTCTATCATTTTGCATTTGAAGTTGGTAATTGAATGATTGAATTCTTTATAGTGTCTCGCAACTGGTTGGTCCATCGATTTCCCTTCAAGTGCAGCTCTGATGTGGGAGCGATGTAGGGCAATTCTTTCCTTTAGTTGGCGGGTGGTTTTGCCTATATATAATAATCCGCACGGGCAGCGGATTTGATAGACCACGTAGCGACTAGTACATGTAAGGGGGTATTTAATTTTGAAGAGTTTTCCTGAGGCCGGGTGTCTGAAGGTATCGCCTGTCTCCATGGTACTGCATGTAGCGCAACCCGTGCAGCGGTAGTTGCCGGGTTTGCGAGATAAAAAGTGGCTGGGTGTGACAGTGTCCATGCCAGTAACGTCATTGTGAACCAGAACGTCCTTAAGGTTTTTACCTCTGCGGTATGAAGGCAGGATTCGAGTGTTCTTTAACGATTTCAGAGCAGGATCGTTCGCTACAATAGGCCAGGTTGTTTTGGCGGAATGCATCAATGATTTACTGGAGGTGCTGAAATCCTGTGGCCATACAATTCTGTTGTTATCTGGGATTTTACTGCTGAGGTTCAAGGCTTCTGTTCTGGATACAGCTAGCGCTTTTGTTTTGGCTGCAGTCAGGGTTTTGTAATGATATCCTCTTTTAAGGAATTTGGCCAACATGGTGTTGATTTGGGTAACTTTATCAATGGGGTCACTGCAAATGCGCACAATTCTCAAAAATTGAGAATATGGGAGAGCCTTCTTGAGTGGAAGGGGGTGATGGCTTTCACCCTGTAAAATTGTGTTGCGGTCTGTGGTTTTGTAGAACATGGATGTGTGTAGAGTACCATTCTCTTTCTGAGTCACCTGAACATCCAAGTAATGGACCGATTGATAACTACAATCGAAGGTGAGTTTGATGGTGGAGTCAAAGCAGTTGATGTTCTTTATCACATCCTCAAATTCTGTTGGTGTACCAGACCATAAAAGGAAAATGTCATCGATGTACCTTGTGTACCCCAATATTTTGCTGGATATGGCAATGTCTGTAAAGAAGAAGTCTTCCTCTGTTTCGAACATATAGATGTTAGCAAAGCTCGGGGCTACGCAAGATCCCATCGCGCACCCCGAGCTCTGAATGTACAGCGAGCCATTGAACAAGAAATAATTTCTTGATAATGTTAATTCCAGAAGTTGTAGGAACAGGGATACATCAGGGCCGGAGTAACTCAGGTTGTTGGTAAGAAATCGTTTGACAGATTGTATGCCCGCTTGGTGGGGAATGCTGGTGTATAAACTAGCTACATCAATTGTGCATAAGAGGCATTTGGAGGGTAGGGGTGACCAGCTGATGAGTTTATTGAGAAAGGTGGTGGTGTCTTTGAGAAATCTGGGATGTAGCTGGATCAGAGGTTGTAGGTAATTGTCCAAATATTTAGAGATGTCGTAGTATAGTGAATCCCTTGCCGCAATTATCGGTCGACCGGGTGGCAAGGTGGCGTTTTTATGCAGTTTGGGGATGGTGTACAACGCAGGGATGCAGGGACATTCTTTGGTCAGTGCTTCCTTGATTATGGGTGAGATCAATTGATCTTTAACGGCCTTGTCCAAAATGTCGTCAAGTTCTTTCTTAAAGGTCAATGTTGGATCGTTATCCAATTTTCTGTACACTTTGTCATCCGATAGTTGTTTGTTGATCTCTGCAGTGTATGCGGATAGATCTTGAACGACAATTCCACCCCCCTTGTCGGCGGGGCGAATGGTTATATCTTTGTAACTGCCTAGGTCCTTGAGGGCCTGGCGCTCGGTGGTGTTAAGGTTGTTTCTGGAGGTGGTCGGCATCTGACGCAGGTTATCAATTGTTCTTCCCATGTGATCTGTGAAACATTTGATCATCATACTCTGGGAAGCTGGGGTGAAAGTCGATTTTTTTCTAATGATGGGTGGTTTGTCGGAAATAATACTGTTCTGTTCACCATAGAACTCGCGTAACTTTAATCTGCGATTGAATTTGAAGAGGTCAATTTTGTCTTGGAAGTCGTTGGCATTGTGAGTGGGGACAAAGGAGAGTCCTAAATTCAAAACCTTAGTTTCTGCCGGAGTAAGGACCCGTGAGGATAGATTAAACACTATGTCCTCTGGTTGCGTTTCCTTCCTCGCCTGCCTTGCCCACTGACCTCCGCGCCGGGTGCGGGTTCGTGCCTGAGATCTAGGGTGGCCCGGGTAGCAACCCCTAAAGGGGGACGTCTGGAGTTTTTCTGGGGGGCACATTCGGTCTCGCTTGATGAGGCTGCTCCGCTAGATAGATCAGTGTCCAATGGGAACCGTTTTTGTTTTCTGTAGCGTTGATTTCTTTCTCTTTGCTGACCTCTATTGTATGCCCAACCGTAGACTTTTTGCTCCTGGTAATCCCGGTTAACTCTGTCAAATTTTGATTTCTTGAATATTATAAGGTCTGCTTTGTATTTCTCAATTTGTTGATTGAGATTTGATAGCCAATCTTGAGAATTGTCTGATTTGATTTTAGGCAAGTTCTTTTTCTCAAACTCTGCAATGTTGTTGGTGGTGAGAGTGAGTTCTCTGCGTGCCTCTTCAATTACTAGAAGTATCAAATCGAACGAACAACGGTTCAATACAGCAGCCCACTTGCGGCAAAAATCCGTGTTGTAACGGCCAATGGTGGGGGTATTTCGGATGCGAAATCCTCTGGGTATCTTTTTTTCTCTGAAATAATCAGATAAAGACACCCCGTGTAGATAGTAGTCGACTTCACGTTTTTTCAAGCGTGTCAGTTGTGCCAGTAATTGTTGGACTGTGGTACTCTACACACATCCATGTTCTACAAAACCACAGACCGCAACACAATTTTACAGGGTGAAAGCCATCACCCCCTTCCACTCAAGAAGGCTCTCCCATATTCTCAATTTTTGAGAATTGTGCGCATTTGCAGTGACCCCATTGATAAAGTTACCCAAATCAACACCATGTTGGCCAAATTCCTTAAAAGAGGATATCATTACAAAACCCTGACTGCAGCCAAAACAAAAGCGCTAGCTGTATCCAGAACAGAAGCCTTGAACCTCAGCAGTAAAATCCCAGATAACAACAGAATTGTATGGCCACAGGATTTCAGCACCTCCAGTAAATCATTGATGCATTCCGCCAAAACAACCTGGCCTATTGTAGCGAACGATCCTGCTCTGAAATCGTTAAAGAACACTCGAATCCTGCCTTCATACCGCAGAGGTAAAAACCTTAAGGACGTTCTGGTTCACAATGACGTTACTGGCATGGACACTGTCACACCCAGCCACTTTTTATCTCGCAAACCCGGCAACTACCGCTGCACGGGTTGCGCTACATGCAGTACCATGGAGACAGGCGATACCTTCAGACACCCGGCCTCAGGAAAACTCTTCAAATTAAATACCCCCTTACATGTACTAGTCGCTACGTGGTCTATCAAATCCGCTGCCCGTGCGGATTA